>NC_041367.1:17532644-18132644 GCF_900634415.1 Cottoperca gobio | reverse complement strand
TGAATTGAGAAACTGTTTATAGATCAATAACCCAGTTTGAATGTAGATACCTCTGGTTGTATTATACCTCACAGCGGGTTTAACATAACTAGAGATGCAAAGAGGGACTAAACGGTATATGGTATAGAACCTCATTTCATCCAACTAATCCGTGCTCGTTCTGGACGTCCAGATCTTCCACCAGCCTCCGGATCCCAACGTGCCCCTGCCCCAACCCCAGAGCCGGCCTGGCTCTCGCAGGAGCAGGGCCATCTGTCTGTCCACGGGGCCCAGGAAGCCCCGCAGCCTCTACACCCCAACACTGTGCCTGGCAGATGCAGAAAGTGAGTAACAAAGCAGTGATTACTGCCCACAGGTCATTACACCACCGTTTCCCAATCGGCGACCTTTAATATCTCTCAGACATCTGCACACACTGTCTCACCAAATTTTCGAAAAGATTCACCTCGTATTAGCTGGATTTTCAAATATTAATATAGCTTCCTGATGAATATTATCTCTTCAGAGAAAATCATTGTCTGTAGGGCTGCAGCTTTTCATTATCAATAATCGATTTGTTCTGTAAAATGTCAGAAAATAATAAAAAAGTCCATCCCAGCTTCTCAAAGTCCAAGGTGATGTCTTGAAATATTTTGTTTTGTCAGTCCAAAACCCAAAGATATTCAGTTTAATATGATATAAAAAAACAGCATTTTCTGACATTTTTGCATTAAAACTAAATTACTATTTTCTGTTGATCGATTATTTGACTAATCGTTGTAGCTATTTTTCTTTGTAAGCCATAAAGTGACCACAATCACTTCCTGAGTAGGTTTTAATGAGGGCCTTGTATGCCTCTTCTCTGGTCCCTTGCATAGGTGACACTTTCAGCAGCAGTCCAAGCAGCACCCCCATGGGCAGCATGGAGTCTTTGTCCTCCCACTCATCTGAGCAGAACAGCTCCTCCAAAACAGCTTCCTCTGCTCAGGTCAAAGAGAAGTCGCTCCTGGACCTCCGCAGAACGCCATCACAGCGCTCAAATGGCCCCAGGAGTGCTGTGTGTGTCAGCAGCCCAGAGTCCAGCTCCAGGGAGGACACGGTGCGTACAGATGGAGAGTCAGAAGACGCTCTCAGCCTTTCCTCCGTCAGCACCGCACCCAGGCTGTCTCCTGCCCCCAAAAAAGCCCCGCATTGCCGCATTGACCTCAAGCCAGCACTGCTGAACCGCTCAGCTGGTCCCTCTCTGAAATCACTGCTTATATCTGAAGGTAGGATAATCTTCAGGTTATTATAGTTCAGGCTGGCCTGATATGAGTTCATTGATTTTGTTTCACTTGCGATGAGTTGGGTGGAAAATAAACCTCATAAAACTGTCATTTTCAGGACAGAATTCATCAACTAGATAGTTATATTGTCATAAGTTAATCCTCCAGGACTCATTACTTTCAAACACTGACTGCCCCCCCCCTTGGCTTAAGCATAATTTAAACAGCTGTGGGAGCATAATATTTACATGACTCATTCCACATGCTTAGTACAGTGTGTGAGCTGTTTTGGTATTGAACTTTAATGTCTTTGTCTCATTTATAAGAAGACATATTGTTTGTATGTCTCCCTTCAGGCCACAGGAGCTGCTCTGCATCCATGCAAAGTCTGTCAACACTGGAGCCCAACGAGAGTCCGAAGCCCACAGAGCACCCCGACCTTCCTCCAAAACAAATGATCCGCTACAGGACGGACACCTCAGTCATCAACGGCTACCAAAGACCTGGCTCAGTGTAAAGGCTTTTAAAAAGCTAATCATTTTCTCATTATAACCCAACACTTCTTTTACGAATGATGGTATCCACTGCAGTGTAATGCCATCTGTGCAATATTATCTTGTGGACATCTTTATTAATTATTACTCACATGAAACCGTGCCAAGACGATGCGTTTAATAATTGAAAAGCCAAATTGCAAAATATTGACTGCAATTCTGATAATTGATAAATAGTAGTTATTAGGGCTTTCATTAAAGATTAATCTTCTAATATTTTTCTAGAATAATCTATTAATCAGTTTGATCTATTATGTCAGATAATAGTGAAATATAGGGGAAAATGTCCATCCCAGTTTTCCCAGTCCAAGGTGATGTCTTTAAATGTCCAGCACCCAAAGATATTCAGTTTAATATGATATAAAACAGATAAAAGCAGCAAAACTCAATATTTGTGAAACAGCACATTTTCTGCCATTGTTGCATGAAAAATTACTTTAACTATTAATTGATTTGTATATCTATTAAGCAAGAATGCCAAACATTAAATGGTCCCAAGCGCTCAAATGTGGGGATTTGATGCTTTTCTTTGTCTTCTATCATTATAAATCTGATATATTTTGGTTTTGCTCTGAGAAAACAAGTGAATTAAAGTTGTTATCTTGGCTCTTGGAAAATATATTGGGCAATTTTCTCCGTTTTCTGGCATTTTATAGACAAAATTAATAACAGACTGATCAATTAATAATGCAAATAATTGTTTGTTGCTGTCCTCTGATACCTCTGATAGTTTTGTGGATACACTGTGTATATATATATATATATATATATATATATATATATATATATATATATATATATATATATATATATAAGGACAATGTGTATGTGCGCAGTTTCAGGTGCCCCCACAAAATAACTGCCAGTCGATAAGGCTTGAGGACAATAGTTCAGCAACATTTCTTTCAGTCTTCCTCTCCGTCTCTCCCCTCTGAGTCGTCAGCCTCCTTCGTCTCAGTATGAGCAATGAGAGCTCTCTAAGATCAGATGAGTGTGTGTGAGGAGATTTATGTCTTTCCCTTCGTGGTGGGAGAGCTGGCTTTATTACGCTCTGCCTGCTCTGGGGTTAATGTGACCCAGCAGCAGTCTGCACTCGTTCTCCTGGGACAAATAGATTGTTTGACTTGCCATGTCTGAGAATTCAGTCACACAGTCTCCACACAAGCAGTTTCCTTGTCTTGCACCGTCCCAGCTTTCCCTTGATTCCGAGGATGTTGCGCGCAGGGTCAAGTCCAGCCTTGTTATATAGTTTAACTCAATCAAACACCATGATGGAGCTGAGTCTGTCCGGAGGAAGGAAACCTCCCGTATTGTGTCGTTTAGCATTTCACCTCGTTCTAAACAATGAGGAGCGCCGGCAGGGCGGAGAGAAAGTGGACAGACTTGTTCTTATTCTTATATAGAATTTACCAAACACTTTGTATTTAAGATTCATGATACAATCAATTGGACTGAATACATTGTTCATGTTGTTTCAGGGTGGCTGCCAGGGCACTGCTTTTTGGAAATGCCTCTTCCCCACAGTCTGTTCCAGTCGGAAGGTGCTGTAAAAACACGACGGCATCTCCAAGAGTTTCACCTGAGTAATCTCCCTCTCACCTCGTCAAATCTGCCATAACTTTGTCTTGTTTTTGTCGTGTTTATAGGGATGCCAAGGCGATGTATTCCTGTGAGGCAGAGCACAGCCACGAGCTTAGTTTCCCCCAGGGGGCGCACTTCTCCAACGGTAAGCGGTGCCAACACAGGGTAAACATCATATGCTTCATCTGATAGAAATGCTCACAACAGCTTCCTTGCGTAGGCTTATTTGGATATTTGGACGGTGTACACAGACAGCTTGATGTCTACTGGCAACGTTCAGCAAGGACTTGGCTAATTCCCAGTGTTATGTGAAGTCATAAAATCATTTTGCTCCTAACGTGTCAACCCCATATGCATCGCTAAAGTATGAACAGCCCGAGGATTTTTTATTGCCTCTTGCCTTTTCCATGATGAGATGACTTGGCCCAAAACCAGAGCAGGCAGGTCACTGTAACCTTGTGATGGAAGGCACCAGTGCCTGTTCCCTGTTAACACAGGCAGCCGAGGCAGCAGCCAAACACAAAAACATCAACAAATGCTCCCCTGCACTTACCAGCAGCCAGAGTGCTTTTACTGCTCCCAACGTTAACAGGCCAGCTTTCTCTGCACCCTTATTGAGCATATCTCTGCTTGATTGTTTTAGCCGATTCATTTTGGTGCATCTGAGCGATGATTAATCTTGTTGTTTTCATGGCTTATACTGAATGTGTGTGAGCCAGAGGATTCTGCTCTCAAGCTGAAATACTCCGTAGAGACTGAACCCAAAGAGCAGTCTGACCCAGACTCCTCTCAATCTGCTATAAATGTTTATTTTTCTGCATAATAGCATCTTTTTCTTCCTCCAAGTCCAGGAAATAGTGAAACCAAATACAGGCTCTGTGATTTTAGGCTTCTCTTTGATTTTCTCTCTCTCTTTGTCCTGTAGTCTACGCCTCTGTTGAACCAGGCTGGCTCCAAGCAACATACGAGGGGAAAACTGGTTTAATCCCAGAGAATTATGTCGTCTTCCTCTAACAAGCTGGTAAACATGCCATCTTTTTCATGGTATCCATGAAAAAACAAATGTGGCTGATTGTTGTAATGTTCCTATTATTGCTGGTAACTGACATTTCTGCAATTTCTGCAGTCTTAGTAGATATCAAGCAGAGCAGTAATTGCTTTAACAGTGCTAGAAGTGTACCTCTTTTTAATGTAATGCTTCATCATTGTGAAATGTTTGGGGAATCTGCAGAGATTCAGTAGTTAAGAAGAAATAGACATTATTGTTAGATACAAATATGTTACCCGTCGACTGCACTGATGTGTTTTAGTCCCATTATTAACCTGCAGAATCACAAAACAATCACGTCCAATTTCACCAGTTTTATTCTCAGAAATATATTATCTTTTAACTTGTCAGAACAGAACACTTTCCTTTAATCAAGTTGTTAACGGAAATCTGTAGTTTGATAAACATTTTCTGTTTGCTGTTACTGAACAAACTGTGATTCAAAATAATGCTACTATTCTAAGCTATTAGAATGTAATAGAAAAAGCATTATGGGTTTGCACCTTAACTTTCATGTTTATTGCCTGTGATCATTGTTCATCCACTGAACCTGCTCACTGCTGCAGTGCACTTTCTGCAACACGGTACTGTACTGTACATTAATGCTCATGAGTTCTTCTGTAATTGCTAATCAAAAATGTGTACTTGTGTAAGTGTGTGTTACTATAAATGATCACATCAAATATATGCCTTATGTAAAAATTAGTTTTTTTATACCTTTAATGCCTCTTGCGGTACTGTACTCACTGGTACACTGGTGTACTAGTAATGACAACGATACATGTATCAGATTATATTATGTTAAAGATACCATTTAATATTTAATGTTCTATTACTGTCACAACATTTCCAAAGTACAAAGTCCACGATTGTCTAAAAAATTAACTTCAGTGATACTATGTCAGAAAAAAAGAAAAGATAAAAGAAAGAAAGGAACACTGCACACAAAATGACTCCAAAGTAAGACTTTCTCTGGTGACATAAAGCTTTTTGAGATCCCGTACTTGCCAAGATCATGGATCATCTTAAAGAATGTCAAGTGACCTTAAACATTCATGCTGGAATAATACTTCCTTACAGTCTGAATTTGCAGGGCAAATGATATTCATATGCTAAATATGTAACATGTGGCATCCTTTTTTATATATGGCAAACTTTATATATGTTTCCTTGCAATCATCTTACTGTGTGTTGACGGTGCATAAACATGTCTATCAATAAACAGCGTGATTTATTAGACCTGTTGTCAAATTCTTTGTCACCTTGTCCTCAATGCAGCGAGAAAAGCTTAATTACAACACGTGAAACAGGCTGAATAGTGAGAATGTATTCTAAGTGTGTTAACTGTTGGAGGGCAAAATGCAGTTGTCTCTTTGCATCTGGACTTTTAGACGGTTGTGTTTTCCACTGAAAAAAGAGTAGACTGAGAGACTCTTCTAGTATGATGTACGTTGCTTCCTATCCAAAGCTGCATGGACATTTGTTTTAATTGCACAAAACATATGGACTGATCTCAGTGACTAAGTTGATTTAGAGTAAGACCATGTGCCTGTAGAAAGGGATTAGTTGTGTTTACACGCTGATCCACACACTTTAAAGGATTTCATTGTGAAATTGGGCATTTTTAAAAATAAATAAATAAAATGAATGAATGAACTACTGCACTCACTGTCACATGAGTCCCATTAATCTCTGTCATCGTGTAATTTTGATGCAGATCCAGATGATTTTAATAATTTTAATAAATTATATTATGTAAATATCTCATTATGGTGCGAAGCCTTAGCAGAGATGTGTTCAAACCCCCCTAAGATCGGTGAGTTGTTTTTTTATCAAATATTTTTCACAGATTGTTATCTTTGCCAGTTTCTCCTCCCTGAAGAAGCTCCTGTGTCTCCTGCATTTCCCCTTTCATTAAGAAGCTAAGGATGTTGAAACTGTTGGTGAGAACGCTAAATATTTGAACTTCTTGTTGGTATATTTTTCTTTTTTTGCAGCTTCAGTACAAAAATATCAGTATCTCTAGTGGTTCTCGAAACCATTGATGCCTCTGAATTTATAATATTTAATATAGTTCTGTTAAAAAAGAAAACTCCTTAAGGAACATGTTGACTCTGTTTCACCTTTATAAAGTAAAAAGGGCTGAAGTATAGTGAATGCTACAAAGAATCCAGTAATTGTGGGGTGAAATAATCCAGTTACGAGATGTGTCCGCAGACTTGTGCGGTCAGTGCTGGCATCATCACTTGGTGTGGAATATGAGGGGCCTCACCATGCCTGCCAGGACCTTGGGAAGCTGGGAGGCAATGACCTCCGTCATCATCTCTGGAAACTCCACTCTCATGGCGTCCGCCTGGATGAAGGTGCTCAGACAGAACAGGTTGACCTTTTTCACTATCTGTCAGAAAAGAGACATTCATGTTTGTCTTGGTGCTCATTAAAGTAGCAGTTAGATAAAGACATAAATCAGATCTACAGGGGGGGGGGGGGGGCCTACATCATGCATGGCGTCCATCAGTTTGGTGAGGTGGTAGAATCGCTGTGAGCTGGCCACCAAGCCCTTCTCCCTCATGTGGATGGCCTTGGTCAGCTCCCGGATGTAGTTTTGTCTCATCTCTTCAAATGCTGCCTGACTTTTGAGTCCCTCGAGAGGCACTGAGAAACACACTTATAGATTAAATAACTTATTTCTCTAAACCAGATGTTTGCAAAGTAGGAGACGGGCCTCCCCAGGGGGGATGCAAAATGAATGGAAATCAAAAAGAAAGATTATTACATTAGTGTTCTGAAGAAGATCACATAGAAAAGCCTAAATGTGTGTGATTTGGTTAGAGATGGTCATTTAGGGATTTCTATTGTTGAGTCAAAAACTAATAAATGCCAATGGACGGACCTTTTTGTGTAGTCTTTATGGTGTAGTCTGAAGGTGTGTCAAACAGCAAATATCAGGCTATCTTGATCTTTATGAGATAAAATAACATAATCATTATAGGCATCTAGAAACTAAGGGGGCGGGGGCTTTTTCTAAGTGTTGTCTGAGAGGACGCCCCAGTCTCAGACTTTGAAAACATCTGCTCTAAACATTAAACACTTTTAAATGTAGAACAATGAATGAAACACAGAGGAAATGTAACAGAAGTGCCAGTCCACGAGGTAACATGCAGCTATTAAAAACAATGTTTTTCAGTCAGTGTAAAACTAGGTCTTGTTAGCAGCCGCTACATAAATCTTGTCACGGTCCAGTCACCGCGTACAACACTCGGCGGCGCTACAGTGGATGATCATCAAAGCTTCACATCTCTGATTGCAACACTGTATGCCGAGTGTGCTTAATTCAAACAAGAAGCTCAACATAAGGTTACAAAGACACTCAGATTCTGAAAGTCTTGTGGCTTTTACCTGTGTTGAGTAATATTATGGCTTTCATGCAGAGAAACTCCTCGCGGGTAACTTGAAGATTTGCAAACTCCTGAGGGATGAACTGTATCGCCAGGCAGAGGTCATAAATCGGAGATCTCCTCATTTGCTCCCTGATGGACGAAAACGTAAAATGGTTCATGATTCTGAACAATCAAGAGGCTTTTTTTTTTTTTCATCCAAAATCACAGCTGTGTGAATAAATGATCACGCTCACATCTGTAACTCTAAATTATACATCACAGAGAATCAACTCAAATCGCCTGTGTGACGATGGCTACTTACTGACTGAGAACGAGATCAGGTGCAAAGTATAAATATTCACTGGTGACATTCTGAAAGGAGCGCCACCCAAGAGAGAACACCATCAGGTTCATCCACGAGTACTGGATGAGGGTCATCTGATCCGTGATGTGAAGATTACGAAACCCTTAGAAAGAAAAAGAAAAAAGCTGTATTCATTATATTTTTCATGGTATTTGCAACCTGTCATGAAAACTGTGCTCTAATATACCATCATACTAGGGTGTCACGATAAACCAGTGTTGACATTAACGATGATATTTAAGAATCTTGATATCATGTACATAATACACATATGATAATATTGGTTAAACAATCCATTGCCTCTTTAAAAAAAGTATGTTTCTTTCCACTCTCATCGTGTCTGCCACACTCAATGCCCCCCACACACAAAAGAGAGAAATTCACTTTTCAAAAAAGACACAAAATGCACAAAAAACGAGTTAAAGAAGGTTTTGACAAATAGCGTTACAGTATTTTATTTGTTCTATAGATAATATTGTTATCTTCAATTGTTTTGCCCAATTGCCTGATCATAACGTGATACCCAGTGGTGCGCCACATTGGTTTTCCAATACTATGTTTCTCAGCTTACAGCTTCATTCCAAAAGATTTCAGAGCATCTTTTTAATTTAATATTTCCTGTGACAAACAAGTTGGACCCCTTGGAATCACTCACAACCGATAGTCATGGCATTACAAAGCCTTCTCTCTCAGTCACTGGTCAAGGCTGAGACCTTCAGCGAGGTCTGCCAATGCATCCCCATGGCGACGACTGTGGTGACCTTGAGCTTCAGAGAGCCGTTACCTGGGAGGGACTTGGACCACTTGACGATCCACAACAGCTGTTTCTCACACAGCCTGTTGAGGCTGTTGAGCAGGATGTGAGGACCATCGGCCTGGGTGCTGTCATAACCCGAGTACATGATCTCTGGTTCGATGTTTTCCAGGATATTGAGGAGCTGTTGGGAGAGTTGCACCTCGCGGATGCCTGGTATGCAAGACATGGATGTCAAAGCATGATTTTCGCTGGACATGGCAAAGTGGGACTGGAACATAAGGGACGGGGCCAAACCCAAGGCTTTCAAGGCCCCAAAACGTTTCAGCTTCCTGCCTGTGACAAGAGTACAAGGCCTGGTTACATTCAATGACAAAGAGCACAAGTTGTGCACATAACACACCACAGAGCTTTTCCTATCCGTGCATAAATATATTCACAATTTGCAAAAATGTTTAATTTTCATTAATTATTCTCTTTTTCATCTGAGCAGCACTTTCAACATTCTCTTTGATGCTAATCATGATCAGTTTCATAACTGCCATATGGGTGCATTAGCTTGCAAAAAAGACAACCAATTGGTACCTCCAAGCATCATTCCCGCTTGATAGCATTTCCGGAGGCGACACGCAGGGCAATTTTTCCTCCGAATTTTGTCCACAATGCAGTCATTACGCCCAGCGCAGAGATAGCTGTGATGGCCTGTTGCGTTAAAGGGTACAAACAATGCAAATACAGTTTTTTAACAGCACTTGATTTTCAAATATGTAGGGAGGAGGAGAGGCATATAATGAGGGGGGGGGGGGGAGTGTTGAAGGGCTCTTGACTATTAACATGGCTACTCCATCCACACTGAGTCAGCGTTCTGAAGAGAGATCTAAAGAAGAAAATTAGATAGAGGCAAGGCTGTGAGGACAGAGTGACACGGCCATGGTGAGACATAGTGGCTCTTATATATCTCGAGTTGCAAGATAACAAGAAAAAACAAGTCCGTGACGAAGAACACAGTGAACACTGGTCAATGTGATACTGTTGCTAATGACCTTTAAAAAAAACTACCGTAGAAGGTCAGTCAAAATTGATGCGGTAACTCCCTTTCAATGTACCACATCCTTCACTGGAGACTTGTGATAGCAGACATTAGAGATTATTCAGTTACAGATTGGAACCCTCCTTTAGGGTAGTGTAAGAAGACTTACACTTGTGCTTACAATTATTGGGAAATTAGAATATTTCCAGAAGTAGGTCAAAAGTGGTTATTTGCTCACCTTCAACTGCTCTTTTAAAAAAGACTTTACAGCTCCCGCAGGTCAGGACTCCGTAGTGGCAACCAGATGCCTCGTCACCACAGATCACACACTGTCTCTGAGGTGGCATGCTGAACAAAGAAGAAAAGACATACATTGATGAACTCATCTATGAAGCTAATTTAAAAAAAGGAAAACGCCCTGATTTTAAAGCTTAATCCCCTTGTTAACTTTTTGAATGGGTGAAATGTGCAGTACATTGAATATTAAGTAACATGAAGGGGTAAATGATCCGAGCCTGATCCTCATTAGTTTAAAGATAAGAACTAAAGTTGCTTTAATGAAGCAGTCTACTCTTACATTAATGATTGGTTTGTTTACCCCTAGAGTGTATTTCAGGCTCATTTAAGAAGCCTCTTGCTTTGTCTGCAAGGTAAGGTAAGACTGAAGGACCATTAAGGACCCACAGTGTATATTAAGATGTTGAGGTGTAGAGCTAAAGATGCTTAAACGTTTTTTCTCAAACTCGCAACTGAAATCAGATCAAACTGGACAAGAGCTTCTAATTCACTCCTACTTGAACAAATTAATAATTTCATAATGTGTCCATGAGAGACAGATATAATATAGAATATAATATAGAAAAAATAGCGGAAGTGACTCATTGTCAGAACTTTTTTTTCTTTTTTTTTTCGCTTTCTTTGACTCAGGAATGGCTGGACTGACTTATCAACAGGTGATTGTTGTGCAGTGGAAAAAACCTTTTTCCTATAACATGTGATTAATTCATATCTGATCATCAACGTATGTAGGCTATGATCTGGCAAAAGTGTTTAATTGAGTTTATTAGCATACATGCTCACAGTTAACAAGTGAATACAAGCATAATTTACATATGTAATACAAATGTATATATATCTTTACATAATTGTACATTATAAAACATCTGTTTTTAATGTTACTGTAACTGTCACTCAGGGTTATGCAAACTTACATTCAACGTTCATGGATGATCAGATGGAACTTTATATTTCCATTAGTGACTTCGAGGTGAACAATAGTAATAATTACCCGGGGAATGTGGAGAAAGGTGAAGGGTTCCTCCGAATCAGGGCCTGGTTCTGGATCCCATCATAGCCGCTGTGTGTGAACGGGTCCTCGGACTGGCACCAGTACTGGGGCTCGGATGGAGACGTCTGCATCTGCCAACGGGGAACTTCGTTCTTGTACATCGTCATTTGCTGCTGGGCTGCGTGCGTGTTGGCATCAAAGTTGACGACAGTCTTCCCGGACAAACCACATCTGGAGTCCGTCCTCATCTGGTTGAGCGCCGGCAGCTGCTCTGACTGGTTCAGGTCCATCAGAAAGTTCGGAGACCCCTCCAGCCGTGGCCGTGGACCCGCCGCCGCTGGCGAAAAGCTTGTGGACTCCCCGTCATTGAGCCTCAGGTGTTGCTTCCTGTCGGTGTCACAGCGGGTGTCAATAGCGGGCAGCTCAGGCGATGTATCAAAGCTGGAGCAGGGGGTGTCCATAATCACAGAAGGCTCCTTCTCATCTTTGATGAATTTACACGCTCCTGTTGATGTTAAATTTGCGCCTGGCAAACTTTCGGATGTGGCTGCATTCGTCCTCTGAACTTTTGAGAAATCTTCCCACGGCGCACTGTCACACTTCAGATAGTCACTGCTGCGGTCATAAAAACGTTTTCCAGCCAGTGAACCATCGAGTATGGTACACTCTTTAAAAACTGCTCCGTCGCCGCTTGAATTTAGACCGTGGAACAGGGTGCCAGCATTTCCAAAATTACGCATGGAGGAGGACATGCAAGTCAGAGACTGTGAATCGCTAGATATTTTAGGATTAATGTACCCAGCGTCAATCAAGTCACTTACTCTTGTGTCCGTGGAATCAGCGATTGTACTGATGGAGCTCATTCTCCCGTGTATTTTATTGTCCATATTTTGAACCGCAGAGCGCGCAGCAGAGACTGGAGTGCGCCCGGAGGTTGGAGGGTTTGTGATGAGTTGTTGCTCAGAGACTTTCTTGTAATCCTCCTCCCCGTCGAGAGAGGCTGTGGCCACGTCGTTCTTTCACATGGGAGTCTATTCCGTGCAATTTAACTGCGGTTTGGAAAAATATAAGAAAGCCAACGTCTTGCCTATTGATGATGAGGGATTAAAGGAGCGCAATTATGAGCTCTTTGAGAAGAAAAAAACCTGGCGTTTGTAAATAAATTACAAGTATAGTTCCTTGTTCTGGTTTCCGGAGTCATGTTTAAAAGCTGAATTCTATTTCCTTTTACACTTATTTCTAATAGCTTTCCTCTATATTAAATAGTTAATTCTTCAAAGGGTGGCAGGGGAAGAATGATTACAGCATAGTCCCTCTGGAGATGTATGGAGCTACACTAACCTTACAGCAGACCTACAGTAAAATAGATAGCCAATGAGAAGAATGGATCATATGAATGTCAAGGGCCATTCATCTCCACCCTGTTCATGGATAAGGAACAACATGACGACATTGTTGGCCAAATGAGAAACTATTTGACACTAGGTGCCTTTTGAAGATGAGACAGTAATACTGCAATGCTTTTAACTAAGGTAATAATTATCCAGAAACTCCTTCGTAGTCATCCTTTGAAGGTCAAGACCCAGAATTATGTTGTAATTTTCAGTACGCTATATATATTTCTTTATTATGAGTTGTATCTCAATATGTCTTTGTTTGTAACAAAGAGACAGGTGGGAGAATCAGAGGGCAACATCACGTCATCCTAGTTGTGTTTTTACCACTTTGGAACATCTTCCAATCTAAATGAAAGTGATCTATTAAAGTAAGTTAATAGAGGGTTATGTAAGGTCTGTCAACGCAATCAAAAATGTGCTTTTTTGTTGTTGTCTGTAAAAGATCATTTTAAGTGTTTCTGTTAGTTTCATTTTCAGCTCTTTTCCTTCTGGCACATTTGCATCTTTTTAAGGCTGCTTAAAACTAAAGTTCTCAATTGAAGCATTGAGGGAGAGCATAGGAAAGAAAAAATAATGAATTAATTATTAATAATGTTAGTATTATCATTAAATGAATAAATAAATAAATGTTCACTAATGCAAATACTAATAATAATTTTATGCTGCAATTGCACCAATAAAACTACCAATAATACTATTAATAATAAAGTAAAAAGAATACAATAAAAAAATAATAATAATATTAATAAGTCAGTAGGGTCATTACGGTTATTGCTTCCTTTTATTGTGTTGTTTGAAAATATTTTATTTGTGTTTTTAATGCCATGTTTTTAATATTGTTTTAAATATAAATGATTTATGTAGGCCTTTTTTTATTTTTATTATTCCTTAGTTGTGATTAGTGCTTCTTTTCCCACCCTATATTTCTGAAGGACATTGTTACATAAGGCACTCTCATCTTCTTTGTAATCTTCTAATTTACATTTATGTTATCTTGGTCAGATAACTTTCTAGTTTAGATAACATTTTACTATTCAAGTTAATCAGCTGAGAGAGGATGTTGCTGATTCATGTGCTTATGATGCACACATAGGCCTTGGCCCCAATCTCCTACGTCATTTGTCAGACGATATCAAAGGGGATTCTCATGCAGTGGCCCATATAGTTATTGGATAACTGTTACACATTCAAATCTACATGATGTGTTCTTCAAATGCTGTAATGGCCTACTTTTTAGACAAGGCTTTAATCTGTAAACGTGACGCTCATAGTGACAACCAGTCTACAATTCTTATGCAAGCACCATCTTCTGCTACTTTTTAATCAAATTTAGAATATTGCAAACCGTTTTAGGTAAATGCATTTTACCTGGCTTGATGTTCATATTATACAAAATAAAATGTGGTTATTTTCTCAGTGTTGCAGGTCATTTAACAGACACTCTTATCCAGAGTGATTTACAGTGAGCGAACTACAGGGACAGTCTCCCTGGAGCAACCCAGGGTTAAGTACCTTGCTCAGGTGGCAGCCCTTGTATTGAACTCACAGCCATCTGGTGTTGTATATAGAAGCTGTAGCTCTAGACCACTAGGCTATCACCACCACCCGTGGTACCATGTCCGTCAATTTGTTTTTCCTTGGTAGGCTATAAATGTTTCACAGAAGCTTAAGTCTGGTGGTAGCTTTTGCACTCCTGGCCTGACTGATGGAGGTGAGCTGTATGTCTACCTGACATAGGTCAGCCTGTTCTCAGACATTATGTTTTGCTTCACAGCAAGCGAGAGAGAGAGCACAGCAGCATCTGCTGCAACCGTTTAAAAAACCCTCTGTACTCCATGAGGTGAAGATAATCAACATAGAGTTTTATTATATTAATTAAATAGTATGCTTAAGTGATCAACATTTTAATAAAACACAGCATTAAACTAATCTAAAAGTTAATGTCCTGTATGAAAATGAACACCAGTCATGTTGATTGATTTTAACTACGGGTTGAAAAAAGACTTAACTTGAGATTTACAGAAAGCTCTGAGGGCAGTAATTATCAACAAGCGTTCATCTCTAACTTATGAACCTGACACTGACACATCCAAACATATGCTTCTCTTTTCCGTCTGAACTGCTTTTCTACTCCAGATGGAAAAATCGCTTCAGAATCAAACAGTAGAAACAGCTGGTATCAGGCAGCACCATCATATGTTAGCAGTCAGTAGTGCATATTAGTGTAACAGAGCCTGTGCAACAAGAAAGAAAGTTCCATTAGTGCCACCATGTGATAAAATGTACAGCTACGGGGACAAAGAGGATTTCATGAGCTTTCCTGCCAAAGGCCTACGTTTACACCAAGGGGAAAAAACTAACGCTTTCGTATTTTAAGTGGATTATCTATTTTTAACAGTTGTTTTTGTCCAACATGTGTTCTTGCCTAAGGGCCCTTCGACCCCGACCGAATGCCTCATTAATGAGAAGCGTGTCCAGTAAATACATCTCTTATCTTTATATTTTAGAAGACTGTATAGCCAGCTCATTCTTCTGCTCTTCTTTCTGCTGAACATGCATGACTTCTCCCAGTTGCCTGATGAGTTTTGCCAGTGTCTCCACGTCGTGGTTCGCTTGTTCCAGCAGCTCATAGCGGAGACTGGAGATGTCCTGTTTGATCTCCTTCAGTTCACCTGTGGGACAGTAAGTGAATACGGCGTCAAATGGTGTTTTGTATCATTTGTAGATCCGGACAAGAAAAGCACTGAAAGCCAAAAAACCTGCTGAACTCACCTTCATTTATTTCATCATTGTCTTTATCTCGCTGAGCTTTTAAGATGTATCGTTTGATGAGGCGATTCATTATATTCTGCGATAAAGAAAAGATGGTTTGAGTCTTAAACTCAGGAGCTAATTGTTTCTAAAACGTTAAGGAAAAAGAATAACAGCGAGCAGATTGTTTCAGTGTTTGATTATACGGTGCTTAGATTTATTCTGAGTAGCTTAATGTGTCCTGAGGTACTAAAATAAATGACTTAGATTGCATTATTTATGTTCACATATCCATGAGTATAAAACTTTACGCAGGAAAGACTCAACAGCTCAGTTATTAACAGGATAATCAGCATTGGGATATGATAACTGCTTTACTTGGTGAGGGCTTGGACAAAGCGATGCCTCCACACTCAGATCTGCCTGTTGTCTCAACTAAGATTAGAAACAACAAAAAAAGAGAAGAAGCACTGTTAATACTTATTTTTAAACATGCTTTTAAAGGATACTCACACCTGCAACTTAAAAATGTGACACAAGAGGGCCCTGTAGACCTGTTTTATAGACTATATGTACACTTTACCAAGTGTCTCTAGCCATTCATTTACTTAATTTGGTCATTTCATTGCTTATCAAATATGTTGTGTCAGCATCTGCTGCCTCACCTTGTTAAGCTCCATCTCATCATTTGAATTTTCTTTGCTTTTGTCTTTAGGTACATCCCAGAGAAATTCCCTTATCCCCAGCAAGAGGGAAACGACAGACTTGGGGCTGGGTATGAGGTTGAAGGGCACAGACAGTGTGCCACCGTGCTCAAAGTACGAGAACCAGAGCTTAGCTCTTGCAAACTTCCACTCAACATCAGCATCATCCTGCACCAACCGAGGAGAAACAGTAAGAGCCAGGGGAATCATTTGATGAGCAACAGGAAGCGAATCAATATGCATTTCTAATGAGAAACTTCTATTTACTTATGGACATTTGTTCATTAACTCTGCATATTATTGTGTAAAACCAAATATACAGGCAGCACATGTACACAACTGGAAACTTGACAGCTGTTGAATAAATTAGCAGGAAATCATAACATCTATTGACATTTTGGTCAAATTAAATTATTTGAAAATCAATTATGGCCTTACAACAATATGCTTATTATCATCACTGACAGTTTACAAGACATTAACATGAATAGTGATTTATGGATGATCCTGACATACCTCAATTTCTTGGAAGGAGCTGTTGAACATGGCAATGAGCATATTCAGCAGGACAATCACCATGATGATGTTGTACACCCCATACAGAACATAGCCAATATTCTCAATGAACTTATGGTCGATGTTAATGACCACCGATTTCACTTCAGACAAGCCAAAGATGGCCCAAAATAGTGTTTTAAAACTCTCTTCGAGCCTGAAGAAGTAGAGAGATGGGAATTGAATAGATGTAGTGCAACGCATGGGTTAGTCTTACATCACATTGATTCAACACAGATTGTAAGGCACAGCTATAAAATATTTAGAACATTTTCAAAGCTTTTTAATTAAAATGCGGTATTGCAAAAGTCTACAGTCCATACTCACGTTGTGAAGGCATCGTTGTGCTTGGCTCCGAGGTAGTATGAGTACAGATTGAACATTCCCACCATGAAGGCCACAAAGACTGTTATGAAAATCACCATGAACTTAAAGATGTCTTTGACTGTTCTTCCCAGAGAGATCTGCAAAGGCCCAAAGCTTTCATTGGCAGGCAGGATGTATGCAATGCGAGAGAAACTCAGCACAACTGCAACTGCATAGAGGCCTTCAGAAATAAGCTGTGGGTCTGAGGGCATCCAGTTGATTCGAGCTGGAAATAAACAAATGTTAAATGTGACAGTATTCATGCAGTAACGTTCCTTCCATTTAGATCTCTACCTGAGTATAGAACTCATACAGGGATTTAGACTGGGTCTTTTGATAGTGAATTAGCCAGAGAACTAAATTGTAAAAAAGACTGCGATGAGACTGAAAACAACTTCATAGAAAAAGTGTTTCTTCAAATGTTTTGGGATTTCCTTTCATGGGTCTCAAAATTGGTGGAGAAAACAGAGATAGATTCAGCCTATCAGATCAATACTTTTATTTTTAAAATCAAATATCTAGTGTAACACTGAAGCAACCTTAACTTTAAGTTGGAGCCAGGAAATCCTATTTAAAGGGACAGTTCACCCAAAATTCCAAAATCCATATTTTTCCAGTTACCTGTAGTGCTATTTATCAATCTAGATTGTTTTGGTTTGAGTTGCCGAGTGTTGATGATATCGGCCATAGAGATGTCTGCCATGTCTCAAATATATAGTGGAACTAGATGGCACTCGGCTCGTGGTGCCCCAAAAATACATTTTAAACACTCAACAGCAATGTGTCTTTCCAGTTTTTTTTTTCTTTCTACCGTATCACACAGAAGGAGAATCTGCTCATGGACGAGTGGCTCGGGCTCACTCGTTGGTATGTAGTTGTCATAATCCTGTAGTGTGTCGGTTTCCTGTTTTATTTTGTAAAGAAAACTTACCTTGTGTCATGTCTTGTTTTACTTCCTGTCTTTGTGTTTTCCCTCCTTTTATTTGCCCCGCCCAGATTTGATCCTCCTGTGTCTAATCCTCCTGCTGCCCTTGGGTCCTTGCCTGCCTCCTCCAGCTGTGTCCTGTTCTTGTGATTAGTGGTCTGTGTATATATACCTGCTATCAGTTCCTTGTCAGTTTGTCATCTATGTTTCCAGGTGTGGTCGGTCCCATTTGGTTTATCCCTGCGTTCATCCTGGTGTTCCATCGTGCCAACCTGGCTTGTACTGTTTCTTGTTACCATAGCCTGATCCCTCAATCAGTGTATTGTATTCAGCTTTGTTATTACAGTTTGTAACCTGCCTGTTGTGTGTACTGCGCTGGGTCCTCTTTTTAACCGCACTGTGACAGTAGTAGTTTGGTAGAAAGAAAATAGTTCCGACATGAATATGCTCACAAGGTCTGTGGATTATCTTGAGTAACCAGGTCATGATTTTTGGAAAGAGACATTGATGGTAAGTCTTTTAATTGGTTTGGATTTGAGCACCACCAGCTGCCATCTAACTCCATTATATTGGAGAGAAGGCAGTCATCTCTCCGGCACAATAAATCCAAAACTTCGACAACTCAAACACACTCAAACTATCTAGTTTGATAAATAGCACTACAGGTAAGAGAAGAAATATGTACATTTTGATGTTTGGGATGATAAAGGTGGAGTCTGTGATTCTTATCCAATACACTCTTTGTCAAATTCAGTGAATATCTGGTGTTCACACACAGCCCTGGCTCTTTAAATGGGGAACACACAAAGTGGTTTGAACCAAGACACAAAGCACTTTTCCAGCCAGGACCGGTGAAAGGCCATGGATGTATAAAAAGAAGAGCAGTGGGAGCGAGAGGGACATGTGTTTGTTTTGGTGTTAAGTTCAAATATCAACAATCTTCCTCCAAAATCACAGACTCCACTTATTTCTGTTTTTCTTTAAGGTTAGTTTGATATATTTAGAAAAACAACTCATTAAAGCACTAAAATGTTTTGGTCCACACTTACGCAGCTGGAAATACTGTATCTCAAAGGGCAAGGTCATGTTGGACAAGTCACTGTAGTGCTTGTCAACATAGCACTGAGCAGAATATGCATGCCAGAAAGCCATTAATCTGGCAATGAAAGAGGTTCATAAAAATGGCCAAAATACTAAAGTCAAGAAGGTTCCAGGGTTCTGAGATGTATTCCCGGATGTCCTGCGACCAAATGTCTTTACATTCTTCCCAGATCTTCCCTGCAGGGGGAAAAAACAAAACACATTTAATTAAGTCAAACGGTTTCTCCCACAAATAAAAAGATAGCTGATATGATTTGATCATATATAAACAAAATGAATTGATAGTCAAATCACGTAGGATTTACTGATGCTGTATAATGGCAAAGTGTGTGCTCCGACGTCTTGCCCGTAGAGCTCAGTAAAAGTGTCACCTTGCCTCTTTTGCCTTTGGAAAGTCATTAGCAGTCTGATGTATTATGGTACATGTGGTAAGAATACATAATTCTATATGGACAATTTATATGTTTAGGGAGTTATAACCTGTCAATGACCTGTATTATCCTTGACCCTGCATGCAGAGGTGTATGTGTGTGTGTGTGTGAGAGAGAGAGAGAGAGAGAGAGAGAGAGAGAGAGAGAGAGAGAGAGAGAGAGAGAGAGAGAGAGAGAGAGAGAGAGAGAGAGAGAGAGAGAGAGAGAGAGGAATACATTAACATAATGAAAATATATGTCATAGAGAAAGGTTTGACAGCAAGTTGTGATTTATTCAAGCATGTGGAGGGTGTGGGGTGGGGGTAGTGTGTTTACACTCATGACCTATGACCCAGGATATGATGAGAATCTCCATCCAGGTGAAGGGGGTGGTCTTCATACGAAACAGTTGTGAGGGGTGATCGTGGGTGGTCATGTTAGGCAGTAGCGATGTTCCCCCAAAGCGGTCTGCCGCGTTCAGGACCAGTAGGACAAAGAAATATCATAAACGAAGCTGCATGGGCCACAAACTTCAGGAAAGGTCCACGCATGAGTTTCCCTAGCTGACACAAGTCAGAGAATGACAAACGGAATAAATTTCAACATTATTTTCAGCTGCACTAAATGTTATGGGTACAGTCCCCGGCAGGATGTCATCTTTGTACACAGAGATAAATAAAGACCAAAACACAAAAGTGTCTATAAAGCAAAAAGCAGCATTTTTGTTGAAACAAAGACTAACTAAGTTAATATTCAACTTAATGAAGTATGTTAAAGCCACCGGTTTCCATTATCAGGCCATTAAATGGCCGACGACCATTCTAATAATTCAGAAGGGGCAAACTGCACACACCAGTAGACCAGAAGGTGCATGTCCAATGTTATAGGTCGCCGTTTCTTTAGGTTTCACTTTCAGTTACATCAGGTTTAGGCAACTAGACTACGTGGTTAGGTTTAGAAGACAGGGTTTGGGTTGAGATAAGTATGCATATTTAAATGCCCAGCAGACCTGGATAGTCATGTCAAAGTCCAACGTTCACTCTCCTTTTAGCTCTGTTATAAGGCGTTTAAAAAATGATTCCTAAAATAAAATTCACAACAACAAATGCAGAATATAATTAAGATTAAACAATATATGACTGTTTTGGAACTAACCTTACTTGATGGTGCTATCCAGTACAAAAAGGAAAGGACAGGCAACCCCACAGCTACACCAAAGACGAGAAGGATTTTAACAGCTGTGTTCTGCTGACGTAGTCCAGACAAGTTCTCGTACCAGATGGAGAGGAGTTGCTGTTGGCAGTTTGGATGTGCTACAAACTGCCCCATTGGTTGTATGAGTGTATGAGAGAGAGAGAGAGAGAGAGAGAGAGAGAGAGAGAGAGAGAGAGAGAGAGAGAGAGAGAGAGAGAGAGAGTGAGATGGAGAATAAGGGAGAAGGATTATTTAGGGACACAAGAGTGCAAAAAAAATAAGTGCATGAATTCTAATCCTAAAAATGAATGTGCTTTTCTCACACGCTTACCTTTTTAACTTCATATTTTATTGCAAGTTTTAACCTGATAAGGTTTTGTCTGCCCAAGGACTCTGCGCTTTTACAGGATTCAGTGTCCCCGTTTAAGATGGCCTCCACTTCCTCTGTGTTTCGACACAAATCCAGGAGTCCCACCACAAAGTCTTTACACTGCATGGACAGCTTCTTGTAATCATTCTATAACAGACAAATGCAACATCTATAGCACTGTTGTGAATAGCACTAAAACAAACTGTCAAAACCTTAAAATGTGTCATAACTGCAGCATGCAATATTTTAATCAACATGATATACAACTACTGTTCCTGTCATTTTAGAATAACACTTAAATTCTGTACCTTGAACTCCTTCTCAATATTGGATAGAACTGCAAGCTCATTGCTCATCTCCAGAGCTGCCATCACCGGGTCTTCATTGGAGAGGGACAGGTACGCTGGACTGGCCAGACATTTATATGCATTGATGCGGGATTGTGAATGGCTGAATGAGTCATACCTCTGCTGCTCGCTGCAGGTCCTGCACGAGCAGAAGTAGTCATGGGGCCGTTCTACACGGGCCCCTTTTATAAGAAGTATGTGCACAATTTCATACTCGTGGCACTGAGAAGCCAGGATGATGGGGGTGATGTCGTGAGAGAAACGTGTGCCATCCTCGTCATAGGCAAAGAAGTCATCATGTGTGTCCGCCTGGCTGGGACTGTTAGTCAGCCTCTGACCGTCTGCGAAGGCCTGATGGCTCAGTATGACCTCCACTATACGGAGGTAGCCCTTACTGATGGCTAACAGCAGAGCATCTCCTATTCTAGCTAGGTCTTTCTTCCTAAGCAAGAGCGTAGTCACCTCTAAATGCTCATTTGCAACTGCCAGCTGCAATGCATTCTGGCCCATGTAGTTCACACAGTTGACGTTGAGGTCTGGCAGCTCTTCTATCATCCGCCTTGCTTCAGGAATGTTGCCATATTCTGCAGCATCTAAGAAAAGCTCCTCTGTCTTGGAAAGGCAGGAGGAGGATTGAGCATGATATAGGTAACCAGCTCCTCGTAAAACTTGTCTCCGGGGTTTGGTAAGGACTTGCTGTAGCATCATGGCTCTCCCTTCATTGGTCAACCTAAACACAATATAAGTTTGATGATATATCATTATCATTATGATAAACCTTATCTGTGTAAATTCACAACATGTGCCTAAACAAAATCTAAATTTCACTCGCAAGTCCAAAGCACACAAATTACCGGATCAGTACGATTTACTATTATTTTTCTTACTAAGAAACTAAGACACTTTAATTAGTACACTGATTTAGGTAAATTAACTTCAGCTCTATCTATATGTCCAAAAAGGTCCTTGGGGATGAGACAGCAGTGACCTAAATGAACAGACTACAGTGTGCAATGGACAGCTGGTCTGGGCTGAATTATAACTCGCACTACATGTGTGACACCACCCACAGATTCATCATCTGCTCGCCTTCATTCCATGGCCTGGCACTGTCCATACAGACTCTGCCTGATATTTGACCAAATATATTTAGTATTTCCAGATTATACAACATTGTCGTCAAATGTTTCATCGTTTATTTACTGATTCAAGTATGATGTTAACTACATTCACTGGACTATGACCACTCTACCTTATGACAGTGACCCTCACTAACAGTAATTATATTTTGTGTCATTGTCAAACGAGTAAATCTACTTTATGTTCAGTAAATGCATTTGAATAATCTGGTTATCTCCGGTGCTAATTGCTTCAGCACAGATGATGATAGATGACGACAACGTCCCTTCATTCAATCATAATTAGTGTTAATAAGATCTTGCATAACTGAGCAATCTGATGAGTGCTTGCAGTTTATACAGAATATGTTCCAATACAGACAAATTACTCATCTTTGGCATATATATCAGCTGAGACAGAATAAAATGAAAATGGTGTCATGCTGTTAAACCAGAGAAGGTGTGAGACAATCACAACTATAATACATGAATATGACATTTTTAGAAAACAAATTTGCTGTAGTTGTTTTTGCTTTAAAATGACATTGCTCCATGTGGATTTACCTGTCTGGATTTCTGAGAATGCCTTGTTGTTTTAGTTCTGCTGCTCTTCTTCATCATGACAGGCAACTTGGTGATATGGAAGATTTAAATAAAAAATACATTGCTGTTGCATGACAGAGTAAAGAGAATATGTAAGTAACAATACTGCTTTAATGATACAATGTATAATAGATAAGAATATTCTGCAATTAATGTCGTTTGATGAACTGTGTTAAGTTGCATGTGATTTCAACACTAAACATTTGAAGTAACTGAAAAACAATCCCTGTTATGTGTACTCCCTGGTGCTGAGAAGAGGACATCAGTGACAAGGACATATTTGCAAAATGGGACACTGCAGGATGAGATCACTGAGTAGTCTCATACGGTTGGTCCTTTTAGGAATATCATGGGCCTGAAGCTTTTCCTCAGAAGATTTACCTAATGCCGATATGTCTCAATTGATTTTTGGAAATAAAGCGCGGAATTTCAGTTAGCATCTTATGTGTCACAGCAATATTGAAAAGTCTAACAGGATGGTCACTCACCTCACAGAAGTCTCATGCGCCAAATTACTTCACTTTCACTTCATCAAGTCGTTACGACCCAAAACTACGTCCAAAAGCAACCGGCTGCATCTCATGTGTACCCGACTCATGTCAGCCTGTTGACCACCTGTCTGACTGATTAGCCCTGCGTCCCACCTTGGGTCTTGATGCTGACGGCGATGCTGCCTCTGCACGCCCAGTGGGCGGTTTTCTAGCAGCTCTATAGGTGTATTTGGTAACACATGATATTAGCATCTGTTTAATACATTTGGGTCCTGTTTGGAGATTATATTAACTGTTCATAACTCAGTTTAATTTCCTTAATTTTCCATAAATGTGAGCGGTAAGCCTAGAAACCAAGATATTACAGCACTCTGTCAAACTAATAGAGGATTTAAGCACAGCAGAAATCCACTGACCTAACTGGTTGTGCCATAAATTGAGGCAGTAGACTAAAAGATTATTTTAATACGAGCTGTTTGTTGCCGGTGTGAAGGCTGCAGGCAAGAGCGCCGCTAATACTCTGTATGACGTTGGACACATTGCAAATAGATTGTCCATAGGACAGCATAAACAATCTGGAAAAAAGCTTTTCCTAAATCCTCTTAACTTATTGTGCCATCAAATGTAAAAGGTAACAACACACCCTCATATTTTATGAGAAGCACCATGCCCGAGCATAGGCAATACAATGCAAAAACAATTATGAGTAGGCCTATATAAGCTGTTTGAAATTGAAGTGTAGGTATACTATAGATATGTGAAATACATTAATAAGCATGTAGCTAGAGTTCATGGCTGTACATATGTTTAGGCTGTAAATCTTTTAGATTTGATTTATATAGGAAGTAAGTTAGGTTTATTTGATAGGTCTACATTAGGCTCTATATCTGTAATGGTACTTAACCCACATTACATGGGAATACACCAAATTAAAAACAACAACAAAAGAATCATGATTTTTATTATCTCACCAACCAACAGAAATCAATGCTGGGATGTTCAAAGGTAGCCTACTTTCACACATTTAGCGTTTTCCTAATCTTTACTTTATCTGTAAAATTAAAACTAGTCATACAATCATACATCGTCTGAACCTAATAGCATCCGTCTTTTATCGGTCCTCTTAGTTATTTCACCTAACGCATTTGTTTTCATCCTTAGTTTGTTGTTGACGTGTATATTTTACGATACTTCCAGGTGTACCTGAAGGCAACAAGCAGCCCTCTGCTGGACATGGCTGGTATAACCACACAGTCCCCGTTGTCAAGGAACCGCGTCCTCAGTTGCTATCATGGAGGAACTGTACACACAGACAGACTCCGGTGAAGAAGCTAGAAAAGTGACAATTTAGCCGAATTATTTCTGACCTTTTTTTAAACGACCGTTCTTCGTAAGAAGTTGCTGAGATGTGGGTCCGAACATTTCCTTTTAATGTTTATCTTCGCCCTGAAAATGGTTGAAGGAGTTTGAACGGAGTACCGCTGACGTTAGCTAAAAAGGACTCCAAAAGCCAAGTAAGCGGCGAGCAGCTTTGCAGGGAGCTGAACTTGTATGTCTGCCCGGCGTCAACTAGGACCAGCAGCCTCGGAGGATGCAAGTTGTTCGGGGCAACTTCTTCTACCACTCGTATCCTATTAACGTTGAGTTATTTATCCTGTAGAGCTTTTATATAATGTGTATTACATGGTTATCTTAGTTACAGTAATGCTAATGTAAAGAAGATAACTACACGTCGCAAACGTCTGACACAGTGTAGAAATACTATGCTGCAGGTGAACGTCCTGCATTCAAAACTTTACTGAAGTAAAAGTACAAAAGTATTAGCATCCAATATATTTGAAGTAGGCTACCAAAATTAAACATAGCATGCATAATGGTTAATCTCAGAATAATATAGGCCTATATAATATTATTGAATAACAATATTGATGCATTAATGTGTATGTTACTTTAATGCTGGTTAATGCTGGTGATGGTCGGGCTTATTTATTACTATATAAGACCTACTGCCTGGTAGCTTGAGAATTTGACCAAGAGATCAATAGTCTTATCTCTAAATCATAGGTCTTCAACAGGGGGTCCCGAGAGTTTAACAATCAGTTTTAATTCTCTCAAGTCAAAGGTTACAATTATGTGCCACATCTACACTCCATTTAAAACGTCTCCCCTTAGCTTCTGACTTCCAGAAATGTGAGGTTGGGAGGTGATGGAGGCCTCGAAGATGAGAGACAACTCTTGGTTGAAGAGCAGAAGTTATGCAGATCCCGATCTCGCAAGTTCTCCCTGGAAACCAACCGACGCAGGAAGTCAGTTTTACTGTATAATAATAATGCATTGTTGTTGTTGTTTTATTTTAGCACTAATCGGATGTGTCCTCTCAGTTCAAACTAGCGTTTACATTTTGCAGCCAGTTATTTGTAATGGTGGAGCCTAGTATTCACCTCCTGGAGAGCCAGCTTATGGTTCTGTTCTGGGCTTAGCACCGTTGAGCGATGGGTGGTGTTGACAGGATTTTGCAGTCTAGACCTGAAATAGATCTGTTGGCCCAGTGGGTAACTGTGGGCCAGAGCAGTGACTGCAGCGTCACCTCTCTGAAAACTAAAGCTGCTAAGTTCAGCTCCTTGTGAGCCTAAATTCCCTTACAGGTATTAATGACCTTCTAAATTTGTTTTTCCATAGCAGAGTCTAAAAGTGAGTGTTGCTGTTTTTAAACTAAGAGCTTGAAAGAGTGGGCTAATGCAAGGAGAGCTGTACGTATCAGAATCAGGTGATCATTACATCCCTAAGCATGATGTACAGTTAAAGAGATTAATACAAGAAAAATAACCTAAATATTATGTTTATGTTCTTTTAAAGGAGGGACAAATTACAAAGCGAGGATAAGCTATCACTTTAACGTGACATAAACTCCGTTTTGTTTCACCTTAGAAAACAATGTCCAACAACAACACATGAATGGAAATGTGATGCACTGATCAAACTTTTACAGACTATCAGTTTAGAAATCAGTATTAAATGTGATATATATATATATTTTCTACTTCAGCACACTGATGCTGGTAACCAAAACAGTGTCTGAGTATGATTGCTTTCATACAATTTTTATATAATTAAAAAATATATTTCTTAACTTTCACTTGAAGATTATTTCTTGCAACACGGCAACAAAAATGTTTTGATTGTTAAATAGGTTTGTCGCGATATACCAGTATTGAAGATCAAAAATGAAATATTGATATCATGTTAATAATACACATATGATAATATTGTTGTAGATAATAGATGTTGGCCTTTCTGGATTTCTTTGTTTATCAGTTCATCTGTTTGCCTTTTTGCAAATAGTTTTTTTGCACACTTTTGTACAGATTCTCTTTCCAACTCCCCACACTTGTATTTTGAGTGTCATTCATTTGTCGAAAAAGAGACAAAATGCAAAATAAACAAAGTTAAAGATGAATCTGACTGATAGAAATATTTATTTATTTTCTATAAATATCGTGGTGATATGGTTATTGTGAATTATTTTGGCCACGATAATCGTGTAGTAAAAATCTGATATCGTGACAGCCCTATTGGAAAGCAATACCAATATTTGCCTCCCTCCTTTCATGTCAATGTAAACAAGGAGTAATTAGGTATAAATAAGCATAATATGTAAATTATAAAGACTTAAGTAACCACCTCTTCATTGTGCACAATTGTTTCTTATTAGTCTCAAATTTAATGACATATTATTAAAATGTTGGACTTCCAATCTATATACCATATATATATATATATATATATATATATATATATACACATGATCATATATATATATATATATATATATGATCATATATATACATATATATATGATAATATATATGTATATATATGATCATATATATATATGATCATATATATACATATATATATATGATAATATATATGTATATATATGATCATATATATGTATATATATGATCATATATATATGTATATATATATGATCATATATATGTATATATGATCATATATATATACATATATATACATGATCATATATATATATATGATAATATATATGTATATGTATATATATATATATATATATATATATGATCATATATATATATATGATAATATATATGTATATATATATATATATGATCATATATATATATATGATCATATATATGTATATATATATATATATATGATCATATATATATATATGATCATATATATATATATATATATATACATGATCATATATATATATGATAATATATATGTATATATATATATATATGATCATATATATATATATATATATATATACATATATATACATATATGCATACTGTATATACATTATCATATATGTATATACATTATCATATATATTTGTATATATATTATACTGTATATATATATAGAGAGAGAGACATATTATCATATATATGATAATAAACAGGAGTATGATAACTAAAAGATATTTTTTAAACACTAACCATTAATGTTGAACTCGATTGACTCTGTTGATGTTATTATTGGCTTCCTCTGTAAACCCAGTAGTGAGTGATAGCTTTAATTTATTAATGAATGTGTCGAAAACATATCTCGGTGAACGGACTCAGGTTTCTGTATCAAAAACATGGCCAGTCTGCACTTAATCAATTATAATGTACCTCAGGTTCATGCTGTGCTCTTTGTCACGGCTCAGGGCTCTGGAGGAGAGACGGAAGCAGTGGGACGTGCAGGAGCAACGGCTGGTAGAGAATATCTTAAAGCAACGCAGACAGCGAGTACAGGATGCAACTGAGCGCTTCCAAAGAGCCCATTTACCTCCTTCTCAGAGACGCAGACAATGTTAGTGATGTATTTTATGACTCTTAGAACTGAGAAATTACTCACAATAGCCTTGACTCATGTTTCTTTTGTATGTTTTCCTATTTATGCTGTTTTAGCTTTTAGAAGAAATGTCCCAAATATTGAAGACGCACTCAATGAAATTCAAGGCTCCTTGAGTTCATACACCCGGCAGTCCTCTTTCCTGTCCAGCAACTCTTACCTTAGCAGGTAAACAAGTCTGATTAGTACTTGTATTACTCTCATCTGTCCTTCATCTTAAACATAGCCCTCAATGTCTTGATTAAAACCTCACAGTGTCAAGTTCTGGTGATATTTATGCTCATACATTTGGATTTGTAGTGTATTTGTTGTGTAGCCTTTTTAAATGGCTGGAGAAGTCACACATTGTATTTATATTGTTGTGTTTTCTCTTAAAGAAGCTGCACTTCCTCCCCTAAGCCTCCCACTGTTTCTAAATCCACCCACCGCCAAGCACTCTCTGCTGTAGAGGCCTACACTAAACTGCTTCAGGAGCAGAGCATGACTTGCTTCAAGAACAGTCAACAAACTGAAAAGACACCAGAGAGGCAACAAGATCCCAGTCCTCAAGTATGTTGGTCATTACATTTGAATGTGCAGGAAACATCCTTTTTGCTGGCATTCTAACAAAGAAGTGTTCATTCACCCCTGGTTAGTTTTTTAAGGGTGCCTTATTTTGTAAGCTTTGTCTCTCACACACACACACATATACACCAACACACACGACTAATACTGTAAGTCAATGGACTGACCACTGGACTGACCATTGTGTAAACCCAGACTGCAATTTAAGAATTATTTATTGTTGGTGATGTCAAGTACTTGCTTGAATACCATTTGTGTATCTCTTGTACCTACACAAGTAGACCCCTAGGGGGTAGCAGTGTGACATGATCCCTTTTTCCTGTACCAAGAACGCCCCTGTTTGCTGCTGGCTTTAGCGCCCTCTGGTGACATGCGTGAATAGTTGTGTACATTTGTATTTATATTAGTAACAGAGATCCACAATTTCCTTTTGTGAAAATGAGTCTGTCTATGCTGTCTAAAATGTACTGATATCTGCACAAAATATCATATTTCTTATTGAAATATCTGTATAATGCCCCTCTCAAACGCATACCGATCCAGTTCTATTCCAAGGAGGAGGACATTGACATCAAAACTTGTTTACAGATATGTCCAGTTTGTGCCATTGTACTTCCTCATTTATCATTCACTGCGAGCTGTTTCGTAGCGGAAGCAGATATGTTTACAAACTCTGCAATAAAATGCACCTTTTACGTGAGACACCTGCTTTAAAATGACCCAAGAAAGTTAAGTTAAGATAAGTCTTTCTTATAGCTAAGTTGTATAAACATGAACTACTGCCGAGCAAATGTAGAAAGCACCTACACACTCACTTTTAATCGCTTTTGTGTTTCATCATGAGATGAAATGATGTTGCACTGTTTAGGTGTGCTTACCATCCAGGAAAGGTTCTTTTTTTGCTCAGCAATTGGAGGAATATAAAAGGCAACACTTACATTCGACAGAGTTCTTATCCTCTTTGAGAAACTATTTTTTAAAGGTCAATCTGCAAAACCCCCTCAAGTGTTGGTGTGTAATGTAATATGTAATAACAATGTAGCAAACAAGTTTACCTTTAAAGAGACAGATGGTCCATCAACACTAGAGGCTTCAATATCTCTTTTCCACTGTCTCCCTCTCAAACACACATCTGTGTTCCACCCCTACATATATAGGGAACATGTAAATGATATTATTATTTTCTACTCATCACCTCTCTTGTGCTTCCATATTTCAGGACAGCCACCTGTCTGATAGCTGTAATTCTGAAAGCCTTTCAAGTAAGGACAGTTTGGAGAATGAGGACCCCGACCACAGCGCAAAGAATCTGCAGTATTCCGATCCATCATTCTTTCTCGACTCAGAGAAGCCCCATCCGCACCTGAGAAAGCAAAATGATTTGTTACCATCATCAGGCGTAACTTCTTACTCAGCAATGATGCTTCTTGGTGATAACTTACCCCAATCAAAAAAACTGCATGGACCTGAGCAGAAGAAAGAAGAGGACTCTGAAGGGCCGAACAATAAGATGCACTTTTCTAAAGCTTCTTGGGGGTTCACATCTAATGAGCAAACAGTAGAAACGGAGGCCCAGCCCGCACTGCACAACTGCAACTTATTCACTTTTTGTGACATTATTAGTGCCGACCCAGAGCACTTTGAGGGAACCTCCTCACTAAACAGTCCCTGTGACAAAATCATTTTTACAAATAGAGAAGCTCGTGGCAGCACGGCCCTCGAGTCATGTCCTAAACAAGAGGCTCTGTTGGATCTCAGGCAGAAGGCGGTCCAATTAAAACATCCATCAGCTACAGGAATTATTCTTCCTGCCAAAGATGGCAACAGCAAAGACACTTTGTTTGGGCCTCTCACAAAGCCCAATATTTTCTTAAACAATAGCACAACAGATAATGCCTCACAAGAAGGAACTCTTCAGCAAACAGGAAAAGAAAGCCACAATCTGTCTTCCCAGAAAGAGCCTAGTGCATCAATAAACAACCTCAATAAGGTTTCAAACCAAAAGCCCAAAACTGAGAAGCCCATTAATGAAGCATCGCTGCAACACGCACGCTTGTCTAACATTCAATCAGACACTAAGTGTCCTGAGGAGGAAGTACAAACATGGCCTGTTTCCGTGAGTACATCTCATTCCGTATGTAAAGTCAGATTCATTAAAGGAATACTTAAAAAGCAGTCCAAATATATGTCAGGAGATGCCACATGTGTGTATGGCTCAGGGCGTTTGATTTTTGCAAAACAAGTAGCCTTAGCGATCAGAGATAGTGTTGAATTGACTAGGACAAAAACTAAAGATGTGGAGGGGAACAACAGCGTCAAAAAGAAGCTGCGTTGGTTTGATGAGGTGCAAGAAGAGATAGACATAATGACACAGATGAAAGGCAAGTCTTTCAACCTCTCTCAGTCAAATAACAACTCAGAGGACCACCAGCTAAGTCTCGCCACAGTCTCAGGGGCTTCCAAGCCTGGACACAGCATGACCCCTCCAGCCTCCACTGGTTATCACTTTACAAAACAAGCGTGGGCAGATGTTGGGGTTCAAGTCAGCTTGCCCCAGGAACAAGCGGACGAGGTCAAGGTGCCGCATAGCAGCACCAGGACCGGTGGCCCCAAGGTCCCTCGGAGAGAGCGCTCTGCCAGAGCTGGAGCGGGTCCTGTTTCCACGAGGACCAGAAAGGGCACTGTTATACGACCTCAATCTGCCACCGAGGTGAGTCAGATTGCCAAAACCCAAGGGAAGATCATGATGCCCCGCCCACCTCCTAGGACGGAATCGGTGGAAGAAAAGACAATGTGCATCGCCAAGACTCCATCTGGCATGGATCATGCTAGTGTCAACTGTAAACAAGCTCTGGCTGTAGAGCAGGGCCTGCACAAGGACAACTCAGAAGACTTTTTCTCACCTTTCACACACAGTGTAATTAGAACAGATCGCACTGTTACTTACACACCGCTGCCACCTTCGTATACCTACCCCGTCTCAAAGGGCAACACAAAGAGCTCGCCTAGCTCAGGTCATCAGGAAGCTCAGGGCTGCAGCAGAAGAAGAGGGATGGTGTACAATGAAAAAGGCCTCTGTTTAGATTGCACTCCCACAGATGAGGAGATCTCACAGCTCTGGCACGGCGTCCGCAGTGCCTTAACCACCAAGGACGGTAATGTATATTTTGGCTGACAGCCACGCACGCAGCTTAGGCTTTGTTTGTGTGCAGTGTCTGCAGAGATGTGTCATTTCAGATTTACATTCAGTTTCTCTTCAGGCCGATATGTTTCTAACCATTAGCTATCAAACTTCAACTTTATGCTTTATCCTTAACATACAATTACAATCCCAGGGATCCTTTGAATCCGTCTTTTTATCTGTAACTATCCTCCTTATCACATTGAAAGAAAATTGCAGTGAATGAGCTGCGTGGTGTTTGTGTGACTGCTAATTTGCAAAGTTGTTTAAGATTCTCAAGAGATCCTTTTTCACTGCAAAGCTATTTCTCGTCATTTGCATCAATACGCCGTGTCTTCTTAGTGTTTACCACTATTTATGTATTACCAATTTATTGAAAGTGATCCATATAATTACTGACAGACTCTTTTTGCGTCATCTCATGTTTTGAAATTGAAAAGTCTTGCTTACTTATCTTGAGAAAAGGAAGCCAGTAATACCGGAAAAGTGGACCCTAAAATCTACCGTGCCAAATGTGGCCCGTGTGCCCAAAAAGAGACAATTGCAATAGTTGTAGGTTATTAAATTTGGTGACCTCCGTAAACAAGAGAGACGTCTTTTGAGGGACTGCTGCTGTATGTAGTGTTCCTTTTCTTGGGCTCAGGTTTCAGTAGAAACAATGGATCATTGTAGCCGCCCCAGACAGCAAAGGACAGACATCTCTGCAAAACTCATCCGCTAACTAGCAGATCTCCTCCACAGTAATGATCCAACGTCAACTTTTTAAATAGTGGGCCTGTCACAGAGTGTATTGGTAACATTTTGTGTTGTGAGGGTTTCCTTTTTATTCTTTGTTACTTTCTTGTCTTCATTATCTGTAGTTCTATGAAAACAGGGATTGAACTATTCATAAAAGTGACTTCCTTGTCAATAACGTGTGTAAAGATAATCTGCTCATTGTAAAAAGTTTATGGAATGCTCATGTTTAGATATTTGATAGTGAAGGTCTTTATTCTTGCTCCTATTAAAGGCAAAATGTTGTCATCTGTAGGATGGACAAACATGATAGCCTCACATTTACTTGGATCTAAAAAGAGCTTTCAGTACCAGATGTTTTAAGGTCTCACATCTGGAGAACATCTGGGCCGATTTGAGGAGGCTCCTCTAAAATTGTACGAAAGGACTGGGGGGTAGCAGAGGAGAAAACACTATTCTCACAGATTCTCCCAGGATCACTGCAGTTGTTTAGAAACGGACTGATATAATGCACCTCCACACAATGAAGCTTAGCTTAAAAACCCCAATCTTCTATAATTTATAGTTCAAACGCTTGTTGCAATATGAAGTATTGTTGCTGGCTGTAGCAATATGTCATATATCTTTTTACATTTTTTATCTATCATTTATTCTCCACCTCCTTATGTCACTATGGCAAAGTTTAAGTGGAGTTTTTTCTGCTTTTATTTTGAAAATAAAACCGTGCTGCAGATAAAGAATTACTGATTGATCGATCATAGATAAAGGCACAATGAAACGATTTAGGTTTGTACCATATGTCAACAGACCATCTTTCTCTATACAAAAAGAACAATTTACTCTAAATCCTGAATATTAAACGCTATCCTGTAATTGTAAAGTATGAATAGAAAATAAAGATTATAGATAATAGCAAGTCTCTGCTCCATATGTGTTTACAAGTCTAATCCAAACCAGAGCTCCTTGCTTTCCATGGCTTTGGAAAAATAGTTGAGTCGCTATGTTAAGAGCTGTGTTTCAATTGGCATGTTTTACAACTGGAGTAAGTGTACTACACAGTGTTTGTGTTCAAGTGAGGAAAACTCTTGGAGACATCTTCCATACGCCGCACATCAAAGTGCCGATATTTGATCTGGAATACAGGCGGCCTCGCCAGAGCTGCTGGAAAAGACACTCCCCTATTTATAAACAGGAGTTGTCTGACCGAGACGTGTTGCAGATAGAGTGAAGCAGAGCGAGAGAGTGTGTGTGTGGGTGGGTGGATGGACGGGTGGGGGTGGGGAGTCTGTCACCAGCTAGCAGAGAGAGAGAGAGCGGGGGCTCACATTTCACTCAGGTGACCGCTGTTGTCCTGAGAGATAAATCAAATCGGGGGGGGGGGGGAGTTTTTACATTTTTTAAATAATCTGTTTCTCCACCTCTGTTGTTTACTAGTACACTATAGGATCATACAGTTGGCGGTGATTGGCCTCTGTGAGTCATAGCAGCGCAGCGGATGCCGATGTCCCACTCCCTTTAAAAGCCAGGCTCCGTTTTGGAATGAATGGAGCCGTGGCGCTGTGATGGTGCCTCTTTTGTGTCAATGAAGTTAAATGGCAGCCATGTGGAGATGACTAGAAGAGGGGCCAAGAGAAACTCCGGCCCTCCCTTTGTCCCAGCAGTGAAACAGTGATCTTTATTCAGACCACAGGCCTGTTGAGACTCATGTGAGCCTTCCCAAAATAGACAAATGGTTGACATGAAGTTTAAAGATGGCGGCGAGAGAGGGCAGAAGCCTTCTTAAGAGTTATACCATGTTCTTCACATCTGAAATGTCCAGCTCTTATCAGGCTGGGAGTTGATAATACGTCATTGACCTAGTGCAAGTGAAACAGTGCTGACAGCTTCAGTGTTCTTTTCAGAATTTAAATAATTGGCAGTTGTAGCCCTCATGAAAATAGCAGTCAGATATTAGCAATCTCTTGCAGAAATCTCTTTTTTGTTTTGACAATTACATAAATAACAAAAACCTTAAGCTGGGAAGAGACTGGGAGAATGTCAACAAAGTCTGTTGACCTTTCCTCCTCTTTCTTCCAGCAGTTTGCTGTGGCCTTTGATTTATGACAGCAGGGCCTGGGAGGTTGGGTCACCTTGTTTGGTGCTTGGGTGGGGGCAGGGCTGGTCTCCAGGGCTGGGTCATAAACTAATGAAGGTTTCTAATTTAGACACACCGGTAAACTAGGAGGGGTAATCACTGTTTCCGGGCGCTTATTAAATGCAGCTTTGAATGAGCTTTTAGTCCGTGGGAAGTCAGCCCTAAGCAGAGGGAAGCTTTGGGGGAGCAGCTATTGTGTGCCCTCAGGGGCAGGTAGAGCTATGTGTTGATGGACACTTTTGTCTTTTCTCAATTGGATTTTAAACTGTTTTGATGAGCCTGGTTTCCCACAACCAGAAGGGACTGACTTGCTTCTTTGCAAATTTAACTTAACTTAAATGATCAAATAATTCATTGTGATCAGATATGTTGATTTCTACATTTCATACTGCATTATATTTTTTGCTGTGTTTTTTTACACTGTAAAGCTGCACACTCCTGGTTAACAGAGAACACTAAACGGACTGAGAACTGGTCAAGCTTCAGTGTACACTATGGGGTTTCCTGAACATCTGTTGCACTTACTACAAGTCAAAAAGACCCCCTATTAGAGCAGGAAAGACCGATGTTTTTATTTGGACCTTATGCTCTCATTGTATGCAGGCGATATCTGTGTAGTGCGGATTTGTACTGTGAGATCATGTTGGGAATTCCAGCAAGCGACCTCCATAGTAATATTTAGCTTGTGTAAAACAGAAATGGCTGGTTCTTGTTTTAAAATCTCTAACTTTATCCTATAGATAGTGTGCAAACACGTGACAAAACTGTGTGACGTATGCGTGCGACGCCATGTTGGATGATATACAAATCAACAATGGCATCTAAAGCGAACAACAACAGCAATACAACTTCGACTTCTTCAAAGTATTTTGACTCTCTGGAGTCCTCTGCAAAGGCAAGATTCAGAGGAAAAAGTCCAAATTTGCGGCTGTGACCCGTACACGCTAAAGCCGTCGGATTATATTGAGGATTTGGAGTCATGGATATGGAGAAGTAAGGTCTTACAGTGTTCGGGTATATCATAAGCACAAATGTTTAACGTAAACATTGAAAACATAGCTTTAGCATGAGCTCTTACCAGACATAAAGTGGACGCCACACACACGGGTAAATTGTGCTTTTTCTTCTGTTAAATCCTCACAAGTTATGTTGCTAAACCACAACTTACAGCGTTCGGTAGACAGTAATTCATCCATATTTTGTGAATTGTTTGTTTTGATGATTTTAGGAAATCTAAAGAACCGTTTCTCTGGGTCACGAGTAGCGTTATGACCACCATTATACATATCGCACACGATTGCCATTTTCTTTCAATCTTAGACGTTTAAATACAAAGAAAATTACGAAGCGTTGCAGCAACTCACACGCGAACAGGCGCAGTCTTGGTTGTGTATATCATCCAACATGGCTGATTTACGGGTTGGGACGTAAGCGTGACGTCACATGCACACGATCTATTGAGTAAAGAACAACTACCATTGCATTCTCTTACATCAGTCCCCTTTCCCTTTGCTGTGAGATGAACATAACTGTTTTCAGTCCATTGAGAGATGCACACAAATGTTGTGGTTGTGTAGAATGAAGTTGTCAGTTACCTGGCTTGCTGTTTTGAATTTGCAACCACATTGGTTGTTGACGTCTTGTATCACACAGCAGAGTTGAGTCTGTCCATTGTCCTAAAATGGATTTCAGTTATATTGCTTGGCTAACACTGATCTCATACTCGGCATCTTATGTAAAAATTATATATAATAGCTAAATATTTTCAGTATCAACTGTTATATAATTTACTTAAACTCTGCTTAAAGTTTGATGTGATAAGTACGTAAATTGGATTTCAAACTAAGCTGTCCTGAACCTAGGCCACTCGGCTGGTCACAAATGGTGCTGGGAAGACTGGGCTGTAAGCCTGCCTGGAGCCCTCATTTGGAGCAACTTTGTGTTTGACAAACTTTTGGTTTATTGACCACACACAGACAAGGCCCTTCCTGTTCAACTGGGGTCTGTCAGCTCAGTACACAAATGGGACTGTGAGAAAGTCAGGCTAGTGTTTACCAAAGTCTTGATGTAACACCTCTGTTCCAGACATCAATGCCTCCACTGTCACTGAGGGCATCTCCACAGAGATGTAGTATCTTCGAAGTGGAACCTCTCAGGTGGGGTTTTTTAGAGTTCCCGAAACTACTCGAACCGTAGCGAAATAGTGTTTGGAAAATTAAAGAAACATTTGTATATATGTTGTCAGTTGTGGCATTCATACATTCAAACTATTTTACCTATTGAAATGTATGTATGACAAGTGTGATATTGCATGGAAGTCTACTAATTTAATTAATTGAGTGCGGTCAACATAGTTAGCCACAGGTTTAGCTAAAAGTCCTTTGAGGACTGAATGATTAATCCCTCCTCCCTAAAATGACACTTAAATACATTTGATATATTCTTTGAAACTCTTTGAAAATAAACAACAGTCAAACTAAGCCTTCCAAGCTTCACTCACTTGTGAATTAGTTGCTTCGTTAGGAAGTAGAGTGATACAAACCCTCCATCAAAGGGAAACTTAAAGCCACAATAGGGTCACAGAGGTTGCCCCAATAATCTCTCTTGATGATGTCCTGCTGATAGAGAGGCAGCCAGGCATCCCCAGTCAACCAGAGTGGAGGTGGTCATCCCATTTTAGAGACCTTATTACATCGTGCCTCCCTCAGTGCACTCTTTAGTCATCTGCTTCAACCACCTTCCAAGCATATACTCCCAGGGTGGAGCCACTGTGGCCTGAGGATCCCATTTTTAACATTTGACAACTCAGCTGTTGGGTGTGTTTAATCATTGCTGCACTCCCATAGCTTCACTCCCTTGTTTCACACCAGTGAAACTCAACTCTTGACATCTGGTTTTTGATAAGAGACAATTTTAGTGGAATAAAGAGTCAATCTGGCCTCAAATCGAGCTTTGATCTGCTGTTTTGGCAGGTAGCAGAGCCAGAACTGCTACCTGAAAATATGTCTTATTCTGAGAAATTTAAACCACTGAACACAGACTTATTTTTGGACTGAACGTTCTCCCTCAAAGCCAGATGTAAACGCCACAGTTTTCATGGATGTAAACAAGCAATCTGTGTTAGGAAGTTTGTCACATTACTGTACTCAGATGGTCTGTGAAACACGTGCAACATTCAGACTTCTTCACTTGGATCTCTGGATGTTGGGTCTCTGCTAAGTTACTTTTTGAAGCTGAATCCAGTCAAATATTTTTGATTCAGTTGCTACTCCTGGAAATAAATTCCATCTTAAATGGATGGGGACCAACTTCCCTGTGAACAGTCGGTACCGAACTGAAAAGTTTGTTGCCAAATCATTTAAGCAAAGTCAAGTTTAGCCTTTATGCAAAAGATTCCCCCTCCTTCCTCCTCAGCAAGACACATTATAAATAACACTGGCACAATAAACGCCACCTTGATAATTGGGCCATCAGTCAAGTGCTGGGGTGGATCAAGTGTCCTACTCATTGCCCTGCTAAGCCACAGTCAACCATGATGAGCAAAAATGAGCAAGTAAAGCACCACACTACAGGCAACCAACTTAATAAGGGGTCATGTTTGAACCACATTGCTCTCCTTTCTGCAGTACCTGGCCATTTACAGACCGTTTCCCATGAAGAAGTTAATGACGGGTTATGTTTGGTGTTGATGTTTGGTGACTCACAAGACGTCAAAAACTCCTGCAACATTTATAGTATATAGAGCAACACTTGTTGTGTATAGAACAACCCTGATGAAAGCCACAAGCCGAAACGTGTTGGCTCCTTGCTCCTTGAAATTAGGTAAGGAGTAGGAAAGTTCTGCCTGAAACCCCCAGTGACCTGCAGTTGCACTTACACACACACACATGAAGCACATAGCATGTTTTCATCTACTGGAAATACTACGGTTGGTTTAGCCAGGGGTGGCGCACGTGTAGAGTGTGCAGGAGGCTGGACATGACTTGGATTACACCACGGTCACGGAGCTGGTTTGCCGTTCCTTAAATTTGTCTGCCAAATTCTACATCGGCCCTTACCGCACGAAGTCCCCGAAAAAGCGCCCTCATGTAAATTACCCTTTAATACAGCCACTCATTCTGAATTCTCCAAACAATGGCCGGCTCTATTCACACATTGGCTAAATTGTACATTAAACATACTTTGTACTAAGGAGCTGGCAGGGTAAAGTCCATTTGATGTCTGGTTCGAATAATTCAAACATTTGTGTTCTCACATACAGCTCCTCTGGGTGATGTCTAGATAGGTTCAGGGTTGCAGTGCATGTGTGAAAGGGGGTCATGTGATCAAACCCACAGTTCCTTTTTAAGATTCAAAAGATAGATTAACTTGAAGCATCATCTTAATGTTTTGGCATGTCAATTTGAACAAGAACCCTTAGAAAAACAGCAGTGTGGTAGGTAAGCCTTGAACATTTGAACATTGTTTTCAAATGAAACTGCATTAGTGTGAACAAGGCCTGACCCACAACCAGTTTGTATCCATTGCCCTGCCCCGGGGATGAAGGTTGGGGGAGGGTGCGGTGGCCATCCTGCTGAGCTCGCCATGGTGTCAGAGACATGTAAAGACAACACCAAGCAGTTGTGACTGTGGAGGTTGCAGATCATCAGCAATTCCTAACAGCAACTGGTGGCCTCCAGCCGTCCCAACAGTTGCCATGACATTGTTTTGTTTTATGTTTCGCCGACAGGAAGCGGTGTATAGCCCTGGCCATATAGGGTTCGGGGCAAGTTGAGTGAATGGATTATCCTGTTAGTTTTAAAATCTGGTGATGAATTACTGGTTGTTGGTAACTTATTTACCAGTTCTGTGAGTCCTTGCGTATACAGAGCAGTGCTGACTTGGAAGCTCACACTGTGTGTGGATTTTATCATAGGGTTTTTTGATTATAATCTCCTCTGTTTAAACTGAAGCTTTGTTTACATCTGTTCTGATTGATTTGAGCTACAAAAATTAGCCTCCCAGGCTGGGGTTTGATAGAAAATTCAATATTTGTACTTTTATCTGTGCTAAGAGAAGCACACGTTAAGGTGGGGGGGTTCTGCCTGTTGCATTTCAGTTCAGGATTGGTGTACCAGGATGTGCAGGCCTCTCATTTATGATAAGCCCTCCCTTCCCTTATCCCAATGCTCTTCTCAGAATCTCCTCCCCTGTTCTCCCCTCCCCTTTTATAATAAATGTCATAGTTTCCAGAGTGGGAAGGAGGCAATGAAGGGGGCAGGGTGGGTGCTCAGAGTGTAACAGGACCACAGCAACTCATGCAGCCAATGGAATTCAGAGGGATTGCTTCCGTATATATTTTTTCCCTCTTTTTTCTTTTTTTCTTTTCTGTAGTTGTCACACCCCTCTCCCTGTGACCCCTCTTTCTCAAGGGGCCCCTCCAATCTGAGCAGTTCCAGCTATTTTGCTGTGTGTGTGTGTGTGTGTGTGTGTGTGTGTGTGTGTGTGTGTGTGTGTGTGTGTGTGTGTGTGTGTGTGTGTGTGTGTGTGTGTGTGTGTGTGTGTGTGTGTGTGTGTGTGTGTGTGTGTGTGTGTGTGTGTGTGTGTGTGAGGGCTGGGGGAGGGTTTGGTAGGGGATTTGGCAGCTCCTTTGATCAGTAAAGCATAAACAAGAGGGGGCTTCAAAATGGGTTGCATTGTGTGTTGTGGGGGGGGGGGGGAGTGCTGAGTCAGGCCCTCTCGCTCTCTGGCCTGGGATAGAGAGCGGACAGGCAGGCTGGGATTACCGCAGAGGCCAAGAGAAACTCTGAAACTCTCACTTCGCCCAGCTGTTCCGAAATCTGGGCTAATGGCGCTTCAGTATCAAATTAACAGCGAGTCGTAAAGAATCACAGTAGGTGGAAGAACACGATTATAGCAGGGTACAACATATAGATTGCAGAAGGTAATATTGAATTGCATTATGAGCAAACTCTTAATTTTTGTCATGTGTATTGAAATAATTCAGCCACGGCTATAATAAAAACACAAGAGTTGTGTTGCATAAAGAAGCTTTGGGGCCTATTTGTTTGAGGTGAGGGGGGTCTTTTTAAATGGGATGTTTAAAAAAAACAAAAAAAAAAGAACAAGTGAATAGTGGGGTTTTAGGTCGTAGCTTAGTCTGTGCCTTTGTCAAGCAGGTGAAAGCTTTGTAAATGTGGCGCCAGATTGTTAAAGCCCCTGACACTCCACAGTGTCCGAGGCACTTCCAGGAAAAAGGACCCCCTGCGTTGAGCCCTGGGACTGACCCTCCCTCAATAGAGAGGGTCCTGCTCGGGAGAGGAGGGCTTCCTGTATTAGCTTTCCATCTTAATCAAGCAACAAGTACCAACAAAGCACTAATTATCAATGCCTTCACAGAATGCAACACAATGCCCCCTCCCCCGCTCCCCACTCCTGTCTCCGCAAAGACAGGCCATAAAATAGATGGAGCAACATTGTTTGACATTACAATAGTTGTTTTGAAACCAATCATAGCCTCTTAGACATTTTCAAGAAGAAGTGTTCGGCTGGTCTACAGTCACAGATGATTAGTTTTTAGTTGCCTTCAGTTTAGTTTGGTCTTAATTATTTATTTATTTGAATTCAAAACAAGGTGCCGTTTCTCCATTCTCCATGGTGTACAACTTTAATTGAATTATAGGGGGAAAACATCCCAGTCCTATATTTAATTTTTGGGTTCAGATTGGGTCCAAACAGACACAGCTGACTTTGGCTTCCTGAAACAGTCATCGTTTACAGAAAGCAGGGGTTAGATTCAGTGTTTTCATCAAAGAGCTTGTTGAAACGGCTCTGAGTCATCGGTTACTGCATGTGACCTGCTGATTCGCATTGACAAATAAATATGGCTCCCGGTTTTTAACTTACTACTGATTCCTGATAGAAACGCATTGATGGTTATTTTGTAGTTTATTTACTTATTTTGCTCATCTTGTCTCCTTACAGTCACATTGATCAGACCACCACATGGCAGGATCCTCGCAAGGCCCTGCTCCAGATGAACCAGGCTGCACCACCCAGTTCTGTGCCAGTCCAGCAACAGAACATTATGAACCCAGCCAGTGGTATGTATATTTAAAATTTGGTTTTAGCTTTGAAGCAGCACAAGCATAGCAGATAATGCACATCAAATTGGGGGGGTTTTGAGCAACAAACGCAAAATTGCGTTTCTTTGATTATTTCCTTGGTTATTTCTTGGCATTGTCTTGCTTTCATACCACATACAGTAGAGTAAGTCAGGAGCAGTCTAGTTCTTACATGTCACTAAGACTCCGTGTACCTCAGTTCTGGCCATGCAGTTGGAATTTGCCCCAGGTGAGGTAAGACAGAGATAGAACGTGACAGGTCCTGTCTGACATGTTTGGGAGCTCCGTGACTCACAGATTACAGAGTTTACAGATGAAGTCTCTCTGTATTCTCAAATCGTTGCTGGCAACCAATACGTAAATCTAGAAAAGAAAGTTTAGCATTAAATGTTTACAAACAGGCTTGTTTGTTCTCGGTGATAAATGACTAAAGTTTATTACATTCTTAAAGAGGAAAAATATTGTGCTGCTATATTTCTTCGATATCATTCTCCTATGTAGCCGGTTTATTTTTGTCCAAGCATGGTCACATTAGCATATGATATTACTGCTTCTGTAACCACAATATGCTGTAATTATGGGTTATAGTTTAAGTGGCATAGCCAACTTTTTAACTCCCCCCCCCCCCCCCCCCCCTCCCTAGTGTTTCCAAGTGGTATTATTGTTGGTGCCTCTGTCACAAAGACACCCAAATCGCTTTCCCTTTTCCTCAGGGCCTATTACTATCGACAATATTAGTGACTATAGACCATCAGCAAAAAAGTAAGAAATATATTAAAATATATTGTATTGTAATTCATTCCCAATGCTGCTTAGAGTAATCGCAGCATGGGTTCCCTCCCTCTCCTCTTGCATGTCACCAATATGCAAATTAGCGCATGCTGTCATCTGTCAACCTTTAGTGACTATTGGAGCTAGTGCTAGCTACTTTCTTTGGAAAAGAGTTGGCAACACTGCACATGACACACAACATTTTGTTTTCCACAGTTATTTCAGTTGTTCCACCGTCTGCCATTTCTACTACTGGGGATAGTAACTGCAAAGAACTTACATTGATACTTAGGATAGCTGCCGACAGCAAAAGGGTAAAACAAAGGCTCTATCCTCTTTGCGCCATAAATCGAGCCTTTATTTTCCCAGGAGGTTGTACCCGTTGGCAGACAGAATTGCATAGTAAAATTGAGATAGGGAACTTATCTACACACAGATGGTGTCATTATTCTGTAGCCATTAAATCATCAGTGTCGTGGAAATTTAACGTGAATCATAATGAAGTTACAAACAAGTTGTATATCAATTGTCAAAAGAGAGATGTCAAACTGAGCCAAACTTTTCCAGCTGAAATGGACAGGGTTCCCACAGCAAGTGCTGCCGAGTCTGACCAAAAAACAATAAAAAATACATTTTACTTGTACCCACACAATGAGATCACCTATCAGAAAGAATGTGGAAGTGCTAAGCACACTTTGTTCTGTGCATATTCTTCCCTTGGCATTATCTCAACAGAAGAAAGGGAGGTTAACCGAAACGTTATTCACACATCAAAATATCAAAATAGGAGGCATTCTCATAGATATGAAGATGCAATTATATTCACCGTGGAAATATACTGCAAGGTCAAGTCAAACTCTCACAGATGAAAAAAACAACAGTTTCATAGACAGAGAACATGATTACAAAGAAGCAAAGTTATCATGGAAATGTAATGCTAGGCCTCCATAGTGAAAGTTCACTACAGGGTCAAAATATACAAACTCAAAGCTTACATGAGTGTGGTTAAATGAAATTTACATATGTGTGGTTAAATGAGACTAAATATGATAAATTGCTATAACAATCAGCATCTCTCCAACATTATTTTTGCCTGTTACCCCTCAGGTCCTCTCCCTGAGGCCTGGGAACAAGCTATTACATCAGAGGGAGAAATTTACTACATCAACCACAAGAACAAGACCACATCCTGGCTTGACCCACGACTTGACCCGCGCTTTGGTGAGTTTGCAATAGTTTTTGATTTAAGTAAAAATACCCTGTATGTTCTATTTATTAAATTAAGGCTTTATTATGAGGCACCTCAGGAACATTCTCTACAGTAAAGAGTTTCTTAAACATGTAGTTTTTGTGACAGCAATTTACTTTCCCCAGTAGAAAGCTCTGGCTAATCCATAAAAGATGTATCGCCACAATTGTAATAGTGAGTTCAGTTCTGTATGATTCATTGTTCATTTCACCGCACTACATTGTTTTGGAGTGACTGGCCATTGAAACCAGATTTCACCAAACCCCCACCCTCAAAATCCACACCTAACCTTTTGTCAGCCATTTTAGTGTTGGAGCAACAGCTGAGTTGGCCATTAATCCCCCAGTCCGAGCTTAAGTTTGACAGTTAGCTTTCAGTGTGTGGTGGCCACAGGGCTGGTGAATTAGTGACAGGGCCCTGGTACATGTGTTGAGATCTCTCTGTGGCCATGGGAATGAGCTAATCCTCCTGTGCAAGGAAGACTTCCAGAGATGAAGGTTCCTGCTTATGTCACTCTGACTCATTTACGCTTCAGGTGCCATCCCTTCATTACAGCAGTGTTCCCCAGGGAAGCTCACCCTGGTTCACAAAGGCAACATGTGTGAATCAGCACACAGCCTGTTATCCTGTTTTCATTTTAACTTTACTTTTTATCGAGACTTCACTTAAAGGGCAGTTTTTCTGTAAGCAATTGTCAGAGTCCCCTCTGAAAGCAGGCTGGAAAGTTCAAAACAGAGTTGTAAGGGGAGTGGGGCAGCTGGGAAAAGATGGCGGCTCTGATCGGCGAAGCTCTTTGAAGATTTATAAGTCTTGAACACACAAGGCTGCTGGGCCCCTGAAAGCGAGTAAGAGGGAGAAAGAGATCATGTTAACTCGTTATGTGCCATCAAACATTGTTTTGTTTCGCATTAGAGCAAATATTGTATGTACTTATTAACTCTAAAGGCTCACGTTTGTACCTTGTGTACCTTATGTTGCCCATCTGCTGTTTTTTGTACTTTTAGACTTTAGAAAGATTACTAAGTATGTACTTCAAACTACTTGATATTTCACAAGTGTGGCTCTGTGCTTGAAGGAAAACCTAATTGTATTATATGTGGTTATTTTTCGGTCACATTTTTTCACATTTGTGCATAGAAATGCTTCATAAATGTCTATACTGCTGCTATGTAGGTCTCCAATCATAAGCCAGCTGCTTTGATAATGGAGGCTAATTTGAGCTTTGAGAAGAAAAGCAGCAGAGTGCCTTTAACTGAGGGTTGTTGCCGGCTGGCTTTCCCCTGCGTGAGGCCCAGTGCAGGCACAGCCCCATTCTGCTCTAGCTCCAGACAGACTTGAATCTCTGCCAGGCCTCTTTATTCTGTGGTCCAACTCTTAATCTGTTCCAGACCTTTTCAGTCAAAGAACTCCAATGTGAGAGGGGAGGTGGGGGGCAGGGAGAGGCAAGGCGAAAGGGGAAGAAAGAAAAACAGAGGAACAGAGGGAAAATGCCGACGGGATAAGCATGCATCCTCTTTGAGATCCAAGGAGGTGGTGAACGGCGAACAAGCCATGAGTGCTCTGTTGCCGAGTTCGAAAGGGGGCTGGCCTATGTGTGTTTGATATGTTGTTTTCTGTACGTACTACTCTGGAGGAACAGCAGGGGAAAACATACTAGGAGGATACTGGAGTGCACAAATAGACAGATTTCCTCTGAGAGTTTAATGTTTTGCTTTGAAGCCTTAATGTAAAGCTGTAAATGTAAACACATTGCTACATTATCTGTCATGTGATGTTGTTCTGCCTCTGCTGTCAGAGAGTTGGCGTAGTGGACAGTGTTGGTTTAATCTGCTGACTTCTCTTTTTTTTTTTTTTTTGAGATTTCAACCTCTGAGATTTTTGCACCCACTTCAATACCATGGAGGTGAAATTCAGTTTGCTTGTGGTGCAAAAAGCTTTGGAAAATGACATTTGGAAAAACGTAACAATTTATTTAAAAAACAAGATGTCTACTTGGGATATCCCACTGACTTTGCTTTGAACCATTTCTATTGGTTTTTCCTACTGAAGAAGTTCCTATTGACTAATTTGTGTGAATGAACTGAGCCTTTAATTAAAACACCGTTTTTGAAGTTGGAGGAATAAAACAAAAAATCATTGCATTGCTATATTGGCCTTTCAGTTTCATCAATAAGTTTTCATTATATTAATAACAAGACAGTACTTTAATTGAAAATCCAACACAACTTTCAATGTTAACCTGTTGTGTAGTAAAATAATTCCCATTCAGGCAGGCCCACACTGTAGATATTTTTTTTTCCATCTCTTTGACATGCAGAGCCAGGTCAACACAGGCTGGCGTTACTCAGACCTTTAGTGTTGTACAAGATGATAAAACAGTGTTTGTATCACATCCAGACTGTTTCTCCACTTTGCTTATCTCAACGCTAGAAACACAACACCTTCCCAAGGGGCCTTTTTTTAAACTTGTTAAATCGACAGCAGACAAATATTTACCGAGCCTTCAAAGGAGCTGAGCCCTGGTCACATAGAGAACTTCCCACAGCTGGCACACCCTCGACCCTACCTTCCCCAGGTGATCTTGTGGTGTAATCTTCTTGGCGGTGTGATTTGCTGATAAGGGCTTGTGTCGCTGGCTCGTTGTGTTGCGGGGTGCGTGAAGAAGACAAAAGGCAGACAGCATTTACTTGTCTCTTATCTGCATGGCCCACCAGCTATCACCGCCCATATGTGCTGCTGACTTCAACCACAACTGCCAAACCACACACACTCACACAACACCGTCTTCTCAGCTGGGACTGACCTCCTTTTTTTTATGCTATCACTCTGGCCCTGAACTAAACCTGTCCTTCGCTTCAATCTCACGCACAGATGTAATTCCTTGCTTTGATATGCTCATTGTTTGTGCATAGTTCCTTCAGTAACATTGGTTACTGTAAGCTGTTTGGTCTGTGAAGGAGTCCTTGACTTGGTTGTTCAGGAAAAATCTCAGCTGTAAGACTTCATTAGTAAACAAACGGTCTTGTGTATCCGTGGATCTCTTTACATGTGCCCTACTCCCTTTTAAATACATATTCTGCTTCAAAACTAACACTTTAAAGGTAAATTCCAGTAAATATTATTTTATTGACGTAGTTTTGGCCATCATTTATATCGGCTATGATAATGTTACTCACCAATTGCTTACATCTGGGAACATGGCGTATTCAATGTCAACATTTTCTCCACAACTGAGGAAAATGATTGTAAGTTTGATATGTCAAAGTTGAACCTGGTAGTCTGTGAACTTTGATGGAAGTTTACAGTGGACAGTTATGGTAATTGTAAATTGTAAATAACTTTTACAGCAAGTTTTGACTTTCTCTTCCAAATAGGTTTAGATAGCTGGTTGTGGTTTCTTGCCCTGTCAGGCTTCCTGTTAGCGATATAATGTGAGCAAAATATTATTTTCATTAAATAATAATTATTATGCTTCAAAGGTCAGGCCTTAACAGATCTAAAATTGCTGACATGGCTCGTGTGCAGCACCTCTGCCTTGAGAACAGCTAATATTGTCCTGATGGTGGAGTGATTCAGCCACAAAAGGCCTCAGTATCTGCTGGAGATAAGAAGTGGAGAGAAGTTACACACTCTCATGGCTTCAGTTGATGTGTGTGGGAGGGAGGTGGCTTCTCCAGTACTCTGTGTGTGTGTGTGTGTGTTTGTGTGCATGCATATGTGCTAGGGTGGGGTTGTTGGGGGAGGCAGTGTGGACAGGGAGGGAGACGGCAGGCAGGGCAGGGCGGGGCCTCCACAGCTTCCCAGGGAGAGCCCTGAGCCACGGTTCATTCAGCTCCTGAGATAGTGTAAACAGACAGTGATTGAATGGTGATGAGAAAGGTGCCGGGGCGGGCAGGACAGCACAGAGAGGCAGCCCCGCATGAAAATTGCGCCCCCGTCAAGGCTTTGTTTTGGTTGGTGCGTCAAGCGCATAAGCAAACAGCTCTCCTCATTGGTTCCATCACTGTTACACCCCTCGTGGTCAGGCACATTTGCTTCTCTTTCTCTACTATAGTGACAAAATGTGTGACCTACTTTGCATGCATAGATTGCTGTGCTCTGCTTTTATACTCATGTTTATTAGACCCACCCTTGCTAGAGTAAAGAATAACAAAGATTTCACTGGGGAACAGCTGTGTTTTCAATACACACACATTTGTTCTGATAATGTAAACATGCAGCTAGCTTGTTGGTGCACAATGCAATTAGGCCTACATGTGTTGAGTGAAAGAACTTTGAAACTAAAGTGATACAGTGATGTAGGTCTATTGTAAATGAGTTTGTCTGAGGCCAGGGAAAGGAGGCAGTCAGTCTTGAGGGATAATCTGTGATTTGTTTAGAAGGAAACAAAACGCACAATGAAAGGATAAGTCATAACTGATGCAATGTACGAAACTAACTAAGCCTGTCTTAGTCAGTGAGTGGGAGGGGATCAGGTCGTACAGGAATAGTGGTTGTTTCAGACTCTAGGTGTAAAACTCGTGTTGGGACTTCCCTCGTCCTACACAACCTGCTGCACTGGCTCCACTCAAGTTGTCAGTCTTGTTATGCAGCTAGGCATTATTGGGTGTAGTTGCAGAGACTGAAGTGTATTTATAGTCGATTCATGTAAGCATCGAGATTCTTGTCTTCTAAAATTCTGAATCGATGAATTTGTTCTCACAAAATTGTGTGCAATTAATTAATTTTTTTGGCATGTTTCTAAGAAATAGGAAGGCAGCTAGTCTAAAACTTACCAATTTTGTTAATGTAACAGCATTACATTTTTTGCATGGCTTGAACTTGTTCTTGAAGTCACTGAGAATGTATAAATACTGAAAACTTTTAGTAAACAAGTTTTTATTTGTGCAGGTTTAGCATGAATAAATGTTAGCTTTCGTCTTACGTCTGTCTTTGTGTGTTTACATTATTGTGAACCCTTGATATGACTTCTTCAAATATAAAAGCTCCATAATCTTATGCATACTTTACTTTCCTTTTTATTCCGTAATTTGCCACACTGACTTTACTGTTGTTTATTTTGAATCAAGAATCGAAATTGAAATTGTGAGATACCGAAAGATTCGCACCCCTACTGCATATATTATTCATACATCCAATATTGAAAATTGTCATTGATAAAGCAGCTCGTATCTTATTAGCTTAAACACAGAATGGGGATGCTAAAAAAGAAAGTTGTCCCTTCCCACTTAATTGCGACCTAGAAGAGTTTGGACATTTTCTGGACTCAGCAGTTAATCCTTGTCCTCTTTAGTTCCTATGATATAAAGCAGTCAGTCAGATGAGTTTTTGTTTAACGTTTAAACATACCATTTGCAGAGTTTAGATTTTAGCACTACATATAATACAGTAGTAACATATTTGAACTGTGTCTCTTTTGCAGGCCTGAACCAGCAGAGGATCTCCCAGAGTGCTCCAGTGAAGCAGGGAGGCCCGCTTCCTCCCGGAATCATGGGAGGCAACAACCAGATGAGACTGCAGCAGATCGAGAAGGAAAGGCTGAGACTGAAGCAACAGGAGCTGCTTCGGCAGAGACCACAGGTCAGGAATCAGAGTTAAAGTATTTCAAAAAATATATTCAAAGGCCTTTGGGAAGTACTCTGCGGCCTCATGGGAAAACAACTCACTTGTATCACAAAGGTCAACACCCTAACGGCTCACTAGTTTAATAAGGGAATAACCAAAATGTTTGTTGTAAAACGCAATGTACCATCGTGAATAGGGCTTTAAATATGAGTCATCATTCATAGGTATAGCGGTGGATCTTAAGCCCCTTTGATCAGTCTTTATTGTTTCACCAGCCTGCAATGAAGTCTTGTGAGTCATCTGTGGTCATTTTATCACTTCCTAACTGTGATGTGTCACCGTGCCGCCCACACAGGGGTGGTGCAGCCGAGTCCAGTAGTTTACTCAAGGCCTTGTCATACAACCAGCAACAGAGCTTTATGATTATGAATGAGGGTGCCGGTGACTAGTTGTTTACTACCTTTCCATTCCCATGGGTTGTTTAAAGTTCACTGTGTAGGAAGTGACCTGAGTGTGTACAGCCCCCAGGCTGTGCAGGTACAAAGATGATTTATATTGTCCTTACTGAAAGTCCTCAGAGCACATGCCCTGCATGCTTGAGTAACCTGGTTATTGTCGTGTTTCTGAAACGTCATGTGAAGGAGAAATCTGGTTTGCATAATGGGACATGGGGATTATGAGAAATATGGTTAACACAGATATATTTCACACTGATTTCTCAGCCATGTTGAATCCTTAAACGGCTTTCTTCAGTTTTTACACGTCTCTTGTGTATGTAAACAAACATTTTAGAGTAACCAGGTTATTTCAGTGCATGCATTTTCTATCCCCTGCCTCCCTCCCTGATTTCTCCTGGTTTATGAGCATGTATGAGTAGTGATAAATACAGAATTAATGAACTATAAAATTGACACATGAGCAGCTCAGTTGTTTAAACCTCAGACATCCACACTTGCCAGTTAAACAAAGAGCCTAATGGAAAATAAAACGGGGAGATAGAATTTCAGACCCGACTGTATACATTCCAAGAGCTCCTCTATCAGGATAGCGACTAGATTCCAGTAAACCCCACATTTCTGTAACTTTTATCAGATGTCTGGAATACAGACAGAGGCCATACTGTGTTTGCAAATATAGGAGAGCCTGATTATAGTAGGAAATTGTGCAATTGTGCAGACTATATGCTTGTGTAGAGAGTTCAATTTTGGGGCAATACTTGCCACACCCAAATGGTTTCCACATGGAAGAAGTATGATGGAGAACGGGTGGCGACGTATGCAACTTGCTGGTGGCAGTTCAGCGCTGACGCTGCTCAGTCATGCACAAAAAGGGAGCAAATAAAACCATAAAGGTTGTTTACAGTACACAGCCCTCATAATGCCTCTTAATCAAAACTAGAGTGTTTACATGCCGCATGGCTTTTTGGGATACATTTAGTTTGAGATAAAAAAAAAAAACACCTTCAAGTGCTGCTGTGAGTACAGCTGAAATAAAAACAGAATTAAAAAAATAATAATCTTAGGCTTTGATTCGTCTTTTTTACCTTATTGTGTACATTTCTCCTTAAAAGCTTTTACTAAGCACTTAATGTCGATCTGCAATCGATTTCTGTGGAAATCTCAAACTGTGACACCGGTCAAGTAACTTCACCTTCACGTTCAAGGACTTATTATAGAGGAAGGAGGTGAAAGAAAAACATGACTTCATATCCGTAGCCTTATCTGATCAGAGCATGATCTGAGCATGTGTGGAAAACAATTGTCTCCAACTGTTGTCGGCCCCTCATGTAATTTGACACTCTGTATGGGGAGAAATGGAGGGCGCCATGTTGGCAGTCTGTAGTGTAATCCCTTAATTTAACATTTTATGCTGTGACAGCAGCGCAGCAAAGGCAGTTGTGACATGTTTTTATGAAGCTGTGTATCAGCTTATGTTTGGTTTGGTGTGGGGTTGTGTTGCTCATGGGATCTTTGCTTTATTGTCCACAGGAGCTCGCTATAAGGAATCAGCTGCCCATCAGTATGGATCAAGACGGTATCACAAACCCTGTGTCCTCCCCCATGGCCCAGGATGCCCGCACCATGACCGCCAACAGCTCTGACCCATTCCTTAACAGGTTGGTTTCATACAGAACCCAGGAGTAGCCTCTGTAGAGCAAATACTTCCCCCTGTAGTACTGAGATGCACAGATTGACGTCGGTGCTTCCTTTCTGGCTCAGCTGCTCAGACTTAATGTATCCTGTTTGAAGGAACCTCCGTGTTTGGCTGTTTGAGCTCTGGTGAGAGATCCCCAAGTTACACAAGTAGTAAAAACAGAAGGCCAGTCTCTGGGCTTAACCCTCCTCACATGGTAATGTCTCATTTCAGACCAGCAGTTCTGTGCTGGAGTTCATTGCGCAATGATGACCTCTGGTGTACAACTGCTGCAATAAAGACAATCGGAGCCTAAAAGGTGGTGTAACCTGGGGGAAAAAACACACTTTATTTAAAGAAGACGCACAACCCGACGGTCCGAAACTACAACTGAAAACAGCTGCGATTAAGAAGAGACGGGAGGTTTTTTTAAGTATCTGTGAATGCTGCTCCATTGCATTCTGGGAAATCATTCCCTCTAAGTTCAAGCTCTAGTTCTTCTGTGAGCGGATGAAGTGAGGAAAGAGCTGAATAGCAAGCAGGCCATGAGAACATGTGGTCCAGTCAGTAGACAGACCAACCTAATCTCCCCTCCTCCCCCTGTTGCCTCCACTCCTCTGCTCTCACAATGGCCTCATTCATCCTGCCTCTGCCATACTCTGCCTACATATTTTTCCTCTGCTAATTAGTATTGGCTTGTCAAATGTCTTCCCTCTGCCTCTTTGTCTCTCTGTTGGCCCATTCATCGTTGCTCTTTTTGCTATATTCTGCAATAGAGGGCGAAAAAGTGAAGCTGTGGATTTGTCACCATAGTCGTTCAAATAGATATAACTGCTGAAACGTGGATGTATGCAGAAGGTCCTCAAGGGAATTAAGGCCACACAGTTATTAACAGCACACAAGCTGAAAAGTGTGTTTGCTTTGTTGGATCAGTTAATTAGATTCACGTAGTTCAGTTTCAAAGTACCTAAGTGAAGGTCATTAGGGTCATCCACAAACTGCTGAGAAACAAAAAGATTGTATTTCCTTTAGTTTTAATGGAAATTGTTATGTTTATTAGCGATTGTGCAGAGTTTCTAAGTCAGATTTTTGTATTTTCAGCGGGACCTACCACTCCAGGGACGAGAGCACAGACAGCGGCTTGAGTATGAGCAGCTACAGCGTCCCTCGCACTCCAGACGACTTCCTCAACAGCGTGGATGAGATGGACACAGGTGAGGCTGGAAACAAAATGAACTTTATGTAGTGGGTGCTCAGATTTTTCTTTAGTTTTGTATAACACCACATTTGATTAATTGTGGCTGATTAGAAAAATATCCTGTTGTTCAAAACATGAGATCATCAGAGATGGTTATCTCGCAGTCTCACTACGTACTGTACAATGTTGCATATATTAACTTTTTTGCATATCCAATTTAAATTGACTCTAGTATTGCTTATAGTAGAGGAGAGTTATTTCAAATCAACCAGTGATGAGTGTTTTTTTACCCACCTTGGCTCATTCATATTTCACAATTATATCTTACCACCATATGGGTGATGTCAGAGCTGTCAGAAATCCCCCAACTCTCCTGTTTGTAATCAACCTGCACTTATTGCTTAATTTTTGCTTCAGGTTTTTACGTAGAAATGTAAAGTTTTAAAAACGTTTCTCATCTTCTGCGGGTAACAAGTTTTAATCTTACCCCGGCCCAGGCACAATGTTTAACCATGACTAGCTCAAAATCCCAAAAAACTGAGCCATATAGTTGTCACAACCAGGTCTGAGCTGGCTGATGCTACGCTATGATAGGCCAGTTCAAGGGGTGGAACTTAGTGAAGGGTCAAATACAACTCTGTCTGATCATATGTATTCTGTAAAGGTTAATATCTTTACTGTAATGCACCCCAAGCAGACAAGATCTTCCAAACATTCTCTCGCTTACTTAGTCAAATAATAAAAATGTTTTCCTGTTCAGGGGACCCTCTACCACCCTCCATGGCAACACAGCCCAGCCGCTTCCCCGACTATCTGGACGCCATCCCGGGAACAGACGTGGACCTGGGCACCCTGGAGAGTGAGAGCATGGCGGTGGAGGGCGAGGAGCTGATGCCCAGTCTCCAGGAGGCCCTGAGCTCTGACATCCTCAATGACATGGAGACAGTGCTGGCAGCTACCAAGATTGACAAGGAGAGCTTCCTCACGTGGTTATAAAAGATCCGAGCAGGGCGCTCCTAACTCCTCTCCTCACACTCTGAACTGCTGCCTGCTCTGATCTGTGAAGGAGTCTTAGATGCTTTTACAAGACATTTCAGCGAGCCTCTCTGGACTTCTGTCTCGGCGTGTAAGGCCAACCTCTTTTGAGGCAGTGTTGTTATTTTCTTTTCACTGGTGTGTTATCTCTTTATTTTGTCTGTGTCTTCAAGGCTGGCCCATGAACAGACAATTACGCAAGGGTCCCCAAAAATCATTCACAGATCTGTCAGTGAATCTAGGGCATCTGTACCTAGAACAGGGGTCGCTCCTTCCCCCTTGTCCCGCGCCCTCCCTCATAGCTGAGCTGGGCAGGTGCATGTACTCTTCTGCAAGGACTGCCATCATCAGATATCACCTGGACTCTCTGGTGCCTCTTTTTCTTGCAATATAGCGTGAAGCAGCACTACGTAACTGTGTTTGGGACTATTGCATCTAGCTTAAGTCGCTTTATATTTGGCCTTGTACATTTTTATTCTTTTGTTTGTTTGTTTTCAACGAGCCTGAGAAACCAAAAATGATGTATTTGACACATATAGAACAATACTGATTTGGAGTAAAGGTAATGTGAGGCCCAGTTTGGACATATTGGCTTTGCGTGGGGGTGGGGGTGGGGGTGTTGGAGCTTGGGGACCGACTACATTGCTGCTTGGCTGTGCCAGCAAGTCTAAGTTAAACCTTTGATAGATCAAGTGCCTTCAGTTGTATTTTTTGAGACGCGAACAACACGAACAATTACTAAGTTTCTGTAATGCAGCAAAAAGCATTAGGCTGTATTCATTTACATCAACCACACTTTCCTCTATCTAATGTTCAATAATCAGAAATGTATTTTTGTTTTATAAACACATTATAAGGGGATTTAGGGATTTCTGTTTGTTTTTTAAACCCTAGCTTCTAAGTATCTCAGTCTTATCCAAGCCTAATTCATGATTCATTCTTTGTTTTATCTTTTTAGTATTCTTTTTATTTTTTAGGTTACATATGTATGATAGCTTAGATCAAAATGGCATTTTGCTTCTTGTTTTTAATTTTTTTCGTAGATGAATTAATCCATTTTTAACAGGGTCGACTGTTATCACAGCACGCCGAAGTCTGCCAAGACACCGAATGATTCAGTGTTGGTTGTTTTTTTAACCATTTAGCTGATTCTCTAATTTACTATATACGTATTAGTGTTTTTGTTTATTTGTTGATCACATGCAGCTTTTACTATCTTTCTGAGACATTAACCAAAAAAAGGCAGATCTCTTGGCTAAACAGAAACTACAGCTCTTTGATCAATTAAATCTTGTGACACTGTACAGTATACAAGAGTTAAAATGTATAAAACAGTCTTCCTAAGGAGGGAGCGGAGCCCCTCTGTGCGACGCTGTGTGTTGAAATGAGGGGTTTATAGACTACAGCTAGTACAAGTTTAAGCAGGTTTGAAAGTCATGTCGAGAGGGTAGTGTAGAAGGCCAGGGTTTGACTGACGGCGGTGAGTTACGCGGATTGTTGATTTTTTTTTTTTGTGAAATAATTAAGAAACAATCAGTTTTTATCTCAGTCAGGAATTGTTGTGGCAGATTCCAAAGATGTTATTGTAATGACGCTAACACTTATTTTTGCTTCCATTTTCACACAGTCCAGAAACGGTATGATTTGTAAATCAGCCTCTGTATGAACACACTGTATAAGCTAATGAGAAAATGATGTAGGTTTAAAGTGTTAATGGACATGTCTGAATAGGTCTAGCTGAGAGATTCTTTAAAAAAAATTTTTTTTTTTAGACAAGATGGTTTTGAGTGACTAACCCCGACATTTAAAGATGAGGTTTCAGAACTGAGAAGCAAGTGATTCTTTAAGCGCTCACATGTTTACAATATGACTAAATAAGAAACTGCTACAGCTGTAGTGGAAATGACACACCAACAATTCTCTCATAATCACAATATTTTTGATGTTTACACCACGGCTATATCTCTGCATGACTGCAGTAACCTTTGAATGATCAGCCTGCCGTACATGCCTTTGGTTGAAGCCTCGCAGGGTGTCACACTGATTCTAATGCCAACCAATACTTAATTGGTGGCATTAACTTGATGGAACAATATTGTTTTTTGAACAATGAACAATTTTTTAAAATTCTGTGTGAGAAACCTCTTTTTAGTTTTGATTTTACTGATCATTAAATCATGTGTTGATGATGTTTTTCAAGATGGATAAACAGTGTTGGTGAGAACAATGCAACTAAAATGAGTGGTACACTACAGTGCTTGTATTGCACGGCTACAGAGTTTTCATTTTGATGCAATGACGCATTTTGTCACACAAACCTGATTTTATGCTTACCTAGTGTGTAATTGTCAGAGCATATTAGCTGTTGACTGTCATTGTAGCAGTAGAACTAATCACACACGTTAAAGGATTTTGTATTTAGAGTTTTCTAAATGCACATGAAATGAATTTATATTCAGTATGATCTGTTCATTTTTTTGATAGATATGTGCATGTGTTTTAGAAAAATAAATTCTGTTACATTATATCTTGCTTCATATGATACTTTGAAATTGGCCTGAAATAAAGTATATACTTTGTGGTAATATTTTACTTGAGTGGTGTTGTTTGTATCAATTTAATGTTTGTATTTTGAAAAATGAATTCTAAATATAAATGTGATATTTGTGTCTGTACCTACCATATAAGCTTTTATTGTGCTCACGGTGATATCTTAAAATTGCTGGTTCATATTTTTTACATTGCATGCGTGACCTAGATTCAATAGAATAAACCTGCAGCTTGACTCAAATACACCCTTATATGGTGCATATTTATATTTATTGTAAGCAAATTAAGTAGTACTAGTTGTTGCATTATGTTGTCTTTGCCTATGATCGCAAGAAAGATCAATATTATTTTAATATTCTATTTATAAGGTTTTATTTTGAAAGTACAGCATTTACCGTAAAGTGTTGCAGTTCCTGAATGTGACCACTGGGTGACAGTAAACATGATTCAAAATCAGTAGTGGAAAGTAACTTTTGAGGTACTTTTACATTTATAAATATTTACACTTCTAATACACTATATTTAAGAAGGAAATATTATCATTATTAGTCAACTACATGTATATGACAGCTGAGTTACTGGTTACTTTACAGATTAAGATTTTACAAACAAACAATGATGAATTTATAAAATACAATACTGTGCTATAGATTATACTATGACATTTTTATAGCATTCATTTGACATACTATACTAGGACTATTTATAAACATTTTTTGGTATACTTTATTGAGACATTTTATTGTCTTTTATTTCACACTATACTATGACATTAAAAAAAATAATACTATATTATGGTTTTATTATAGCATACTATACTTTTTTATGACATTAAATTCTGATTATTTTATGGCATACTATGCTATAACATTACTATAACGTACTATACTATGACATACATTTATTTTTATTGCCTACTTTTTTGACATACTATATTTTTATAATATACTATATTGTGGTGACCCACTTGGGACACAGACATTCACTGAACACTATGAAAGGAGGTACGTCTCCTTTCAGACGCGTAACCCAGGAGCGTTCCGGGTAATGTTGAGAGTTAGCGGGAGTTTGAAATGTACCAGTTGATATATGTTTATCTGGTGTGACTGTTGGTTTTTGATGCTTCACTACTGCCACTGTTTTACTGTTCATGTTGGGAAGTAAACGTTCGACTCGACAACTTGTCTACCGTCTCCTCATTTCTACACTCTCCCACATTGGTGACCCCGACGTGATAATGTGGGGAGTGTAGAAACGAGGAGACGGTAGACAAGTTGGCGACCGTCTCCTCGTTTCTACACTCTCCCACAATATTCTGATTTTTTAAAGCATACCATATTATGAGTATTTTATACAATTTTAATGGTATACAATACTATACCTTTTTGTGAAAGATTATGACATACTTGTTATGATTATTTATAAGACATACTATGTGATGTTTTTTTACGGTATACTATAGCACGACAATTTTCATGGCATACTATATCAGGTCTATTTGTTTAACATACTATAGTACTGTCTTTTATTAAACTTTGTTATGGTATACTATATTGTGATTTTTTTATGACATACTATATTATAATCTTTTATAGCATACCATACCTATGACTTTATATGACATAATATAGCATGACATACTATACTAGACTTTAGACTGACTATAGTAGTATGTATGTATTGCCTTTTTATAGCACATTATACTACTATTATTTTCAGCATTTTTTATTACATACTAGATTATGAAGTTTTTCATGGCATACTATACTATGACTTTTTCGTAACCTTTTATAAAATACTATGTTTTTTTTATGACGTACTTTTCAATTACTTTTTCATGACATATAATTATTTTTTAATGACTTTTTATTGCATATATTTCTTTATAGAATTCTATACCGTATGCCTTTTTTATTGCATATAATGCTATGACATTTTTTCTGACAATGTATTAGGATTTCTTTATGGAATACTATACTATTTCTTTTTATGACATTATTTATACATTTCTTTATGGGATATTATATTATACTTTTAGTGGCAGACCTTTTAAGTATATTGGGAAATTCTTTATGGCACACTATACTACATTTATTATTGCATGTAGTTTATCCTTGTCAACTAACCTGGCTGAGAGGCTTGGGGAGGTGCTGGAAGGACAATCACAAGTAGATACAAAAAACCTACTTCCACATTCTTGGATAATAAACAAGCTTTTGGTCACAAACCTTCTTTAGGCACTCGAGGCAAACAGAACAAAGGGACACTTTGGTGTAAATATAGACATTCCTGCAATTAACCCCAATGCAAAACATCTGCGTATGCATGACACAAGATCATGCTGGAGGGTATTGTAGTCTTTTAGTAGACGTGGCCTACAAAAAAGGTGGGCCAGGATACAATGTAGGAGGAAACACACATTTAAAATACAAATAAGTGTGATATTCCGTAAAAAATGATGCTGAAAAGCATATTTCTTTAGCCTCAAAGCTGGAGTAAACTCAAACACCTTGTTTTTCTCTAAACTTACTTGTTTGTGTAATTCTCTGGTATGGAACAGTAGGTCTGCCAAAACACTTTGTCAAAAGTACATTGAAAAAAAAAAAAAAACATCTTATTTCATCTGACGACCCCTATTCAAAATCTTTTTCCTGTTCCTGAGTGAGAAGAATAATGTTTTTTTATTGCATGTTTGGTAGAAGGTGATCGTGCCTTAAAAGGAAATTCTGCAACAACACTTGGCAGTATAGTACTTCATATTGCATATGAAGATATTTTACAGTAAAAGAGAAATATAACTTCATTTACTTTGTAGTTATTAAGTGCACTTAATAATTTAGTAGTAGTACAGTCGGCCTTTACTTAACCAGAGTTCTTCAAAACATTTCCATATGTGCTGTTTATTTGTCATCCTTTGAGAGAGCCATTTAATTACAGATATCAGAAGTATCTTTTCTGCAGTTTAAAGTTAAAACCCATGACACGTAGTGGTTGTTCTCTATGGAGGTCTGCAGTTCCAAACATTTTGTTTTAGAAGCTGTTGATGTTTATGCACATTAAGAGTTAAACCATATTGTCCATGTTGGCATCATGAGTGACATTTTTGGTTTCACAATTAACAACAAAATGACAGCTGTTTGGATACAATAACTATATTTTAATAATATAGTATAAGCATCAGAGTACAGGCAAAACGAAGCATCTATTTAGGAAAAAAAACAAAACAGCACTTTTTATTTATTCATTTATTCCAATCAATTTGATTAATTACATGTATTATAATGTCTCATTACTATCCCAATAATTATTAAATATCACATGAAAAAAAGAATGGTTACATTACTTAAATTGCATCAAAAACTACCACAGATGAAAAAGCTTAAACGATAAGTAAGAAAACATTTGTTGTGGCAAGATTCTCTGTGTGTATGGTAGCAAAACCTCTGAAGGTAAATACTGTATCATGCTAAATAGTGGATGCAGATTAAGAAAATTAACTTGGAATACCAAGATGATCTTGAAAGCAACACAGCAATGTTTTCTTTTTCACATTGTGAATTTGGTATTTTATCCTATACAACAGCACTACAGCATGAGTATGACAAACAGACCACAAAAACAGTGACTGCAAAGAAAAGTAGTTTCATGGCCAATATACCAGGAATAAAATATGCAGAGTACTAAGGACAGAACACAAATTCCTTTCACAGTAAATACAATACAAAACAATACAGTATACTTGGATAACAAATAATATGAGTTTATAAAATTTTAACATTATTTACAAATTTTACCCCCTTACACCCATAATCTCTATACTTGCTGAGCCGCGGGTCGATTTTTAGCAATCTGTGACCCAAATTCACGAGTGACTGCCCAGAATCTCATCCAGATTTATATCTTTCATCCAATCATCATTTCCAGAGCCAGACTTGAGCAGAGAGTCTATGAAGTCTGAGTCCGTGTTGATCCCTGGAACTGTGTTATCTCCTTCGGGGAGAAAGTCAAAGGTCAGACGGTTGGCCCGGTTATTCAGGTAACTGCTAGAGCTGGGACTGGGATCTGCAAAGTTGCCTGCTGGTACCCTCTGTTCAGGCGAGGCCTGGTTCAGGCTCCCTACTGCTGATGGAGATCCCATCATTGGCTGGCCTGGTCTTGGGACAGTGTCTCTTAACGAAGGGTTAAGAGGGAGCATCCCAATGTCTGGTGCCACCTGGTTGGGAGGGCCGATGAGCCTCTGTTGGTACGGGTGATTTGGCATGTCCAGCTGCCCACCCTGAGACTGTAGTGGATTGGGTATCCGCCTAACACCAAGTCCAGTTGTCACTTGCTTGTTGGCTGAGCCCCAGCCCATGTTAACATTTTTCATCAAGCCTCCGAGACCCTGTCCTGGTACCCCTGAGGAATGCAGGTCAGCTGTTGTCCTCGGGTGTTGTACACCTGCTACATTGTTCATCCCAAAAGAATTTGCGTGTGTGCTTGGCCCCAGGAACCTAGCTTTATTTTGATTGAGCCCAATTCGATTCTGATTGTTATGCTGCTGGAATTGGCCGATACAAGAACTCGGACGGCAATCAGTCCCGATACCAAATCTGCGGTCCGATGGTGCGGGACTCATCTTTGGACCAGATCCACTTGGGAGGTGACAAGACATAGACTGAAGGTCATTCTCAGGGCCATTGTTGGAAGACTGTGAGGGGTTTTGACCTAAAGAGATACCAAAAAAACTGATTAAAATTATTGTCACTTTTAAAGCATTTAAAGCATTTCTGATTTATCAGAACTGTACAGTACCTGTGAAGATGTTTCCTTGCTGAACTCCCACCATACTTCTTGACTGTTTGTAATCAGGTGGCGGTCTTGTGAGATGTCGATTGAACTGATCATGTGCATTGTCTTTGTCCTGAAAAAGGAAAAACAAAGTTGTGAATACTGACTATGTGATTAATCCATTCTACCAAATCCTTACAAAGTCTGAACTTCTTATTAATTAGTGAAATATGTATGATGTAAGAGGTTTCTTACTGAATTGCTAATAGTGTGCTGTTGTTGATTAAGCTGTCTATGCATGGCCTGAGTTTTGGCTGGGCCTTTCTGCTGGTTGATGGGTGCCGGGGGCCGTGGCTGCGACTGGGCTGACATGACTCCTAAGCTTCCATTAGTGTGCAGCCTCGGACCAGGAGAAACCCCCTGAGAAGAAGAGACACGTGAAGGTTTAACAGTGTCAGCGGACTTCCTTTTTAAATTTCAAATTCGTATTTTTGCTTGGAGATTGCAGCCAAGTGCTATGAAAGCTGTGGTGGAAAAACACAAAACCAAAACAATGAAATAATGTGAGTTGACCACTAGAGGGCAAAACTCTACAAGACATCATAGATCTGTGTCAAAGATGCTATTCAACCTCCAGAATGTGGTCAAGGCTACTCCCTCTGCAGATGAAAAAGGGAGACTTTGGAGAGAGGCTTTTTTTGGAAGGGGGAGTGCGAGCCCTCCTCAAGGCCTGCTTCTCCCTTGATAATAGTGTCTAAAGAGAGTGGAAAGAATCCCTGAGACAGCAGGAAATGTGTGCCAATGGGGAGTTAAGCGCCAGCACCATGACTACCTCCATTTAATAAGCTCTCCTTTACTGATCACCGTGTTGTGTTTGGCATGGAGGCATTCCGTCCACTAGAAATCCATTTGGCTCCTGACACTATCACGCTGATTAAAATGTTGTAGTCGGCAGCACTCAAGTGAAATTGAGATAGCCAAACTAGCTTTTTGTTTGAAGTCTTGTCCTGAACGTATGCTTTCGCAGATAAGCTTTCACCATTGCGGCGTTTGAGATGTTATATGTCCTTGTAATGTATATTTTCTTAGCTTTTTTAGGCAGCTGTGCGGACCATCTAAGCACTCCAAGTAAAACCTATCCTTCTTGTGGACACAAGGACACTCTCACTGTGCTCAAGCTACAACCAAGTGCATGCATTTGTCATGAAGGAGGCTAATGTGCACAAAATCCAAGTCAACACACGCTGTGTATACAATGTCAGTCATTGTGTTGACTTAAAATGTTTCCCAGGGTGAAATGGATTAGAAATTCAACAGTGCATTTAGCAGAAGCTATTACTTAGAGGACAGATTATTTGCAGAGGGTGAATCTCTACAGGGTGGTGACTTTGTGGTCCGAGAGAGAAAAACAGAAAAAAGAGAGGGAAGTAAGTAAGTAAGTGTGTGTGTGTGTGTGTGTGTAAGAGTGAGTGTGTGTGTGTGTGTGTGTGTGTGTGTGTGTAGAGTGTGTGTGTGTGTGTGTGTGTGTGAGAGAATGATAATGAATGGGGCTAAGATTTGGAGAACTAACGAGACAGGATTATAGAATGAGGGAAGTTGAAACTCATCAGGAGTCACAAGCCATTTCACAAGAGCTAATATTCGCCTTCTCGTCGAGTTTCAACCCACACAGCAAACCAAGCATGGCAATGAGGTTACACAGAGACTAAAACATCAAAACAGTAGTTTCTCCCGTTACTGGCTTTGATTCACTGTATCCAGTTATTGAGACTCTGAGAAATTGTGACCATCACACACATTTTCCCCACAGAGGTACACTAGAGAGGGCTTATTCCATCTTTGTTGTAAGACAAAACCCAATGAGGGGTGTTTTAGCATGTACAACTGAGTAATCCTCTCTGTCATCCCGATGTGTCATAAAGCTGTTTTCCATGTTTTTTCCCCCTCTCATTCTTCACAAGCTTGTTGTTAATGAATACCACATGTGGCTCAGGCCTCATGGAAGGAGCGGAGTGATTTAGTCTCCCATCCTGCGGCAGCGCAGGCAGCTGACAGTGATCCAGGCCCAGCCTTGCCGGCTCTCACACTGCACTTCCTCCAGTCTGGACTCAGGACGCTGTCCCTGGGGAGTGCCTCGGCATCTGGACTTGGCCACGGCTCCCTTTCCCAGGAAACAAGTACTCCCTTCACAGCACTGTCGGAGTGACCTGGTAGGCTCAGCCCCCGTGGCCCCACTCTTATCCTAACTGAGGGATGTGGTGCCACAAGATCATCAACAAAAGTTGAGCAGTCATTATTTACTTCAGGCAAACCGTTATCTTAAGTTGCAGTTGTAATTTGGGGTTCTGCATTTTCAGTAAAGGGAGCACACTATTCTGCGGAAAGGAAAGTACGAGCTCTTGTGTAGCATTGAAATTGGAATCTGTAATAGCTGAAGCTAACTGGGATGATGAAATTGCTGCCAAATGTCTGTCTTCACTTGATCCACTTGCCATCTTATCCTGAGCAGAAGTATAAGTCACCCTGCACACGATTTCCTGCCAAATGTTGTAATGTGAATGTCAATGTTTAGATATAATGAAAAAAATACAGGTATACATTAGTGTACAGCTATAAATGGTATAAAAGTCAAATATTCAAGAAGGTAAAACTATGTATATGACTTGACTTGATCAGAATCATTAGATGCTTAAAATTATATACCTACATAGCTAACATGAAATGTATGAATCTATCAAGGAGGCTTTTTTAATATATAAGGTTCAACACTCATTGTGAACATTAATAATAACAATTACATTAAGAGATGGGTGAATAGCTCAAACACAGCTCAGTTTGTGCTAGAAAACACATTTAGTTTAATATAAAATAGTAGTTTTTGCACCTATATGGATGTATTGCATATAGTTACCAGAAAATGACATACAGATTTTTTGAAAACTGGGAAGAAACCAATACGCTTTCTGTTTTTATTTCAGACATGATATAAACAAAGACCTGTAATAACTGTAACTACACGAGGATTGTCTTTCCTTTTGCCATTTACACTGTCATGGAACCCAAAAAAAGTTTCCCTATCTTTAGCGTAAACACACAACACAGCTACTATACTGATGTGACTAGCAAAATGTTGTCCTTGAAATAGCATTGCCGAAGAACCACAGTAACTCAGGTTTCATAATGCATTAGTGTCCTCTACTGTAAGCTGCCAGAGAATGTATTTATACTTATTTTTGTTTGTGTGTGTGTGTGTGACCTCATAGGTAGAGAGTTGTAGAGTGGTGGATTTGAATTATGACATGTTTGACTCAGCAACCGATTATTAAACTGCAAGTAACTTCAAACAAGCACCAAAGCCCACATCCTTGGCTGTTAAAATAAAATAAAAAATTTCCTCAGTTTCACTGAGTGAGAGGAAGCCCACTGCTAGTTGCTAGCGTTACTCAGGGGATTCAGGGCACTCTTTCAGGACCTTTATTTCTCTGGCATTACTAATTCAATTCACTGTGGGAAGAGACTCCACTCTTTTTTCTTCTCTCCGGGAGCTGTCCCCTCCTCATTACCTAGACTGTTAACCCTGTCCATGCTGACTGCAAAAGACAAACATCATTATCAGCCTTTTTTAAGCACTTTATAGTAAGAGATTATAAGAGTGCTCTTGTTTCTTCTTCACAATTCCTACGCCATCATATCCCTAGCTTCATGTTTGCATATATTATTTGTTCAAACAAACTGCACATTAAATCTCAATGTCCTTGGGAAAGTTGTCTCACCGAGCCTTTACCCCTTATGAACTTGAGCACAGCTGCATGTCCTCAGCGTTTAAACACAAGAGGTGACTGAGTTTTTACTTTCAGGAGCTCAGAGCTTTGGAAAAGTTTGCTTTTTTAATAATTTATCAAAATCCATTTAAGGCTTTTTCATTACTTGATATCCAGCTTTTCTAAGTTTCTTCCCAAACCTGTCATTTTTTATATTATATCCTGGTTTTTTTTACTGCTTATAACTTGTGTTTTAAATTTGCTACATTAAGATTAGAATTTTTTTTTTTTACTATTTATCACAACTGCTAACACAAATACCGGTACTAATAATGATGCTTATACTAATCCTGACAAAATCGGTACTTTTACACTTTTAATTAGGTGTATATAGAAAATATTCCTGAAAAAGGAAGATCATTCACTAATTTTAAAGATTTTGTATATTTCTGCCGCATACATTCATAGAAAGCTTCTGGTAACGCAAATATTGAAAAGGGACTTGCCATACGTTTTGTGTCGTATGTAAATGGCTCTCTGGTACAGTATAGTGGTAAAACTGGTTCGGTTTTACCCATGGGTGATGATGTATTTGTCATCCTACCTTGTTTACTTCCATGTCTGAATAACTCCCTCCCTCTCCCCCTCCTCCCACCATCTCCCAGTCACTCAAGCACTTCCCTTGATCTGTAGAGGTTATGAGAGCTCTCTCGTGTGGCTAGCATTATCATTTCACACAAAGACAGCCACAGATACTGTTAGAGCAAAAATGAAAGAGGGGACGGTCTAAATCTCCCCAATCATAACAAATCAGTGATTCAACCTCCGGCACCAGGCTAAGCAGATTACTGTCATTTTCCACCACTTGTCCCTTGTAGCTCACAACCTCCAATTAGCACATCCCGCTGTGCATATCTGTGTGCTGACGGGGAGCCACCATGACAAGCAGAGAAATTAGAAGTCCTGCATGTTAATCTACCATGCTCTGGCAATCTGTGTCATCATCAAAACACTTTCAGGGGAAATACATATTCAAAGGAGTCACAACAGCAAAGGCACAGTCAAGCAGCTGGAACAATGAAAATATAGTCCCAAAACAAACAGCATTGCATTGTTGCCGTTTCAGACAGCAGGTTGGCTGCTGCGAGCAAACTGAGGAGACCAATTGATGAGGAAAGAGAGTGAGTCTGACTGCTGGGCATCATGTTACTATCCCTTCAGTAGAAAAGTGCTATTATTTACTTTGTTTATGGAGGGATAAGAAAATACACAACATCTGCTGAATAAATGAAGTCATACAAGAAATGTGTAATTAGTCAAAATTGTACATTTAAGTCATGGCACTGTATTGGAGCACTATATATTATGGTTATTGTCATGAACTAAACATATACCTCATAGATTAATTGCACTACCTATGTTGTATTTTTGCTATGACATGTGATAGTATACTGTAGGCACAGCCGTGCAACTCCAAAGGCATTGCCTGGATTCATATATGTCATAATCACATACCTGAAGGTATATGTCACTTTAAGGCCTTACAACTACAATTTGTGATTTTAATGTTTACAGTATAGTTGGATTCCATGCTCAAAAAAACAAAACACTTTGTATATGGTCAAAACGGCTCCATCATCAACCAAGCAGAGTCACCAAAACATTTGGAGGTACAAGGTTTTCACTAAGAGCAAGACTGTGTGAAGTAATTTTTAAGTCTTACCTGTCGCTGTTGTGACAGTTTGAATGGCAGCCCTGCGGGAACCGCCTTGGGCGGCAGGCAAAGAGCCACCGCCGTGGAGATCTGTTGGTTCTGGAAGTGGAGAGCTGTATGGGGCTGATTCTGGATGGCCGATGGCGACTGTTGCGGCTGCTGGGCTGAAGTCTTGTTCAAAGGGCTTGCCATGATAGGCATCGGCTGGCTGGCAGAAAGGGGTGCTTTGGGGCTGAAGTGCAACGAGGGCTTGGTGCTGAGAACCTTCATGTCCAAATGATGGGAGCCATTGTGGCCATTTGACTTGAAGAGGCAGTTGTTGATCCCTTTACTCTGAGAGCCAATCCTCTGCTGGCTAAGCGGGGCTGGGCTGGAGACCTTGTCCTGGGGGAAGGTGCTGGTGGAGGAGTGGGTGCTCATGGCAGGAGCCCAGTTGGTCAATCCTGCAGGAGGTGTTTGGTGGTGGTGATGGAGCAGAGAGCTCGGCTGCTGCTGGTTTGCCGCCATCTGCTTCAGCTGCTCCGCGTGGGATATTTCTGGCCAGCAGGGCAGGGCTCTGGGGTGTCCTGCCTGAGTGTTAGCTTTTTGCGACGTGGTGGTAGAAGAGGTGCTGTTCAACGTGAAAGAGGGTCCTGCAGAGGCAGGTCGAAGCTGTGGCGAGCCAACATGAACATGGCCAAAATCTGGGGAGTGCTCCAGCTTTATCGGCTTATCCATTGGGGAACACAGACTGGCAGCCGCTCCTGCAGAGCTTGGCCGACCTAGATCCAAACCGAATGTATCATCCTGCTTCAGCATCTTCTCAAACTCCAGGTCATTCAGCGTTGGCACGGTCTTTGTCAGCTCGTCAAAAAGATCCTGGAGATCTGGGTCAATCTGACCACCACCTTCGTCTTTGAAGTCAAAGATCATCTCTGCGTTTGACTGGCCACAAGACTGGACTTCCACGGGCTCTTTTTTCATTTCTTTCAGGGTCATGTTGAATATGTCTGACCCCACTCCATGGGGCATCATGTAATTCTTCCTCTGCATGCCCATGGTTGAGGACCCTTGCAGAGAATGAGACTGGGCTAAGTTATGGTTGCAGGGCCCATGGCCCAGGCCACCGGTATCCACACGGACCCGCTTAAAGTCTGATCCAGAGTAACCACAGGAGAGCCCATTCTGCTTTGGTGCGTGTCCTGGTGCATGGCCTTCAATCTTCCTTCTTAAAGATCCTTGAAGCTGCAAAACACAAGAGAATGGAGTTTTAAAAACACTAAAGAAAACACTTGATACCTTCACCTCACCTACATTTCATTAATGTATTATTTACAGGGTAAGTGTTTTTCGAGAAAGACCTTCATGGTAATGGAGTTTGAATTTCAATAAAAGACTAACCCACAAGAAAACATTTTTGTAGCACGGTTTTTAATTATTACACTTGATTCAAAAGCTGTCTTGTGAGCCAATTTAAATCAAGGCAATAGTATGGGTGCATTACATTTTTCAGCTCGGAGTATCACCATCTAAATTAATTCAATTTCACAATTTGCTCCAAGGCCTGTAGATGCTGCACACTTGGCCAGCTTGTGAAATTTAGGATGATTACTTTTATTAATAGAAAGTGTTTTTATTCAGGAGAATATTTTTGGATTTTACAACAGTGATGACATAAATCACCCAGTCACATCACTTTGTGAAAACAAGCAGATGCATTCAGATAACACATAGATTTTATTTAAAAGACAGGCAAACTGTTTTGATATAATGTAACCAGAGTGCAGTGGATGGGTTGAAAAGATAGCTAGGAATCTGATACAGTCGACAGACCGCAGAGAGAAGAATAGGGTCTTTGTTTCCCTCATTTGCATACATTATATTTTCTTCCATTGTGCTTCGTTAGATAGCGGAGTTTTTCCTTTGTGGCTGAGATTCTGCTTAACATGCTGGTGCAGATATCTGACTTCCTTTTGTCCTCTCTCCATGTCTTCATTAAAGGTAATGAGCATTTAGCCATGACTCATAACTATAACCACTCAGTAACAACTCCATAAAACTGAAGCATAACTGTGCATGTTATTATAGCAACGAAAAAAAGAAGAATATTTGTATTTTCAGGAGCAGATATAATTGTCATGTCAACAAAGTTTCTTCCTTCACGTGAGCCTATAAATCCTCAGAAATTGTCTATCCAGTGAAAATCGCAGACACACAGTTGTATACACATAAAAAAAAGAGTGATTGTCTGACCATCTTTTAATGTGGCGCGCCTGCAAGGAAACAAAAAGGCTCGGATTGTACACCAACCTGAGCACAGACAGGAGGGGAGTATCAGTGTGTTGCATATTTCACTGTGGGAACAAATTTGAGTCATTTCCACCTGCTGGCACACATTACATTAAGATGATTCATAGCCTGAGGGTTTGGAGTGAATCCTGCACTTCACTACATTTCTACTCCGTTCGTGTCTGTATTACCTCTGCTTATACTCTGAACAATTGTTTCGAGATACATCTTCACATTTTAATCATACATACAAACATATGCGACTCGCCATGCCTCCTTTATTAAAGCTAATAAGTGCGTGAGCTCTTTCAACATTGTGAATAGATGTGGATGGATGGATGATGATGATTATTTTGACGGTGTTGTACTGAGAGTGGGAGGGATACTAAAATGATCAATTCTATTCAGAGGATCACACTAGAAACTGTCGTGCTTAACATTAGTGCAGAACATTTTCCAGAGCATGACTGCAAGTTGTTTTACCTACTGTACTAAAATAAAATGAATGGTTACCTGGAAATAAATCTATATTTTTTGCAATCTCTTGGAGCTCTACGACAACGACCAGTGTGAACACCCATCATGATCAGCCGGAGACACCAAGAGTAGGAGTAATGTCAAAGTCAGGCTGAGTGACCACTATTCCTTTATCTTTTTGTCAACTATATGTTGTCACTGTAGTACTGCAGCTGGAGGCAGAACCCAGTTTCAAAACTGTTGTTGATGGTGCATTTACAGACCGCCGGCCATCTGAACATCTTAAAAATGATTCACTATCACAGAAAATAAAACTCAGTGGACAAACAATAATCAAAAACTTATGTGAAAAGGTTACAATTTTTTGCATTCAAATATTTTTGTTTGACATGTGACTCAAGATAGTCCCTGTTTACAACTGTATTAAAACATGGCGACAATTTAGTTTGAACAAATGAAACAAACGTGACAAATAGTTATGAATTACCTAACTCTATTCCAAGTTTTACATTTATATAAACCGCTTTATTTCAGACAAATAGGTCCATATCAATATAAATACATTAAGTAGCGTTATTTGTTCTTAAAGGGCCAACAATGTGTGTGTAATTCTGTCTTGCCTAATAGTACAGTTTTATGTATTTTTAAATAATATATTAGCTCAGTTAGACTTTTATATATTAAAATTTAAGTAGAAAATGCAATGCTTGCAAAAGAAAAGTAACTACTATATTGAAGTAAAATATACTTTGCAAAAAAAGTAAACCGCAGTAGAAAGGTTCTTACCAGAGACTACAGAGAAATGTTGTCAGATGATGTAATGACTGGCTGGATGATGCCAAGTTAATACAGAGTATTACAGAGACACATACAATTTTAACTTGGAGATGGTCCATAAGTTCATCTACAGTAGGTCTCATTCACTAGCTCCCTTTTGCCATCTTCACTGACATCCAGACCGTTTAACAAATTGCCTCTCTACAGACTACTGGACATCTGTTTTTCTCCAAATGTAGATGAAAACAGGCCCTCCAGTGTGTGTAGCTCATGGACACTTTCTCTCCTTCCAGAGGGCTCTTTCTGGAGAAGACAGGCAGGAGTACTCCTCATGGTTCAAGGCACTGTCTGAGAAAACACATCATGAATAATGGAAAGGATAGTGGATGCGTTGCAAAAAGCCATTGAGAGACGGGTTGCCTCACTACTGCCTCTGTGGCATTTAAACATGGACTCCAGTCAAGAGCAGTTCAAATTCAAATTCAAAAGCTTTTCAAGAAGTTCAGTCAAGATTCTGCCAAGGTTAGATCACTGTCATGTGTGCATACTTCATTTGGTTTAAAAGAAAACATGCACTTTTTACATTTCCAACAAATCCATCTTCATCCTGTTCACTCAGCACTCAAAGGCAGTGGCCTCCTAGCTGGCCTGAAATCCTCATGACAGATCTCCATGTGATCTCAAAATAGATTTTTTGATTAACATTTAATGAGCTTAGAAGCTCTGAATTACTTTGAAAGTGACTCCTGCTGCACGAGAGGCTCAAACGTATGCATTATATACTGATCATCTTAAAAGATGAAAGAATAGCTGCTTGCATTCATTTTCTGTGTTGTCCAAATGTAATTCCCCCACTTTCAACGTTTGGATTAGTAGTGAATGCTCATTCAAGGAATTTATTATTACAAAACCAAAGCCAACAAAAGAATCTGGTTGCTAGAAGTTAGAAAATCTCTCAGCTAAACTTCTCATGGCTAAAACAGACAGAAAAGAACATGGAGTTGTAAATATTTTAATGATATGAAACTTTTTGTGGAATCCATCCAAACTGTGAGCTTAAATTTAATTACTTCAACACACAATTTCCCAGGAAATAAGTTTAGGGAATGAAGAATGGATTTCACTTTTGATCATAACCTTTTGGATGGAGCTTATCGATGCCCTTTGACTGTGGCAATGAGGAACCTGACCTTGGCCATGTCAACAGAGGCTATCTATTCCTGGGAGCTGGAGGGCTAGTAGCTCGTGTGTCAAACTGAGCAGTGTGGTGATGCTGAGCATTGTGGATGGGGCTCCGGGTGAGCCATCATGGGGACGAAACACCAGGCCTCCTGGTACCATCTGTCAGTCCAGTGGCACAGCCCTCAGAGCCATGAATGCTTGAAGGGTATAGGTTTACAAGTGTTCGAAGGTTTTGTGTCTGTACGAGAGTGTGGCTCAACAAAAGAACGAGCTTGCCAGGCTTTAATCTATTCACCAGAGCCCTGAAACATGTTGCAATCCGCTCCAGCGAGAGTTAAAAAACCTTCCTCTCGGCATTTGACATGGAAAAAACAGTCCCAAAATAAAAAGGAATAAATACGACTATTGTGTTCCTAGGGAGACATAATATTTATGCGGTTCTGCAGGTTGCATACTGTTGCAAGAGGGGATTTCAGCTCTTTATTGCCAGATAAGAAACAAGAGGCCTCAGACCAGTGCCAATGATCATCTGCCGTACAACATTCAGCTATCGGATTGCAGAATGCTGAGAAAGTGTGAAGGGCTCAGTTTAATTATAGGGATTTTACTAGCCATTATATTATATCCAGAGACATTGAATAAAACATCCTGGATAACGTGAAATGTTTCATTATGTAAGGTAAGGAAGCCAATGCTGATATTGCTGTGATACAGTATGTACATTCACAAGGCAATTTATAGTTTCAGTCAAATCAGGTCAGGGGGGCTGTCAGATTCTGCTTCGTCTTTCCTGTAACCTCTTTCCTTTTATTTGTATCCTTGTTTGCTACTTAGTCGTGACTTGTTTTAATTCAGCAACAGCAAGGCTGTGCACAATGTATTTAATAAACAAAAACAAAACGTTGCAGTATAACCATGATTAGATGCTATACAAACAGGAGAACATACTGAAATTAGCATTAGCATTTTCAGTTGGAGCTTTAAGATGTTTTTGGCTTAAAATTTTATTTAGATTTAATTTAAAGACAATATTTGCATAGCACTAAGAACAAAAGGCAATTATATAACTGTGAGGGACACACTGAGGCAGCAACAAACAACTGAACTAGTAACTAAAAAATATGCCACACCAGCATATACAAGGTTTGTTTTCTGACAATCCAGCAGAAAATACTGAACTAGATATCTATTGAAGCAATGTTTAGCAGAGATATTAGATAGCTGCCTCATGGAAATCTTGGCAGCTACTTTTGGCATTAAATGAAAACAGTTTTTTGGTACGTTTTGGTGGATATTTTAATGGCTGACAAAATGAGAACATAGCTCGATGCATTTTTACACTGTAATAAAAGGTATTTTTTTTTTCAATCAAAAAACTAAATTAGGAATTAGGATTAGAAATCATCATATTCCCTTTACAAAAGAAACATATTTAATCTGTGTCTATAGGGCATGTGCCATAAGATTGCACAGGGATGCAAGTATAGGTTCATGGTGTGCTTCCCTAATCAGGCTGGCGCGTGTTAGGACGAAGCAGCTCACTGCAGAGGTGGGCTACTTTTGGCTCATCAGCACTTTGCATCCCCGCACTTCCTGACACAGTTGTATTAGATTGAGGCTGCCCTCCAGAGAGCAGGCAGGAGAGAAGGATGAGCAGCAGCGGCAGCAGGAAAAAAAAAAAGAGAGGCAGCTTTGTGGCAGCCTCTGGGAAATGGGAAGAGATGATAAGAGCTCCTTTGAAGAGAAATCATCCATTATGTTTACTGAAGGCAGATTTTTTTTAACAGTTAATGTAGCTCAGCTCCAACATTCCATGGAGAAACTTGCTATTTTAATAAAAGGCAGCTTGCACACAAAAAAAGAATCATGTTGGAGACACTTCCCATTCAAATATCAGCTCTCCATGATCCAAATGCAAAGATTAGAAGCCAGCATTCCAATCAGCTCTTGCTTTGGCATGTGCTTTGTTCAGAATCAAGCAGATGAGTTTAATGTGATATCCCGGGGCTAAAGAAGGCCGGAGGAAGCGGCTCTGAAAATATGCCTGGACCCCAGAAGAAAATATGTGGGGCCCCTTAAAAACAGTAATGCTGGTATCTGTGCAGTCACTGCACACCCGTAACAACAATGAGGGTCCTGAACTGAGAGTAAAGCTGCTCTTTGATAGTTGAGTCATTAGTCAAACAAATTAAAATTTAAACATACTTTTAGTTTAGTTTCCATGTTATTCACAAATAATACCTATTAAAAATACTTCAGGCGCATGGACAGGACCAACACATATGTTGTTTGGGATTTAGTTCTAATGCAACATTTTAGATTTGTAGAATTTATTCCATGTAATCTGTACAGGGTATAATAAACCCTGTGAATTTAATTGTATTGCAAAAAGATAATCAGAGCCACAAATGCAAATAATGGTCCACTCTCCCTCATTAATATTTTTTAAATCTTCCTTCCATTTTTTTCATTTAAAAGGGTCTTCAAATCCTATAATCCAGCGGATACGAGAATATGTATGTGATATGAAGCCTTTTGCAGAGTTTTTTGACGTCCAGTAATTTATCTAACGGGAGCTTGACAACCAGTGAGAGGCGACCCCCATGTAACAATAACATACAGGGTTGTATATTCCATCCCTTTTAATTATCTAAAACACAAATTATACTTGACCTGGTCAGGTAGTTTGAATGACCAATTGTACATTGAATATATATTCGTGTCAGAGAGAGTTCATGAGCTGTGGTTACTGCTGGCCCTCACATACTGATGATGGCAGGATAGCAGTGAAGTGATCCTGGGAACAAATATGGGGTGTGTGAGTGTGTGTGGGAGGGGTAGGCCGACTCTGTCAAGGCATCACCGCAGCACCAGCTAGGCCACGCCACTGCAGACGTACCACAGGTCACCAACATCGCAGTGACAAGCCGTCACATCACATCACCCATGGCCATGTGGCTCACAGAGCTCCTGACACTGCTGTCGCCTTTCATCTACATGTCATTCTTAACCATGGAGACATTTACTGAGGAGGACTGAGGGCTCCCAGGACTCAGGAGCAATGCCATGCAGCACGCATCACTGTATCTTCCAGAGTAAAAAGGGATCCCTTCAATAAATCATTTAAAGTGGGAAACTACAGGACGTGTTCAAATTCACTGGCCATAGCACATTGAGCAAAACTGAAAAATCCAGGTTTAACTGCCACATCCTGATCTTTGGCCACAGCATAATGTTTCCTTTTAAAGACAGCTGCCACCCTTATCTTCACTTAGTCATTGTAAGAGAGCGAAAGGCGATGGACAGGAAGATGTCCCACCATTTAACAAGCCCAGAGCTAGTCACACATGACCATACAGCGCTTGCTTTCCAATTGCATATAGGCTAAGCTGCTATTGTAGCGCAAAGGGTTTAATTTAGTGGTAACACAGCTTAAATTCTCATTGCTCAGACTTCTACCCTATGAGCTGGAAACACCCTCTATCAGCTCTCATTATTCCAATCCACATCTAAAGTGTTGCATGGTGCACATCAAAAATTAAAGGACACGATGCATCGACCATGATGACATGTTTCTTTAAATTGGTAAACTGTATATGCACTTACATGTGAGAAGCAGGAGGTTAAGTATTTTCAGGCTGGGAAACTGCTTGAGTGTGTGAGAAGGTTAACATAAATCAGAACATTAAAGGATTCTTAACAGCAAAGGCTTATGAATGAGATATTATCAATCCCTGCAGACACCAGAGGTCACTGTGAGCATGAAAAAATGAAAGAAGAATCCTCAAGTAACAATCCTGGATGCTATGATTACTTATGTATTACATTAGAGAAGGTAAACCAGAAAAAGAACAACACTGAAACATGGGTATTTAGGCAGCCTGGAGGTATATGACATTTGTTAACACATTAAAATTCCATAGATTTCTATCACATTACCCAAAAACGTAATGACTACAGAGGTGAAAATAACACGTGAAAATGAGGCCATATAAGATAGTAGACAATCTGATCATTTCCCATTCTCTTAAAACAAATCCTTTGTCACACAGGTCCAACTCTCTCCGAGAGTGTTTGTACCCTTGAAAAGCCATTACTATACAACCACAAGTACCTTTTTCCCCAGTAACAGTCAAACACAAGGCCTGCCTCCGGTCATGCCACAGGAAAAGGCCCATAAGCAGGGAACAAGTTCCCTTCCTGTTTTCAAAGACGATTCCTATGGCATGCAGAGCCGTTTCCTGCTCGCTAGGCTCATTTCACCATCTCAAACATCTGGCTGCTCTTCAGCATGCAGCTGCAGCAGGGTGAGAGCCAACAGTGCCACTGCTGAGTTGTGCAACACAGTCCTGGGCCATTCTAGTCAAATCTCTGGCCATAAGAAAGAACACTATCATCTAGCTTCTCTAGCTAGTAGCCAGGCACCACTCTAGTGTGCATTATTTAGGATCTGCAGCAACTATTGATGAGATAATCGTGTACCATATTTAGTACTTATGAGCCGTTTATGTCCTATCACTCAGCTATTGGAATTATGAATTGCTTGATGCTCCCTTATAAGTACAGTGACTGCAGTTCCAAATCAGGAAACATTATTTGTCAATATCTGATGTGATTGCAGAGCGCAAAGTGCTCTTCAGCAGCATTGCTGTGGCGATTTCCCAGTGAAACAAGGATCCATTTTATATCCTGTGGGAAACCTGGGCTGAGTGGTTAATGCTGTGCTAATGCTGCTTCACTCAGCCAGGTCTTGATAAGCATCATGCTTTTAGTGAGGGGAAACACATTTAGTGTTTCAAACCGCTTCAATGGAGAAAGCTTGGAAAAATCCACTAGTTGAAAAGGGTATACTTGTTGCGTTTTGTCATCTCTTTCAGCTTTCACTGAAATTACACACACATGTATTAGACAGGCAAGAAGTCACACCGCACTCCTACTCTGAAACAATCCTGTGCTGGCTCGGTTTGAAAAGGGACTGAGGCAGCTAGAAAGTAAGAAGAAAAAATAAATGAGTGGGAAGCTTTGTTTGACTCCCACTCCTATCAGTTCTGACATTCCAAATAAGGTCTGTGTAGACCGGTGCTGGCAGAGACGGACACAGAAAACACTGCAGAGCTCTCACAGGCTCCAACCAAGGAAAAAGTGTGTGTGGCGGGGGGTGGGAGCATTGGGGATCATGGTGCAGAAAATATGTGACCTCTAAAAATGTATCATCCGCCTGACATTTCCCAGGAGGACAAAAACATAACATCACATGATACGGATATATCTTAGATATTAGTATGATACCATCTTCAATGAAAAACAAACAGTTCAGTTAAATTCTGAACTATTGGCCTTGATTCCGGTGGACTAAAAGACAACTCCTTTTCCCGCTGCATGAAAAGTCTTTGGCTCAAGTTTGACTGCCACATACAAATTAAAACCTGAAACAATCATCTAGAGCTAGAGCTGTAAATTAATTAATTACTAGATAACTTTGCAAACTGTTGCTATGGAGGCAACTGCCTTGTTTTCAACCTAAATACCAAGAAATCATGAAACATACGGTCAGTAAACTGCATATATTACATTTATATGTACAAACCCAGGCAAATCTGGGATCATTATAATTGCAAAACAAAGTTTTTATATCTTTCTCAAAGTTATATTATGTTATATATTAACATTGAATCGAATTAGAATAATATGAAAGGACTTTTATCCCAAGGGTTGCCTAAATTGCCTTCCCATAAAGCCCTGCAGGTTCTGAGCTCACCACTGTCTGGGTAAGTGGTGGCTCTCACAGTGGCAGGGAGAGTTCAAGGTTGCAGCAGAGCCTATGTCTCTGAGCAAGTTTCTGCATGCAGGCAGCTCTTGTGTGTGTCTAAGTGGGCCTTGTGAATCACCGCTTTAGGTCTTTTTACATGTCGCAGCTGGTGAGAGAGAGACAGTGTGCTCTCAGGTAATCTGTCCAAGTGGAAAAAAACTACTTTCCCATGATGTGATCATTGCCATTCATTCAAAGTTAAGGGAAACAATAAGCAACCGTTGTGATTTCAAACTGATTAAGAGGATTTGTGCTGATAAAGAAACTGGAAAGTAATGATTTCCTATCTCTTTCAAGAATAGTCCCCAGCTATTAAAAGCAGGCCCTCTGTACCTACAGTGGCAAGTAAACAAGTAAACATCTAGTCCGTTGCTTGGATATAGATAAACTGTTGTTGTTGGTGAGCATTTTGTCAGTGCTTTAAAAAAGGACAAGTCCAAAACATATACTGACTTATCTAAATTCTTTCTACCTGATTAAACATGCTAAAATAAATGTTAAAAAGGAAATTCACTAAAAACAACAACATTTAAATCTGCTGCTGCTACTTTAACTGAGTTCCACTAAAAACCTTTTAGTAAACAGGTAATACATGTTTTAGTAGCGTGTGCTTGTAAGTAAATGGACAGTAAACCCTGAAAAGGCAGTAAAGAAAACGGTTCAGAGGAGGGCCTCACAGCCATGTGGCTATCGTCACAGCATCTGCTTGAGAAGGAAGCAGGGAATCTGGCCATGCTCCCTCTGCCCAGTCTGTAGCAATGAGCTGTGGAACAACAATAACCTGACTGGACAGAGGCTGCCATATGGAGGATAAACTGCCAGAATGCAGTGATGGTACAAGTTGGAGAAATTGGATAGGGAAGTGGAAGTGATAAATACAAGTTAATCAATCTCTGCTAATTCCCCAGCTAGCATAATGTTGTTACTGGAGGCCGAGTAAATCTAAACACTTTGTAAGTTACCAAGTAAACGTATATTATTTGTGTTTAAAATGCAGCATTGTATGACGTTACCTATGCTGTTGGTAGAAATGCCGTTCCAATAAGAAGCAACATCTACCTTTAGTGCCAATGTGAATGTTTTGGGTTATCACGTTGTACATTATGCTGCTGTCACATTAAATTACACCCTTTTAGGTCAAGGATGTGTTCATGGAACTATCTGCATTTCCATCCCAGGATATGATATTGGGTCTAGGTGGAAGAGATTATCCTGCTTGCTTGTGTGGATTTCACAGCTCAACTGGCAAGGCATCTCTTCACTGACTAGACAGCTGTTTTTTTTTCTCTCGCTTTGACTACTTCAAGCTAAATGGATGAGCTTGGTGATTCAAACTCAGCCAAGGCAGCATAATAGAGGGGAAAATTCCCTCTTACCAAGGGAATTAATTCACTGGGAATGACAATGAGGACAAACGCTGATAAACACAAGTGTCAGTATTTTAGTCAGTGCTTTGAAAAGTTCTTCTGGTATAATGTACTAACTATAGAAAAGAGCATTATGCTAAACATCATTAAATATTGTATATTATTTATGTCAGTGTTGCATTTAATTAGCTAATAGAGAATATATTTTAAAAGAAATGTAAAAATAGCATCTATGGTGAAGACATAGTGAATTGCTGGTAAGTCACAAAGACAAACAGTCATTGATGTAAAGCATATGATACCAAACTTATTATCCAATGGCAGGTCCACAAGATCAGTTCCCGACCTGCAGATCTGGCACTGAAGTTTCACTTAAACCAGTGGCACCGATCTGCAAGGTAGCAAAAACTGCATCTCTGACCATGGGTGTCATTTATGGAAAGGACAGTAGGGACATGTCCCTACCACTTTTTTGTTTACCTAAAATTGTCCCCACCAGTTTTTGATATTAATTGCATATGCGTTTCAAATAAAACCTAGTTTCCATCGGCTCTACGAAGAACTGGATGAGAAATAAAGTTTATATTGCCGTTTGTTTGCTTTGGTCCTTAACATGCAGCAATGGAGTAAAGGTTGGATGTAAAGGCAGTGCTTACAAACAAAAACTGTTGTTAGGTAGTAGATTTAGCCTACTTAGCCAACATTAACATATAACCTAGTTAGCTAGCATAATAAATGTGTGTTGTTCGCCGTGGGGTGATTTGTGCTATTAATGTTACTTATGACATGAGTAACAGCCGCTTCTTGATCTATCTGTTGGCCTAATCGCTGAGTGGCTACAGACTAGGGTTACTCATGTAACATTATGATTAATTATTTTTGGATGACTGATTGAACCTCCTGCAATATTTCGTCTGAATTCAAATGCATGTCTCCACTACTTTCTAAATCAAAGCTACGCCCTTGTCTCTGACATTCGATGGTGCATGTGTTAAAATTGCAACAACAATGTTTGCTTGTAGGAGGCAACATCATGAATGTAAGCTGGATAAGGTGCTTCCACTCAGCCTTGCTGAGGATTTGTCCCATTGGCTAACCATGGCTCTGCAACACAAATATCCCCTGTGGCTGAAAAATAAATTTCCCCATGGACTACCATCATAAAACTGTTTGTAAAACTGTTGGAAATCTGCAGCCTGCTAAATGCAAGGGAATTAGTTTGTGAGTTACAACCCAGTTCCATGAGGTTATTAACACCTAAAATTGGAAAAGTTAATAAAAAATGTGATCCACTTAGCTTATTATGTCCAGACCTCAAGCAATAGCACCATTCTCTCACAGCTCCAGTCAACACTACATATTTTGCTATAACTAATAACTAATGTAAATCATATACATTCACATCAAACTAAGGAGCCTGCAGTCTCAGTGCTGAGGCTGAAGTTCAAGATATTGACAACCAACATATATTTCAGTATTAACAAGTATCTTCCATTGTTACAGGTGGGGGAGGACGGAAATTCAATATGATTATTTATTGTCTCACAATGGAATCATGATGAAATAAATTGAGATATCGTGAACACAATTGCAACATCTAAATTGATAATAACAAGCACATACTAACTCAAGTTTCTCAGAAAATCTGGTGTGAAATATTTTGAGGGAATATCATACTATCATTGTTCTCAGTTTAAATGCAGTTATTAACAAACTGTACTGTAGCTAAATCAAACTATTGTCTTAATCTGATTATGGATTATGTGCATGCATGTAAACAAAGTCAGTGTATAGCTGAAAAAAAAATATATATATATATATATATATATATTTATATTTATTTTAATTTTACTTGAAACTTCTTAATTTAATGAGAAGCTTATTTTATTGAATTACATGAAAGCATGCTTTATTGTAATGTATAATGTAATTGAGATGTGAAATGACCTATTTCGGGATACAAGATTTTGCCAATATAGCCCAGCCCTAGTAACAGGACACTGTTTAGTGTTTACAGAAAATATTCTGCAGTACATGATAGAAACTATTTTCTGCTCTTCAAGGACACACCCCACCCAAGTAGACTCTAAGCAATCTGTCAAGTGAAGTGAACAAGGATGTGAAGTTAGGAAAGAGTGGGCTTCAATTAATTTATCACATTTGACCATGCCTGTGTGTAGCTGAACCACATAACACCATGCTGTTAGGTTATGGCATAAAAAGGCTGGCTTTGTTGCCGGATGTGGGAAAAACATCCAATAGACTCTAAAAAAAGCACAGGAAGGAAACTGGGGGTGGGGTGGCAGCGAGTAGCAATGGGGGTGTGGTGGTGGAGAGTGGGAGTGAGAAAGGAATGTTCTCTTCACTCTCTTTCTCCCTCTTGTTATCATGCATATGTGCACATAATAACCCCACTTTCTCACTAACAGCTATGAAAAGAATGCAGCCTTTACTTGCTTAATGATCGTTTGCGATCAATTCAAAAGAACAGTCAGCCTAAATACATTTAAAGAGGCCATATTACAGGAACCATTCCCTCTGACTGTGTGCTTACTGTGTGCGATTAAGTGTGTTTTAGGCATCTCCAACATCAAGAACTGTAACATATTGCTAACACTAACATCGATCACATCTTTCATTTTACCATTCAGAACTCGGTGTAAAATGGTCTTATGTGCTGCATGCAGTAATACTTATCTTTCTCTGGAGAGACTGAGACCGTGGAAAATTGATGGAGACGGGTTGAATAATTCATTGATTAATGATCATTGGGAGGCACCACTTCACCTAACACATACCTCCCCTCCTTGTGCCAGATATAGTCTGATGTGGTACAAGTTTGTTTTAAGAGTCCACTTAGCTAGCTTACGTTTAATCAAAGTGGATTCTTGTGTAGAGGCAATGTCCTGGGTTAAAGGCCAACCAGCAGACTACACATATGATCTGGTCTTGCCATAACTTTGTTACATTTTTGGTGGGATATTCTAAATGTTTACTCAAGCTACTGTGACCGATTTGGATTTACTCCACATTACATGACATGTCATTTATCAGACGCTCTTATCCAGAGCGACTTACAGTGAACTAACTACAGGGACAGTCTCCCTGGAGCAACTCGGGGTTAAGTACCTTGCTCAGGGGCACAATGGTGGCAGCCCTGTTATTGAACTCACAACCTTCCGGGTTACTATTTGGATGCCTAACCACTAGACCATCACCTCCACAAGGCCTAATCAGACAGAGCGCTTTCTAGCAGACTGGAGTGGCTGAGCGCCTGACATTTTTCTAATCTATGCACCTCACGTTTTTGCAGGAATGCTTAAACGGCTCAAGTTGACCAAAAAACTTCTACTCAAAGCAAAAACATTCTTGACCTCATTGCCGTCTTTCCCCCATTGTCCAATTGAATGAATTGAGAGGCGGGCTGTACACAGAGCTATATGACTTTACCAACTGTGGTTACCATGATCGGAACAGAAAACAGCCTGGAGGTAAATTAAAACGGTACCTGATATTACGAGTAAGTTGTTTTCATTCATTTAAACTGTGCTATTAACTATTAAGTAGTGTACAGTTCATGGTTTCTGTTTGGCACTCATTTGATGGTTTTCTAGAAACAATTTTCTTTAAAGATGCAGAAAACTGAAAAAAAACACTGAAAAAACATGCAAAACACGCTCTTTCTGATCAATCTCCCTAAAAGCAGCTCCCATGTAGTTATAGTATTCACCTCCTTGATTGCTTTACGATTCATTCTCATCTTCTGGACGCAACATTCACCAACTGGCTTTACCAGATGGATTAAACATACTTTGTACTTTTTGAGAGTTGAGAAAATGAGATTAAACAAACCTATAAAAAGGGGCAAAAACAACAATTTAGGAGAATTAGGAATCATAATACCAAGAGAGTATGCAGAGGCCGTTAAAGGAGAGGAAGAAGGTGAACATTAAAGCCCTTACGGAGATAGTAGGAATCCCCTGCCTGAACTTCCCTTTATTAAAATAGTTTTCTTTTCTCTTTAAGAATAAAATACACTTAATAACCATAGAAATGCCTGTACCCTGTAATGTAGTCCAGTACAACACCACAGTGTATTTCTTCTACTTAAAACTTCAGGATCACAGTCTCCTAGCTGCCATAAATGTTGCAAATCACAACATGAAGTCAAGACGAAGGTTACAGTTATGTTTACACAACTTAAACAATTTGGCTGACATTAAGGAAAAACTTAGAAGCTGAAGGCAAATACATCCTCCCACCCATCATCCAGGCCAGACTCTGTTACTGTCTGCTACACGATTTCAGTGCGAGACATGTTCCTGCTCATTACCCCTTCTGTAATCCTTTCACGGTAAGAAAACAGATTTCACTCACTTGTTATGCAAAGGGCACATAGCGTTTACATTGTACAACATTATGCACGTTTCATTACATTTTAGAATCAGCTGTTGGCCTCATTTGAATTAGAGGCAATGCTGTTTTTGGCTCGTCAAAATCCAGCTCTATGACATCTGCAGGTAAGGACTTCAAAATAGCCTTTAATTAACAAGATATATTTTTTTAAATAGAATAAAGAGCATTACTTTTAACTGGAGCCAAGGTGTATTTCAAATCCAAATCATTAGAATCAACACCAAATCCTTAAATTAGTAAGCAAGTAGCTTTCCAATATATGCCATGATCAGTACAGGCTGAAACTATAAAATAGCCATCAGACAACGCAGCAGTCCCTGTCAATGTAAGCCGACTTCCTGTAAAAACCAGATTGTAGATGATTGGACAGGGCAGAAAAAGACCAGAGATCGTCCCCTGGTTTCACCTCCCGTGTGCTGAAGATTCAACAGCAGTGTCTGTGTGCCCCTAGGTAAGGTGGAGGGAGAGCAGGCGCCAGAGTATAGCTCAGCACCGTGACACCTCACCACAGCCAAGCACTAACACAAACATTCCAGCTGCCACTTCTCAGCCTTATTGGCAGAGCTGAGGCAAGAAACAAGACCATCTATGTTCCTCCGGATCTGATGCTCTAGACAGGACGGTCCAGCAGTCTGAAACATTCGAATTAGGATTTGACAGCTGTGGGATTTTGAATGCTGATATAGCACCAATATTTTTAAATATTTGTTTGCCAGAATTTTGTGATGGATATTTAATTACTTTATTTCTGTAATGCCCAAAAATGGATTTAGGATTTAGTAGTTTTCTACACAGAAGGGTGGGTAAACCTCTGCGATTACAACTTTCTCATAACACATGGGTTATAATATTAATGTGCTCACCTGGGATCACCTGAGCGTCGCTACAATGAAGTCCGATGGGGCAAATAAGAAGAGCAGTCAAATGATCAGAAAGTTTAGACAGTTTATCTGACACTTTGTTTGGCGATACAAATAAGCTAAAAAGTAAACACACCCCTAATGTTGTTAATAATCCCTTATTTGACTGATGTATGCACACAGCTAAGTCAAGGACGGTAGGTTAAAGTTAAATTGTGATGACTGACAGTTTGGGTAATTACATTTTCTTTTGTTTTCTCCTCCAAATAAATTGGCTACCCTGCGGGTTCGTTTGAAGCCTGCCTGATCCTGAACACTCAGTTTTTAGCAAAAACTTTAACAATGTATAGTTGAGCTCACTTTGCTTTTAGTTCCCGACATTCATTTTTAAAACAACGTCAGCAATATCACTTCAGACATTTCAAACATTATTAAGTCAACTGCGTTGGTGATTTTCACCTTTTATATATTTCTATAATATTCCCCAAAGAACAACTGTAGCAAAGAACAGAACATTGTCACTATGCAAATGGAGTTGAACTATGACTTAGACCCCGAGCACAGGAGCAGGAGGGAGAGAAGAGAAGAAAAAGTGAATGCTTGTGCCTCTTTTCAGCACTCTGCGACTCTGGAGCCTGGGAACTTCAGCAGCTTGGCCGGGCTCTGAGAAATATCCTGAGCTGTAATGTAAACATGTCTGAACTCTGATCTAGCATGGCCCTCCCCTCCCCCCCTCCCAATTTAACCCGGAATTCTGTGCAAGGGGTTTGCCAGTGACATCAGGAGCCCACTTTCTCATTTCCTGAGCGGGGTAATGACCCTGGGGAGAATAGGCTGTTTGAAGTCCTGCAAAGAAAGCTGCTTTGCTCTAAACTCAATTGTTCCTCAGTAGAGGAGCGAGATGGCCGATTACATTTGGGCTTCAAATGGTTTTGTCTGATAAATAAATCTTGTTGTGAACCTATAAAGCCATGTAAGTCTGGAGAAAAGAATTTCAGCAAGGTGAACACATTATGTTAACATGGTAACACATAAGTGGACATCCACACCCAGTTCTCCTGGGCAGGCAACTGTGATAATCAGATCTGTTTACAGGAGCAAGTCCAGGAAACTGACATATCAGGTAGCTGATTGTCAGATAAGTGTGAGAACAGGCACAACTGTCAGCTCCAAAACAAAACCTTTCTAGTTTCAAGCCTTTCAAGTTGGTGCACAATATAAATGCCAAAATCAAACAGAAAGCATCAATGCTGCGTTAAACCAGTGTCAATTTTAAGGCTTTAAAATAAATAAAGCGGCAAAGTACCGCTTGTGTTTCAATTTGTCCCCTCAATGCAACTTCCATGCACTGCACATAAAATACACCTGAACATGCTTGTTCCCACAGGGATCCAGTTTCAGCACTGGGTAGCAAAGCGCTTGTGGAAAGATACTCCAAGGCACTACCCTACACTACCCTACACTGCCCCACACACACACACACACACACACACACACACACACACACACACACACACACCAATTAAGTCAAGCAGGAAAAACCTGACAAACATTTGCAGTTGGAGGATCAGCAAGGACATTTAAACAATAGCATTTTTGGGACTCATTTTCATATTAGGTGAAGTTATCAGATTGCAATTTAGAGTATTATATACATATCATCACATGTAAGGCTCCAACTAACTTATATTTCCTTATTGACTAATATGTAGATTTGGTTTTCAATAAGAGTAAAATGTTAATCGATCGTGGTACAAAATGACAGAAAGTATTTAAAAATGCCCCTCACAGTTTGCACGAGACTTTCATTTTCAAATAGTTTTTCTGACCAACAGTCCAAGACCACAAAATATTCAATATAATAGCAGCATATTCTCACATTTGAGAAAAGGAAGCAAACAAATGCTTGCTACCTTTGTTTGATAAATGACTTACAACAATTACCAAACAATTGTGAAAATTGTTATACATTAATGTTCTATTGATAAACTATATGATTAATCGATTCTTTCTTTCAGCAGTAGATGCATCACATTATACTTGTTATCAATCATGTGAGAATGCCAAACACATATACATGACCTGTTATTTATTACTGCACTGGGTGTAAATTAGCCGAGTGGACACAAAAACAACACAACCTGCATCACCCGGGAGGAGATGTTGCAAGGTTGATGCTGATTGTGTATTTTCTACAATGTTAACGCGGTGTCTGAAGGTAAAGCTGTTGCCTTGCAAGCTCTGCTAGAGGCCACAGCCCACAGCCAAGGACTGCAACCAGATGTCTAGGGAGGAAAGGCTTTTAACCCAGGACAGCCAGCAGTTCCAGTACAACTACAGGCTAAATTTACCCTAAAGGCCAGGCTGTTATATACCTCATACAGCAGCAGAGCAGACCTGGCCCACCTGGACTGTCAAGAGGTCTATGTTTCTCTGAGCATGTACCCACTTATATTGTATCATCCCTTGAAGACTGAGGATGAGATGGGTCTACTACATGATTTTTAGCAGCCCTCTTCAAAGACAGATACAGCCTTCCCATAGGCTGTTGAATTAAACATGAGGCGTGTGCGGCAGGGTGGGTTGTGTGTGTGTGTGTGTGTGTGTGTGTGTGTGTGTGTGTGTGTGTGTGATGGATGGGAGGGTGGTTGAGTGGGAAGAGGGAAGGAGAATGAGGGGGTTCTTAAGACACCACTACTAGACATACTGTAAAACAGACGATCCATGAATGCCTTTGATTTGACACACATCCTCACTGCCCCGCTGGTTGTCTGGAAGCTTTTCGTCTTCCCTGATTCATATGTTCTTCTTTGTTTTCTTATTTTGTGTTGTTGTTTTTTTCCTACGTGTGGTTTTTGGTAGTAAGGAACTTGTTAACAAAATCTAAATTAGTCCAGAAAAGAATGAAAGTGTGCTCATTTCAGGAGAAATCTTGCCAGGTAGAGAGATGTCCCAGATTCGCAGAGCACTATTTCTAACACGTTGCTGCTGCTTCGGCATGACACCACATTTGCTGAGCTTAGCCTGTTTAAGACAAATTATACTGAATTCAACTTTCTTTTCTACAGATATAAGATTGGTCACCAAGTGCATTTCACACAAAAAGGGAGTAGAATAAGGACCCGATACCTCAGTCACAAAGGGACATTTCTATCAATTACTAAAACTGCATAATCAATACATGCTCATCTCTAATGCCACCTTTAATCTGTTTTGCTGAGCTCATCCTGTGTCACATGTATGCTTTTTTTATTACTTATTTTTGCACTAAACAAGGCCTTTAGGTTATCTGACATTATACTGCTCCCCACCATAACTTACACTCAGCTCATGAAAGCCTTTACTGTACACAATGTCTCATAGGTCTTTTCCAGGAAAACTCTCTGGTGCACAGGAAGTGATACATGTTTTCTGGCAATAACATTGTTTGGAATAGTCCGCAACATCTACCATGAAAAGAGTGCCACTGCGACTGCTTAGCACTAAAGATGTCCTCAAAATAAATAAAAACAACATCTCTTGGACAACCACTTAAAATTTAATTTGACATACTCAGACATCATCATACTGGAACTAATGATGTGTTGAAGATCCTGACTTATGCCATCGTGACATTGGGTAATATTAAAAGCTGCAGTTTATAAGATTGAAAATTCATTCTCTACAATATATTTAGTAAATGCAGTCGTTAACTCAAAAAAGGGATTGAAAAATAAAGCTCCTCTCAGAAATGTCAGTCATCAGTGAACTTTGTTTTGTGCCACCTAAAAGTCTGGTGTCCGGGTTACCGAAAGAGAAGCTTGTTGAAGCTTGTACCCCGCTCTCCCTCGAGCACATAGCAATCATGATCACAAAATGTATGTGTAGTTAAGTTGTTTAGAACACATGTATGCTGATACAATCACACAACTATGTTTACTGGGCAATAGAGACATTCATTTCATGCACAATTTAGCCCGAAGAAAATACTGTAGTTATTAACCAAGTGAGAATCAACATAGTGTCCAAACAGATGTCATCCAGAGGCAGTAATTTCCGGGAAACTGACAAGCTACAGCATTAGCTTTGTGTGTGATATTAAATTACAACTTCCCCCTTCCTTAAGGACAAGCTGTGCTTGTGTAGGTCTAGTTTGTGCTAAAGATTTATTAACTGCCCTCGGATATGACTGTGGAATGTCCAGAACATAACGTTACATGGCTCTAATTTTCATTTTTTTTATTTATGTAACCGACTGATGTTTATCAGATTAAAAAAGCCAAATATAAAAAGCTGATGTAATGATGATCCCTCCTGTTTATGTGGAGACAGTCAGAAACCTAACACAGACATCTATGATTTCATAATACCCACCTTGGAAACAAGTTACTGTCTGAAATTAATCTGAAGAAACTTGAGTAAATGAGTATAAAGATGGCTATTTAATAAGCTAATGTCATCAAATAACTTCAATCACATTCCATTGCGTACCTTACTCCCTCATGCCAGTAGGTATCATTTTGTTAAAAGCAATCTATGATGATCGTGAATGCGGGATAATGCTTTCATATATCTTTCCATTGTATTACTCAAATCTTTCAATCTGACAAGTTTGCAGCATTTGTACAAAGAGGTGTTATTCTCAAACACTTAGGGTCCAGTATTGTGAACTTTTGACTAAACTACATTTTTCAAACTATCCTAATAAACAGTATACAGCGTATCTGAAAACATCATGAACACATACTGTGAGGGGGTTTTGTTTCAAATAACTCACATGTGTATAATAGAAGACATCTCAAATGCATATCCCACACCCACAAATACACTTTGCATAAGTAGAATTGGATTGTGGCCGTGTTTAAAACATATCTTGGAATGGGCACTAATCCTAAATAGAAGGAGGAGATTAGCAGATGGCTTTACTACAGTATATGTAGGCATATCTTAATGTATTTTAATCAGAGAACTATACACTGTTTGACACATCTCGCAGCCAGCCACAGTCTATACAATGAGACAAGCTTAATCACATCAGGCTTACAGTGTAGTTGTGCTGTCAATAAACAGCACTCGCAGCGATTTCAGTGCTCACTAAAGGGGATTTAAGGTAATTCAGCTTTCAGACCAACTGACAGCCAGCTACTCCTAAAATAAAAACTTTAGTCTTCCCATGACAACATGGGAGTGATCTCTGGGATGAACATGGATCCTTGCTGCATCCACAAGGTTGAGTAAAGCAGTGGGCTTCACTGTGGGTGGCCCCCATGGACCTGGGCTAATTGTTTCACATCACAGCCGAGCCAGGCTGAGATCAGACCACCGGCGGCTCTGATTCAGGCAGTTCAACAGCCAAACAGGGCATGCCAGGAAGCACTTACAGTGCACACCCCACCCCAATCTCACACACACACACACACACACACACACACACACACACACACACACACACACACACACACACACACACACACACACACACACACACACACACACACACTCTTCATCCATCATACAGGACCACAAGAGAGAACAGGGAATTACTTTTTCTCCGTGCTATTTAAGAAAGCTGTCAATCCACCGGTCAGCAGTTGTAGTTCCCTCAGTGCTGATGAATTGGGTGAGGTGTGATTGTTTTGTTTCACTGTCATGTTGGCTGAACAAAATGTAAAAAAAAGGTGTCGCACAAAAATAATACTATGACAGTAAAATACTATCATAATGAAAAGTGAAGTGCTGTATTAGGAAGTGATACATTGTGTTGTCTTTAATGATTATTTATTTACGTTATAACAGAAAGTGTATTTCGGCACATTTGCCTTGATTGCACATAATCTGCAACAAATGTCATTTTGTAGGGGTTTGTTGACTCCTAAAAACAAAGCAATGTCAACATGCGACCTCTTGTCATTGTTTCATAGTCCATCTGTGCATTCAATTCACAACAAGTTATTTTATTTCGCTCTTTTATTTCAATCATTTCTAAAGTCCGGAAGAAGGAATTATCAACAAAAGACAAAACATAACTTATTGCAACACATCAGATTTATCTTGCAACCCTTTTGTGGGGGTCTTGAACCCCAAATTGTAAACATCTGATCGGTCAACTAAAGTGCAACGCACCGCAGTGGCCAAAGTTTTCTTTTGTACAGTGTGTTCCAAATGTGCCAAACACATAAAGCTTAAAGAGTATTGTGGCATTGTGCCTTTATTGGACAGCTCACAGTAGATAGTGACAGGAAACATAGGGAGGGAGGGAGGGGAGGATGACAAAGTTATTTGGCCAGATTCAAACAGGGGACGTAGGGGTGTACAATGTTTTAGACCCCTAGATGACCGGGATGCCTCACGCTCCAGCTTTTTAAAAAAAAGAGCTGCTGCCGTGGGGTGGACACAGAGTTGTAAGTGGGCAAACACATCAGCATACAAAGCACTTGCTCTATGAGTGCATGCTGCTCTAGGCCTTCCCAGATCTGTCACTAGAACAAGACTGGGAAATAACAAAATGCTCCCAGTGCACACAGAACTGTTAATCACCAGGCATCCCTCGCCTACTGCTTTTTCAAGGCCTGTTTGACTTAAAGTAAACACGTGCAGGAAATGTATTCAGTGGCTCCAAACATTTATATGGGGGCCTTGTGCTTCAAACAGTTTCATGGCCAGCACATCTTTCAAGAAGGTGCTTAGTGAGCTATTTGTTAAAGGCACGATAATAGGGCATGACAATGCATGGCATGCTACACGCAGCAAGGCTGTTGTTAAGCCTTTAGTTTGTGTTTTAGCCTTTGTGTACTCTATCTGCATCGTTGATAGACAATGTAAGATGGTTGCTGAATACTGATCTGTTGAAACTTAATGTCTTTACATTGTAATACAGCACTAATGTTTTGTAAGCTCTACCCTGACCCATTTCCGTGCTGAATGTATTTACTGACACAGGTATTGGGGAAAGATTAAAAGACATAATGTAATGAATCTATGAATATCCAAAAGCTTTCGATGAGTTCACGTAAGCATTACGGAAAATCATTTTCTGAGTCGGTGGAAAAGTAAGCTCTCGTCTCTTCTTCTTCCCCATTTCTCCAATTTCATCTAAAAGAATATCCTTTGTTAATCTGGTCTCAATGAGCACCGTTGTTAAGTGCTGCTCACTCTGCACTCCCAGCCAGTCATAATCCATTGTGTTGTTTGCCCCTCACTTGGTATACATTTCCATCGCAAATTCCAATGTGAACAGTCAATATCGTGCACAGATGTGGCTATTGTAGAAGCCTTACTTTTCAATTCAGAAGAATGTAGTACGGTGAACTAGTATTGCACCCCAGGAAATATTTGAAGCACAAGTTGTACTCTCTTTATAGCCAGATTTTTCTTTTTTTAAATAAATCATTTAAGCATTTAGTTGCAAGAGTTATTTTACACTTTACTCAATTTGAATACATTCAAGAAAGAACTATCTGCAGTACTAAAAATTATAAATGCATTAAGGGGGATTTCTGCAATGGCTGCTGTTCTGCTTCACCCAATCATCATGAGTTGTGAGAAACATATTAACCTCAGGGTTGATACAAACATGTACGCCAGGACTTCATTTCCTCCTCACCATCTTGCTGCACTCATCAGTTTTATGTAGAACACGCTACTCCAGAGTCAACATCAGTAAAAATGAAATAGTACATGATAATGATGTTCCCTGACCTCTTTTAGACAGTCAATATAATCCATTATGTTGTTGTGTCTTGCCTCCCTTCATGTTCCACGGCTGTACTTTATACCCAACAGCATGAAAACTAAATAATATGTGGAAAGCTAGAAAGCTAAACTGCATTTTATATTACCACTATAAATCATGGAAAATCTACTTCTCTTGCATGTGAAAGTCTCGATCAAGGCTTAAGCAAATACAGTTGTAGAGGCGACCCCATGCTCAATTCCAGTGATGACAATAAATGAACTGACAGAACAATCATTGTTGCCCTTTTATGGCTTTACTGGAAAAAAATATGACATTGTTTATTTTTCCATCCAGCATCTCAAGCACATCTAGAGCAGGAACATCTGCAAGCTTTCACCCTTTTGACATCATATTGAAGCGCTGCTTGGGAAATAATTCATACTCTAGATGCTGAACTCCCCCATGCCCAATGAAAGAAAACAACTAAATAAATCTTACATCTCGCTGGCTGTGCCCTTAACAGATGCCTACAGGAAGTCAGTCCTATCGGCACGAGCAGGCGGACAGAATGCCCTGCTGTGTTTCACAGTCAAGTTCCCCTACTCTATATCCTTTGCAAGCCTCTGTTGTTGAGGGAAAACACTGCAAACTATACTGTCCTTTATTCTCAATATCATTTTCTCTGAAGATTCTCAAAACTATTCAACATAAAAGGTCATACTGCCCTTCACTTGGTACAAGATCCCTCAGAAACAAACAAAGCCTCTTTCTTAATAAACACTTTCAGAAAGCCCGTTCAATGACAGGTAGCATCCTCTTGAGAATTTAGTCATTCATGCGACACAAAAGAAAGTGCCATGTCTGTACTGCAAAATGAGATAATGGTGCATATTAAATGGGTTAAATAAGGCACAGAATGCATCTGCATCCCTCTGTTTGGATCAGCTGCACAGTATATAAACTGACATGGTTTGCAGTAAATGCAAAACATCCCCACGACCCAAAACAATTTCCTCTGAATGGGTTACTTAGCAAACCATTTTAGTGATCCTGTATCATCCCATATACTTCAAGGGCCCCTTTAATTAGCAAAACCAGGAACCTAGAGTTTATTACGCTCGTTTTAAAACATTGCCTGACTGGTGTGCCAGTCGGTCTGGATTTTGTTGTCCTGGAAGGTTGGACACATCGTTAACTGTTTTTTTTGGGAAACATTACCTAATACATTATCGCTGAAAAAACTACAGCTCTTAACTGACCGGCAGATTGGCACATGGCTCAAATACCATACAGGAAAAATACTTGTAATATCTCATGGTATGAGTTTTGTTTTCCTGTAAGTTTAGGCAGAACTGTAACTGCTCACCACCAAAATCCTCACCATCACCACCATGTAATCCTATTCAACATGGTGTCATCCTTAGCACAAGCATTATCATCATTATCATAGTTATCATCATTATTTGTGACAAAGAAGATCATTAGGGCTGCAACTGACGATTCATTTCATTATCAATTAATCTGCCGATTATTATCTCGATTAATCGTTTGGTCTAAAAAATGTCAGAAACTAAAAGTCCAAGGCCTTTCAATGTAATTTTTATCAGTCCAAAACACAAATATATTCATTTTAATATTATATAAAAACAGAGAAAAACAGGAAATCTCCATATTTGAGAGGGTGAAAACAGCATTTTCTGCCATTTTGGCATGAACATTGCCTTAAATGATTAATCGATTATCAGAAGAGTTGGCGATATTTTTTCAATCGGTCGACTAATCGTTGCAGCTCTAGTGATCATCCAATGTCACCACCATCACCAACGGGGGTCCCCCCCCAGAAAACTCACCGCTATGCGCGTGGAAATCTTCTGCTCGCCCTCTGTGCCCTTTTGCTCTCCGTTGGCCCTGCTGTACTCTGGGGGTTGTTGATTCGATCCCCGGCTACCCTTTGCCTTTCGGTTCCCAGGCCCTTGTTGCACTATGTTGAGCAGGTGAAGCGTACTCTCGTGCTCCCGGTCCGAGGTCTCGGCCTGACCTCTCTGGTAGCGGTTCTCGCAGGTGGAGTGGTGCCTCCTGCACAGCTCGATGCGGGCGCGCAAACGCTCCACTATGGCGTTGTGCAGCTGTGGAACCGCGGAGCCTCTGGAAGTGGCCACCACCGGTCCGTTGCCAACCCCACCGGGCATTGTTCCTAAACCGACCCCCAACATGGGTACGAATGGTCCTGCAGCAGACTGAGCAGGGGTCGCTTCTCCCATGCCCGACAAGTTTGTAGAGACTGAGGTCCACTGAGCTTTTAATGGACCACAGTACGGGCATGGAAGAGAAGCAGCCGTATTATGGACTCAGCTATGATCCCATGTGGAAAGAAAAATACTACACCGCACGCACAAAGTCACTTCAGAGAATAACGATCCTATAATACTCGTTGAAAGATGAACTGATATGAATGTTATAGTGATGTAGAAGATTAAAATACACTTGCCTATAAAGTAAAATAAGGTCAGTATAAACTCACACTAGGTTTCCACAGAGGTATTAAAAAGTCAAAATGTTGCAGAATTGTATTGGTGATTTCTTCCTCACTTGGTGTTACTATGTCAGCTTATAATTAAAACCGAAATGATTTACAAACACAAAAGGCTCGTGGATTCACAGCTGGATTAAATCCACTCTTGCTTAACGACTCGACCTCTGCTCACATAAAGCCTAAATTATATTCAATATGAATCCCTTGGATGATTCAAAACCATAGCACGCACAACTTCAGTTCCATCGATGGGTAGATTCCTGCTACAATGTCATTACTTTATCTCAAATGTGCCACACTTAATAAATAGTCCAATGAAAGAGAGTGAGACAGCCAACTATAAATTCAAAGTGAGCGATTAGTCGCCAAAATAGCAGCCGCCACACAAAATCCACTAAACTTCGAGACTCACGGCATTTTTGTTTGGAAATTAGTCCTTTCTCTCTGCCTCTCTCTTTCCTTCCGGATAAAAAGGATCTGGTTGCAAATTACAAGGCAAAAAAACACGCCGCCAAAACGCAGAGAGCCGTTGCATAAACCGATTGAGATCCGTCTCAAATAGTCCATTGACAATCGTTTGTCCGTGTGGTGCACCGAGGCAATAGCGGAACTACAATACACAGACCCTCATTGTATGAACATTCCTCTTTTGACTCAGATGTAGCAGGGAGCAAATGCACACTCTAGTGGAGTGAAGGGTGAACTGTCCTGCAAGGCCTGGACCGTGACAGAGGAGGGAAATGATTTATTCAATGTTTGTTGAAGGCACTAATGTTGCATTTGCAGACAGAAGCAGCTGATGAAGCAGTGTCCGATTTTAATGCGTGTTTGAGAAGAGCTTCATGTTGCGTTTGAATGTCTTTGAGATCTCTTAATAGATGTATTCACCTACTTCTTGTGGTGTGTTGGTTAAGGCCAGTAGAAGGTGCTTTGAATGTTACATTTGGTGTGTATGTGGTTTCTAACAGAGAATAATAGAAATATCACAATAATTAAGTAGGATAAAACACACAACACAAAGTCAATTGGTTACACTGAAAGTCCTATAAAACTGTGGCGACAGGGTATCAATACCACGTCAGATATACATATATATATATAAACCTATAATTAATCTCAAGAGAGAATAAAGTGCCAAACCATGAAATAAGACAGGTTCTATTTGTTGAAAAGTAGCCTGTTAACTTGTCAAATTCTGACACAAGATATAAACATAACTTACTTACTTTCTTACTTATAAACACAAGACTGCAAATATATATCAAGTTACTATAAAAACTAATATGGATAAAGTGAATTTAGTTGGTTTTGGGTTCATTATTAAGGTAATTCACTATAATAGATAATAATATACTTTCACTCATTCGTCACCTGTTCATTTAAGTTGAGGGTCAAAGGTGGCTGCAGACTTACCCACTACACTGTAGACTTATACTCAAGGCCAGCACACTAAGGGTTACAGCCACAGACAGACAATTACACTGACATACACAGAGACAGGATGTGTGTTCTTTTGTAAAGCAGAAGGAAACTGAAGCACCCAGAGGGAAACCCCACAAACATGGGGAGAACATGCACTGTTCAGGGACATGCACAGATTGTTGCTCAAAAAAAAAAGGCACCACCAGTAAATTGTTTAATATTTTTAAGATGATTGAAATTTAAAGAAATATCAAACTGTTTGTGTAAGTTAACAACAATTGAATGAAAATCCACATTTCTTTCTGCGTTATTGCCGTCTGTCTACACATTAAGTGTTTTAGCAAGTTTCACTGGGCATCCTATTCATTATACCATTTATCATTCATCATTTCCACAACTTAAAAGGACTCACCGGGAGATCTCAACAGCAACAATAAAGACAGGGTGCAGGGTTTTCTTATGGCTCTTGGTCGCCCAATGTCTGTGTCCCGCAGAGACAGGCATATAAAAAGTAATAAAAGTTTGGATGATATGGTGATTTATTTCATCTAGCTTTAGTAATTATGGGCTGCTCGTATTTATGCAAACACAACAGCAAATGTATTTTTATAAAATGTCCTCCTCAGCCACAGATGGGCGGTTGCTAGGGCAACTTTAACCCAGCCGTGTGCACGTCCATGGCCATAGAGGAAAGCAATCCTGTGAAACACTGACTTGCCTTTTAAAAAAAGTAATTAAAAGTATAATAACAATAATTGTAATGGAGTAGTTGAGGGATTAGTATCCTGCCTCAGGCTGCTTTGACAGGGAAAGAAAATAGTAGTCTTAGTAGAGTCATAAGATTACCATTAATATAAACACATAGGGGTGACAATAGAAGTGGACAGCCTGCAGCTAAGAACGCCTTAAATGCATTGTATTATATTAAACTCCTGCAGAACACTCTACTGGTAAATAATTGTAAAAATGTACATTTTAGTCCTTTGAGCTGGAAGTTCAGTAACAATTTAAATTGGAGATTTCCCATCACCCGTCCCGGGATGTTTGTGTTGTCCAGCAAGGATTTGAGGCTGACTGTGAAATTGTAACAAGAAATAATAGAACAAGATATCACTAACTCTATAAAAAAAAAAAAAAAAGATATCTGGAATGACGTAAGTTTTGCATTTTTACATATCCAGTGGATCTTATATATTCTTACAAAAAGTTAAAAAGAAATCTAACTAGAAAACCGGTTCCAGAGACATCCAGAAGAAAGATTTATAAACCTGCTACTTCACAAAGCAACATCTTCTTTAATGACCCGTACACATTCTGTAAGGATGTTCTTATGAATCATAAAAACAATAAGGGAGAATCCATAAATATCGATATTGTGTAATAAAAAATGTTTCTTGTTGTTGTTGCAGACCAACACATAGTGGGCCAATACTGGCCTTGAACCAGAAGTCTGCATCAGTATTCATATGAAAGGAGTAGACGTAATCTTTTCATTGCATTTCAATCTGTTATTGAGGTCTTGGTTGACTAAGACACGTTTTAGCTGATTGGTCATTTTTGTTCTGTTCATGGGTAAATGAGATATTAGTCATTGACCATTACTGGAAAATAAAAGTCACATCATGAAGAACACAATAACATTCATTCTTATTTCTTGCAATATTTATTTATAAGTAATAATACAATAAATGTATCATTTTCCAATTTAATGCAGTTTTTTGTCACCTTTCCTGCGTGCTAAGAATGAAATTATGGGCGTGGCACTGCATGTTTGTACGTTTTTGGTATGAAAAGACTTTTACAGACATAAATACTGACTGAAATCACTGGTATGTGTATCAGCTTCCAAACACCTGTATCAATCAATCAATCAATCAATCAATCAATCAATCTATTGCTCTATCTATCTAGTATTTTATCAATGCCAATGGATGCAGCGTCTGTCCTACACAACAGGGGGCAGCAGACATTCAGCTTCTGAGCATTACAGCACCAATTAATAATATTTGGGTGAGAAATGAGTAACAGCATCAGTGGTTCCCAGAAAACAGTGTTTTGGTTTATATTTAAAGAGGAACCTTAACGCCAAACGTTCACTTCTTGATTTATTCTATGTCAACAGTTTAAGTCTAACATAATACAGGAATAACACAGTCTTGTATCCCAAATGAACTGTACCACATCACCATGACACTGGCATCGTCTGTCATATTGCTTCACAAGATCAAGACAGTTTGCATACATCAATGTTAGTAGAGAGAAGGTTTCCTTGTTTGGTTGTTGTCGTTTTCCTTTTTTTTTTACAAATATCAACTGCAAAATGCACAATAAATTAATAAATTAACACACAAGCAATCTGCAAATGCTTTACAGTAGTAGCAATAACAGTGGTTTAAAAAATGATCTCTACTAGTACAGTACGTCAACCCAGTGACAGTCTGAGCAGTGTTTTCAATCTCGCCCAGTCAGGCTGTCATTTAACATACTACAACTCACAATCTACCACAACACATACACAGCTCTTCTGCTTACAACGGGTATCTCTAGATAATAAATTACACATCCATTTCACTTCAGAGACTGACAGGGAGACAGGCTTTTCTTCAGTCTTTTCTTTTCTCTCATGCTCTCGCTCTTTGTGAATCACAGTTCACCCGGGAAGGGCTTTGCCAGTGCAACTCAAACTGCCAGCCTCCCCATTTCATGTATAGATCATAAAATTCAATTTAGGAATGAAAAAAAAAAAAATACACGCTGTAACAAACTTAACTTAATTTAGCCTGACCCCGTCCTTATGAATATCACTTGCTTACATGTATCAGTAAAAAATAATGATAAAAAGAATACAAAAAGCAGTAAAAATGGTAGAAAAACATTAAGAAGTAAATCTTAATGAAATAATCAATAATACCATCGAGCACTGCATGGCCACACTATTCATAGAAAGATCAAATAGGTTATTCACCCTTCAGTGGTTCCAGCCCACAATGAAATACTGGACTTAAGTTGAACTAGAAACTGATCATTCAGTTGTCCTAAATACAATATGGCTCTCACTTGAATAATATTGTGAACAATTCAATTTCTCCAAGGCAAAATTTACAGTCAAAACTGAAATGAAAATATAAGGCAAATTAAACAAAACAAAAAAAGAGTTTAGGAAATTAAGAAAACATTCTTTCCTAAACCATTTTTTAACTATGATCCCTGGCAAATCTTCATTGTGGCAGGTTGCCTTTGCAGGAAAAGCACAATGTAACATTCCTGCAGTGCACCTTTTGTCTCAGACAAGTGCATCAAACAGTCAACACTATGTGCTGCAAATATGTCATTCTATTAATAATTTACATACAGGAAACAATTACTCTTCAAAAGACATAGCTGTAGTGTGTGGAATATCAAAGACCAGAGACATACATCAGTGAATGGTTGAATTCTGGAAAACATAAATATGCTATTATCCTTCTACTTAGCTTGTCTTTGTGGTCTCTAGAGAGAGAAATAGAGAGGGGTAATCTGAACTCCTTGGAAAGTACACCTCCTGCTTTATCTTTTACTTCATCCCACTCAATAATCTTTCTTGGTCAGTGCACATTTAGAATGAAATGTATTAAAACATTACCTGAAGTGAACTGACAGCTGAACTCAAACCTACATAGACTCAAGATACTTCTTCTTGTCGCCGGTTGTTAGGTTTGTACCTGCATTGAAATAATTGGCATTCCACGCAGCCCGACAGCTTTTAAACATGGTTTGGGCTCATGCTTAATTGAAACCGAGGCTACAGCCATGTGCAGTTATCATTAGGGCTTCTGACACGGGCCTTTACGCATTTGTAAGGCTGTATCCCCCCCCCCTCCTCCTCTTACCAGACATGCACTGCTAAGCTGAAATGATTGCCCGCAGTGAAAATAATCTCTTCACTGCTTCTGCAAGACTCAGCACAAATGATAGATTGAAGGGAAAAGAGAGAGTCTGCCTGCATGCCAAAATTGGAGTGCATCTTGGCATTCCTGAGACCAGTAAGCGTTCTCTTACAGTATATTAATATGGTTATCGACCAGTTAGCCTCTGCTACTCTTTTAAATGGCATCAATTGGGTATATTACCTGCTAGATGCAAACTCTTTTACTGTTGCAGAGGGGGTGGATGGGACAAATTTGATGAAACAATTCATTTATAAAGGATGGATTGATGAGTAAGGATGATATTTTTACACACATTATCAATTGTCCATAGACTGTTATACAACAGTCTGCATGAAGAGCTTTGGCAGGGCGCTCCGACTGTATGGCCTGATATCCTGCGTGTTAACAGTGCATTGCAGTAAAAAATCATCACAGAGAACAGGCATAGGATAGGTTATGGCTTTTTGTCCAAATTCTTCAGTCTTAAACAAGCCTAACTAGTTTTCATAGTAATGATAAAAACATGATCATAGAGATGCTTGACTTAAGGTTGGGTTTTTGTTTAGTTTTTTTTTTTTTGTCATTGTTTTGTACAGGTCAGTGTCAGGACTTGACCCCCTTAGCAGGTTCAGTAGACTGCCGCACATCGGTCCACTCTTGCATGGTGCTTTGCAGTGCCTGTGTCTTCTCCTTGTCGACCTGCACGTAGTCCACCTTCTCATCAGAGGTCACCGAGGATGTGGAGGGCTGCGGAATAATAAATAAAGCAGGAGTGAGATTCTGGTCACAGGGCGGACTCGGATCGGTCAATACTGAAGCCACTTATTTAAAAACTATTCATGCAGTCTGCATTTTCAACATGCATCTCGGCCAAACCTCACTCAAACCACTATAGCACTTCGTACATGTCTCAAAATGAGCTCATTCGACCATAACACTGGCAACAATTCTCACTCAGAAAGCATACATTCACTCATAACACACAAAAAATAATAATAATAATGATAATACATTAGATTTGTATAGCGCTTTTCTAGAAACTCAAAGACGCTTGAAAATAACACCTATTTACTTTATTGACTGTAGTAAAGTACGTAACAAGAATGAATTTCCTATATCTTTGCATATAGTCATATATTTTACTTTACTGAAATATAAAAAGTTGTTCTATGCACGAAATCTGCCATCAATCTGTTTTGAATGTCTTTTTTAAAGTTTTGAAAACAGTAAATATATAGTGTTTAGCAGGTGGTGGCGTACGAATGAGAAAAGAGTACATGGATTTTGGAAAATGTGGTCATTGAATGCATTTTGTGTGAAAGAAATAAAAGATTATTAACAGTTTGGTCACATAGACTTCTGTTACGCTGACTTTGTGAAGAGTTTTGAAAATGTGACTTCAGTTTGGACCAATGCATATTAGCAAGTGAAAAAACAAACTCATCTTAAAAATCATAAAAATCATCTTTTTACTTTTCTGTGTGGGCTTGGTGACCCAGGCTGGAAGTCCAACGCTAGGTAGTCCACGTTGCCACACTTCCTAGGGGCCGGGCTGCTGGTACCGCTCACGGCTGGGGAGGTAGACGCTGGGTTCTGCTAATGGGACAAGAGGGAGGTTTCACTCACACAGGGTCGACTAGATCATTAAAACAAAGAACACAATGTGCTCTCCTGATCTTCCCTCCAGCTATTGGGACTCACCATAGCCACATAATTCTCTTCACTGTCTGCGGAGTCAGTGCTGGTGATGCTTTGTGTAGAGATGGGTCGACAATGCTGGGAGGACATGGAGTTCATAGCAGGCCTGAAGCAAAGCAGACAGGACTGTGAGTGTTTCTACCTTCTGAACTCTGACAGAAACCAAATACAGCATCGTTCTGTACCAACAAACCGTGTGTGTGTGTGTGTGTGTGTGTGTGTGTGTGTGTGTGTGTGTGTGTGTGTGTGTGTGTGTGTGTGTGTGTGTGTGTGTGTGTGTGTGTGTGTGTGTGTGTGACTGGTCTTGGGTAACCCAGTTTGAATGACTGATATGAGACTCACATGGGCCGTGTCCAGGACATGGTGACTGGGCTCTTAAATGGCAGCTCATCAATGATCCCATTGTTCTTCAAATCAAGAGGTGTTGGCTTCGCTGTGGAAAACAAGAGCAGACACTGTCAACAAAAATCATTGTATTTGTAAAAACAATTAACAATGAAAAAGATGGCAACAAAAGAAAAAGAAAACCCCCACTTTTAGATTTGTGAGAAATCTGATGTCAAAAACTCACATTTCCTGTTAGGTTTGAGGTTGCGGTTGATAGGTGGTGGTGTGACATCACTGAGGCGGCTGGGCCGGTGACACAGGGACGCGCTGCTCCCCTTACGGGCAGGTAATGTTGCAGAGAATCCTGGGAAATCAAAGTGATGTGGCCCAGGGCTCATCGGGATGTAGATATTCTTAGGACTGTCAGCCTGGGCAGCACTGAGTGGCGAGGAGCCAGGATTCATGGGCACATAGTTGTCATCCGAGTTGCCGCTGTCTGAGCGAGTCAGAGGCGTCTTGGATCTCTGGTGTCAAAAGAGACAGAGGGCACATGAGTCTCTTAAACTCGTCGGGCTTACTATTGCAGGAAAGACGTAACGCTCAATTGGTGTAAATAGAAGAAATGCATTTGCTCTCTCTGCACTTTATGATTTCACACTAGCAGCATCTGTCTGAGGAGGGAGAGAGTCACTCACCAGGTAGGAGCTGAACCCATCATTGACAGACTCAACAGACTGGCCTGAGTTGTTGAAATGAATGGGACGGTGATGGCTGTTAGTTTCAAAGGAGGAGCCTGTGAAGAGAGGCATGGAGAGAAATCAATTTACCACTGCCATAAACTCTAAAAGCTAGTGAAGTGAAATATTACGATGCAAAAATAGGCTGATTTAGACAAACATGGCTGACATTTCAAAGGAGAAAACTAGTGTTTCTAATGAAACAAACAGAACACAAGTGACATTTCATTAAAGGCTTCACTGGGTTATAATTAGTCTTTGCAGCACAGGTGTGTGAACAGCCTGTAGCCTTACTAACAAGGGTCGCAGGTCAATTCTTGTCTCTGGCTATACAAGGCCTGAGCATGGGCTTGGCAAAGCAGAGAACATAGCATAACAAGAGGCAGTGCATTGTGTCTGCGACTGTTTTTTTCCCCCATTGCTTATCAGCCTGGAACGAGGCATTCTGGAGCGGGCTGTATGGCTTGAATTTCATTAGCATCTCAAACAGAACAGTGTCTGCTAGACTTGCCCGTTTGTTTCTGCTCAGCTGCTCACGTTAAATCAGTAAAATGAGAGATAGAGGAAGATGGAAAGAGTGAGAGTGAGAGAAAGAGAAAGAGGGGGAGGAAGAGGAAGCGCAAAGTCACTGTTATACCACAAGAGAACAAACTGATCAAGTCAGACTTGCATTCGAAAACAGGAAACAGGTGAAATGTGTCATTTAAAAAGATCTGTATAAGTCAACTGAGATAATGTTTGAAGGGGACACATTGTGAAAATCTTGTGCACATACAGCTGGGTCTCGAGTGCCTACCAACCCACAAAGTGTGAAATAAAACAACCCAGTCAGTTGTTTGTGGTCTGCCTCGGTCAGAAAACATGGGATCCAACACGCCATTCAGATTTAGCTCCTCTTCCTATGTCACATGCAGCTTCAGTAGAATACACCGCCCCCCATCTGAGTATCTCCACCAACGGCTTGAGAGCTACCTTTGCAAAGGTGCACCATATATTTCTAGCAAGCCTATAAGAGCAGACTGGACTTCTTTCGGGAGGGGGATTAAAGAGATGGAGCGTTTCAGACAGAGGTTGAATGCAGATATATTCAGACAGACGGTATGAGAAAAAAGAACGTGTTTTTTGAACAGCATGTAAACATGTTCTAGTAGAAACCCAAAATACAAGTATGAAATTATTATCATAATATGTCCCCTTTAAAGAAACAAGCAGCATTCAGGAAGAAGCAGGTAAAGCACCGATTGCATTCAGTGTACCTCTGTGCAGCCTGATGTTCTCGACAGCAGGGAGAGTATTCCTGCGTGGGATAACCGACACCGCAGACGTCACATCTCCGTTCTGGCTCCCTACTGAATGGGGACTCCCCCAATGCCCCTCTGACCCCTGGCTAGGTTTAGGGGGCCTGGGAGGAGGAGCACAGGATGACTCAGAGCTGGAGGGTGTCAAGGCATTGTGATTCTTATCAAACGTCCGGGGTATCTGGTAGAAGGAGCCAGGTGTTGTGGGAAGGTCGTAATTGTCATGTGGACGTTCGTTGCTGTGCATGGTGGCAAGTGTATTGCAGGGCGTTTTGAAGGTGTAAACCTCCTCGTTCTCCAGCTCAGGCTCACCCAGTCCGCTGTGAGCCGGTGCCTCCGAGCTGTAACCTCGCGGAAGCACGTAACAGGCCTCCTGGGAGTCCTCGTGTCCCTGTAACTGGTGTTTTCCGGGCTTGGGCAGGCTGTAGAAGCCGTGCAACTGAGCACCCATGCCATTCAGACAATGGGAAAAGCCATGGGAGAGTTTCTGCACCGAGTCGCTCCCCACAAACAGATTGCTTCGTGTGGCCTGGGAGAAACTGGCACTCCTGCAACATGGACAAAGACATGCACATTTTACACTATTGCACACATTAAGTATTTATTGTCCCAACTTTCCAAAGTCTAAATGCTCCCTCAAAACCAGACATCTGTCTCATACTCCAACATTCTCAAACAATGGCAAATGGTTGACAACAGTCTCTTTTACAGTAGCATTTAATGCAATTCCAATGTAATTACCCAAAGAAGCCACTAGATGGCACTGTAGCACTTCAGGTCTTAGCACAGTTAAAGAAAACAACAACACACACCTTGCCATCAGTGCCTGAGCACCTTCATGCAGCTGCACTTTGGCATACACATTCAATCTTAGTACTCTTAACATTTCCATGAATAGCTGATTTGCTTACATGTTTTCGGCATGTTGACAGGGCGATGGCATCTACGTTAAGAAGGAGAATGCTATGACTTTCCCACAGTTTCTCAGCCTCGGTTAGACACCCTAGGGACATGCCTCATTTATTCTGGCTCCTTTGTAGGGCTTGACCTTGAGTGTCAACTAGAGCAACCCCACAGCTTAGACATTTCTAGCCAGTTAGCTGAGCAATGGTCCGACTTAGTTGGCCAATGCAAAGATAAGATATCCTCAATGAGTCGTTTCTTTATGTCTGAAGTAATCTTGCTTGAGAGGTTATGCATATGTGTTAGCAACACCGCAGGTTTCTAATGGTTATCTTCAATCTTGATTATAAATTTAACCATTTTAAACGAATAATACATCAAAGTAATACAATTAATATTGACATAACATTTTGCTCTCTTTGACTCCTTGTCTTTTACATGTCAGATGGCATGCTGAGTTTCATCAATTGTTCTTCTGTCTCCTCAATCATCAAGCAATAATTTTGTTCATCACTCTGCCTGACATCATTGTGGCTGCATGGGGGCTTTTTAGGTAGATTAATTCATACCACTGGTCATCAGAGCAGCAGAGTTGTATTCTGACGTGAGTCATACCCCGCCACCAGATGCTTGTCTTAATTAGCAGAATCTAGTGAGAGAGTGACAGAAATATCTGCATAAAGCTGATAAGATGGATCGTGAGGTTTAATTTCCTGGGTTTCACAGAGGTCCAACACAGCAGATTTATGTGCAAATCGTGTGGCTGAGAGGGCAGTTCTACCCTGTGCGAGTCTAAACCTATAGGAGTGATGAATTGCAGCCTCAACCTCATTGATCATGTACTGTGCTGGCTATCTGCTGAATGGCATCATTATTAAAGCTGCCTTTTGATTCGTGGAAGCGGGCATGATGGCAGCAGAAGGTGATATGAATGTTAATGAAAAACTCAGAAGTGCCTTTAACATAAACACTTGGTCCTTTTGTTCTCCCGCTTAACATATAGCTGAGATAGGCATGCATGTCCTTAAACATACAGTTACTCAACAAGTACTCACACCTGCTGAAAATGTTTTTGGTATTTCATACAGTGGATTAACCAAAAACAGACATTGTTTTATCTTCAAATAATAATCAATATTGCAAAATAAAGTATTGAATCTTAAAGTTTCCATTAAATATACATTTTAAATAAAAGAAGCACTACAAATTCATATTAATAGATGCGTCCTGTGTGTCCAGTGTAGTGTTACGTGGTGGTGTTAAATATGAGCCACTGGGTCATATTATAAGGACGTTATTGAAAAAGAATTCATACTAATAGAAAATAATTTCAAATCTAATCTAATTTTCGTCAATAACAAAAACCTTGTTTTTTTTATAGAAGTTCCCAGGCTTCTGGATTTAGACTCATCTGCCATACTCATGATGATCTATTACTCATATCAGGCTATTTTTAGTTTAGAATATTCTCTTCAATTTAATATTAGTATTAAAAATGGACACTTCCTCAATCAGAGTCCATCATAATATTTCCACAATGCTTTCACACACACACACACACACACACACACACACACACACACACACACACACACACACACACACACACACACACACACACACACACACACACACACATTTTCCCCCTGTAACAGTAGTTCTAACCCTTAGGGGCTTCAAAACTGAGGAAGTGTTGTAAACCTGTATGTTGACCTGCATTAACGGAAAACAGGAAACTGACACAGGACGCCTGAGGGTTGTGACCTTTACCGTGCACTCTCTGTCTTCCTGCTCATGCACTGGTGTAGGAGGAGGTAGTCCTGGGGTGCACTGTTGGTCAGGGAGCTATGGTGTGAGTGGCGCACAGGCACATCAAAGGTGAAGAGCACTGGCTGGCTGGAGTGGATGGGGGCAGAAGTCTTGCGTTCTCCAGTCAGGGGAGCCATTGAGCCGGTGACATCTGCTCCAACAGAACGGGGCATATGGTGTAACCTGCCATCTGCAGACAGGAGAGATGTGAGTTATTGATTGTTTAACCCATAACATGTTTTCTTTTAAAACCCATCTCAGGCTTTTCTTGAGAATTAAAAATAAATATTGTTGCAGATTGGATATTCTGTACAATCTACAGAAAGTAACGTCCAGCCAAATAGTCATCCCTAAAACATTTGTTTCTCTTGTTGTCACAATTCTCAAAGTCAAAAGGCAGTGTGCAATTCATTAGAGGGTTTTAAGCCTTTACATGACCTTGCCTTGCATGGAGTCTTGTATTCAGTAGCTTTCAGTCTGCACTCAATCAATAGAGAAGGATCTGTCTCAAGGGAGCAGAGAAAACAGTATCCTTCTGCTTTTTTGGGCTGCAGGGTGCGAGTGATTCACCAGCACATGATCCAAGTTATCTTTTTTGACCAGCATCATTTTATTGAGGTGCATCATTTTGCAAAGCGGGACTATGTGAACAACATGGTCATACAGTCTTATTGTTTATGCGTGACATCCCTGATATCTGCATCGAAAGGCAACAAAGAAAAGAAAAATCTGAGAAGGGGATGCTGCAAATAGACTCGGAATGAAGCCAAAATGAGGAGGCACACACTGAGCTGTAGGAGTAGAGAGTGGGCGGCCCACTGATCCATCGACCCATGGTGCTGTGTGCAACACTAGCTGATGGGAGAGAGGAAAAAACCTCCACCAATCATCTTCTGCTGATACTAATCTCTCTCTTTCACTCTACCGTACATGCAAGGTTTTGCATGAGGATATTTATACAAGAACAATGAGATTAAACTATTCAAAATTGGGTTGATTATTTTTATTATTGATTCATTTATCCATGATTTTTTGATTAAACAAATAATTGTTTCATCTCTACAAATCAAACAATTGTGAAAAATGGCAAATACAATTTCCACGAGACTAAGATGATGTCTTAGAATTGTATGTTTTGTCCGACAAACATTCTGGAACCCAAAGTATTCAAGTTACACGCATATAATACAAAGAAAAACAGTAAATCTTCTCATTTTGGAAGCTAGAATTAGTGTTTGAACAATTAAATGTCAAAATGTGTTTTTTTTGTCAATCAACTTATCCATCATTCAACTAGAGTTGCAACGATTGCTGTATTAATCGATTAGTTGATCAATAGAAAAATAACTACTAACTATTTTGATAATCGATTAATTAAAAGTAATTTTCCATGCAAAATGGCAGAAAATGCTGTTTTTAGCCTCTCAAAAATGGAGATGTCCTGCTTTTCTCTGTTCAATATCATATTAAAGTGAATATCTTTTGGTTTTGAACTCACATACAAGACATTTAAAGACATCAAATTGGACTTTGAGCAACTGGGTAAACAGTTTTCACTATTTTCTGTCTTTTTGCAATCGATTAATCAAGAAAATATTGTATAAAATTGTTTGTTGGATTATTTACACATGTAAAAAGGGCTTCAAAAGTGGCATTCGTCAGGCAGCATATTACAGGAAATAATTACAGCAATTTAAAATAAACAATTTGTATGTATCTATTAATAATTTGAGAAAGTAAAATACAGAATCATGACAAAGTTCATGCAATTAGAAAACTCATTCAGATAATAAATAGTTGCAGGCATAAAATCAATTACTTAAATCCTAATCTAAATCAAATCAAAAGTTACTTCCCACTTTTCACTTTTTCCTAACAGAGGCACATGCATTTAGCTTGTCCTCCACCATCATTCTGCTCCTCCTTTATCAGACCTTTACAGAGCTTGTTATGAGTCAAACTGCCCTTTAGGAAGAGGGGAATGTCATGTGATTCATAGTGTGAGCTGACCATACAGAGGGACCGCAACCAACGTGAAAAACAGAAAACACACACAAATGTGGTGTATGAGCATGCGTGTCTGCATGTGGGGTAGTTGGAGGGCGGGGGTATTCTGAAGCCCAGTTAGCTGAATGAGGTCACATCCATGCCTGAGGGGGAAAAAAGCCTCTGCTGTGGGGTCTACAGGCCAGTGGACATCAGTGAGATGCCCAGGCCCACAGCCACACAGACAGGGACTCCCCCAATAATCCTCAATTACACCATTGTTCTGAGCAATTCCACTCTCCCTAGGCTGGTTAGGCATCATCTCCTTTCTCCACAAAAAGCTTTGTAAAAGCTTCCATCCAGTGTGGTGAGTACTAACATGGGTAGATATATTGATCTGTTGTAGAAAGACAGTTCCTCCCCCTCCTGCCAGAGTGGACAGCTGCATGGAAAAACACATGCAGGCTTAATGACTGAAATACTGAGGACAAACCACAACTTCATAAGTGTGTGTGTCCACAGGAGCATGGTCTTGGGTGTGCCCTAAATTATTTTTAATTAACTGACATGACAGAATCAGAAGGAGAAGAAAGACGACTGGTCCAGTCGGCTGATGGAAGAGCCTACATGGCTCATCACTGACACTAATGGGTCTGATGATGTATGTTACCACTGGGAAGCAATTCCATCAAGTCAGTCCACAACACAGAAAGAAAGAGAAAAGAGCGGAAAATACAAACACTGAAAGTTTCCCCTAGGTGCTTCTAGTAATATTCCCTCCACTGGCTAATGTACTGTGACCCTCAATATAAAAAGGTGGGGAAATGCTTATTAAGCAAAGTGAGAAGTCATTTATTATACTACATCTTACAAAAAAAAGTAATAAAACTGGGAGGGACTGGCACAAGTAAAATAAAGGCTAATTATAGTTACGAGCCCGATGTCATTACCAGAGACTGTTTTCTCTGCGACTAAGCTAAAACCTCAACATCAAACAAGGCAGTTAAAAGAGACAAAAGAGTTTTTTCCCATGACATTCCCCGGCTTGACACAAACATCGGACTATCAACAGCAATGCATTAAAAGAGCCTTTTGGTTGGTGAACGACATATGGCTATTCTGGGTCAAAGAGCTCCTAAGTTCATGAGCAATTTTCCAATTATGTTCTATAATACATCACCTACTGTCTCATCTGCTCTGTGGCCATAATCTAATAGAAGCCGGCTGCTGGTCTCAGGGGGCCAAAATTAGAACCCTGCTGGATCACTAAGGACAAGAGCTTCTTTGTAGGGTGCTCATTTCCTCTCAGTCAAGCTACATTTAGACGAGGACATATGATAATCTAATCTGAAATGAGATATAAAAATAGAAAAAAACACTGACTGATTGAAAGGGTGTATGATGGAAATATGAACGAAAAGGAGGCATTTGAATGTTCTCAATACGGCAGTTGTACGCTTTTCATCAGGCTTACAATCACTCCTTTAATATTACAAATAAGATAATCATCTAAAGTACACATTGTCCACCTGCCTTCAATTTCAGTACAAGTAAAATTCAATTTCCTTAATGGGTTCATATGAGATTGCACTTAAAAATATGGCCTCAGGGCTGAGACAGCTACAAGGAGTGTTGGAAATTAACCTCAGATACGGCTCTGAATGGTGGTCTGGGGGGGGGGGGGGGGGGGTGCCATCTTGTGACACAAAGGTCAGGCAATGGGTTTGATCCCCCACGGGTCCTGTCAAAGCGCCCTTGAAAAAGGCCTCTACCTGCTCGCTCAGTTTAAGTCAATCTGGGAAAGAGCACCAGCTAAATGAAGCGAGTGTAGAGCTGTGCAGAATACTTCAAAGCTTTGTTCATAACGTCGTCCTTCGAATTTCAAATTTATTACATGTCTTTTCCTATTGTTTAATCCCAGATAAAGACTCAGCTACACTAATATCATTATTATCATTATACTATTTGTAGAATTAGATTCCACTGGTGGCTGCGTAGGATTGTTTCCAACCCGCGTGATCCAAACATTTCCAATAACTCTATTGTAAAGCCCAAAAGTCAATATTCATTGAAAACAGATAGTACATGTAATCATTTCCATAAATTCCCAGCTTTTGTCACAACCCTGAGTGTTAAACTGCTTCCTTCTCACTACTGATTCCAAGTATATAGATACATTATGTGTTGTCCTGCATGGATCTGCCAGATCAGTGGCTCTTTAAAGCAACACTGTGTCCCAGGAGGCCTCATAGTGGAGCCATTTGCATGTATGGCTGGCGTGGTGGGGGGGTTGGGAGCTTTCCATGAGACTGAGACATGAGACATAACTGGATAAAGGAGATGCTAGCTGCAGCAGAGATGTGTTAGGTAGACACTGCAGAGAGTTGATAGCACTGAGGGTGTCAACAGGAAGAGGGAAAATGGCATCCTGGCTCTGCTAGTCTGAACAAAGTGACATGGCTGTTTCGTTCTCCCTTGAAAACAGCTCAGAAGAGTATATAGCAGAGTAGACACACAGGAGCATTCCCTGATCACATTACTCCTCTGTGCCTGCCCCTCTCCCCAGCATCATGTGAGCACCGCCCCTCCACTACACTGCGACATCAATTTGCCTCAAAACACTAGACTGATCAATTCACCTAAAAGGCTCAGGCTTGTCAGGGACCAATGAATTACAGAGTTTGGCTAAAGTCTAAAACAGCAGCTCATTGTCAACACTCTGACCTCCTTTATGTAAGATGATGGGTGGATAAATACTGTAGTTGTGCAACGGGAGGGAGAACGCAGATGGTTGAGTGTTGGTTTTCATTGACTCACTGGAAACAATGCAAGACTTACCTGCAAAGGGCTGTGCCGCTGAATGCAGCAACTAAGCCAAAATTGAAAAGGATCATTTGATCTGACAAGACAGTACATTACAATAAGTCATGATAAATGGAGACTTATACTTGTGTATGCTCTCAACTACAATGCACTGTAGACATCTTGTCAGGATGTTTTATACAATTTGTTTTAAAAGGTGAATACATTATGGGCTGAATCAATTCCCTTTGATTGTGTTTGTGTGCAGCCAGCCTGGTCGCCTGTTGCCAGTGTTGGCAAAGCCACAGTCCAGAAAGAACCCAGGTTATATTTTTAGAAAGAAAAAATAAATATATCCACTGTGGTCATTTTGTGTAGTCTCATAAAAGAAATACCGGACATTTGAAAGATTACAGCGATATTGTGTACGCCATAGCATAACGTTTTGGCAGATTGGAGTAAAAATCTTGGAGCATGTAAACTGGTCATGTCTACAAGATTTGAAAAGCTCTTGCAAGATTGTTAAGGTTAGGCATTGGCCTTGAATGGTTAAGGTTAGGAGAGGTAATCGAGCAGCAAGAACAACAAGAGTTTCTGCGCAGTTCGCAAATGTAGGGTTAACTTCTAGGCACGACCACTGAGACTGTACATTTCAGAACGTTTTTTTAATGCGGACCCCAAGAGTATAAAAGAAGCAGCAGTGACCTCTTCATTGATAAAACGCTGAATGTCCTTTACTTTGCAAACACCGTAGACATGCAGCCTTGCTGTACAATTGTAAACAGCTGCCTGCCCACATAAACTTCTTTGCATCTAAGCAGTTACATGAAATGTCTGCGAACTCCTGTACAAAGGGGGCAGCTCTGTAATTATACCTTTATCTGTGCTAACACTACCAGCCTACCAATTACGGTGAATGTAATATAGTGTGAGAAGAGAGGGGTGCCTATCTGCATAACAGAAAGCAGATTATACTCCAAATTGCTGATTACAAGATGAAGACAGGTATATAAACATCTACCTACTTCAGCTAAATTGCATATAAACAGTCAGTCAAAGAAAATATCCCATTCCAAAATAGTCCATTGCAGTTTTCATTTGACTGTAGGCTGGGTAGCAGCCAGCAATCAGAGTGATTGGCTTTGCCACAGGCCCATCCTAAACCTGTCATTTGAACAATTGAGCTAATGCACTAGATGAAAAATGAAACATACAAACATAATTTGTACACATAAATCTACAAAGACTATCACCCAAATATATACTGGACAACAGATTTTATAGGATGAATGATTGAGGGAAACACGATGCAGAGAAATGGTGGCCCATGTGAGCAGTTATACATGTGGCATAAAATCATCTAAACCAGAGACTGAACTGCATTTGAAGATATTGTATTATGTATTGCATACTTTTACTCATAACAACGACATGAATGAAATTGTAAAAAATTCGATTTCATAACATTACGCAACTGCTTGGGAGCTTTTGGTTTGTCGCGCTTAGTGAAATTCCTTTTTTGTCAAGGGAAGTTTATATGTTGCCAACACCAGTCACAGTTTAACAGACATTTCTTAGACAAAGCCACTGTTGAGGAGAAAGAGCAAACAAAGACCACAACTTCACTGTCTTCAAGTAAGTTCCTCTTTAATCATTGTAAGTCTACATTTCATAGCACATATTTTTGACTTGCTTATGTAAGAATGAGCGAATGGGTAGATTACAATAATTCCTCAACAGTAAAATGTTCATTATTTTGGAAACAGACAACATCAATGAGATGGCATGGTCACAATGAAGCTGATTAATGTCACTAAGACACATTTTGAAGTCATACTGAGATGTACATCTACAGTCAACAAACCATCAATCTGGCTTCACACGAGGGGGGGGGGGGGGGGGGGGGGGTTTGATATAAACCGCCTTTAGATAAATGAATTCTCTTTCCAATGCCTATTTGACAAAAACTGCTGAGGCTGCTGTTTGAAATGCTGATTAAGAAGTTATTCTTTTTCCCCCCATTCCTACCATGTTAAGGGCAACAGTTTAACTGAAAAACAATACTGACATTTTTATATATGTTTCCAAGGGACAGCCAGGGGAACAGACAAAATCAAGAGGAGGAAAACAAAACAGAGTGGGACTGAGAAAAGGAAAAGGACTGCTGACAAGTAAAAACCTCATTTTTAGTTGAGATTATCCTCGTCTCGGAGTTCAAACAGCTGGGAGAGAGCAGAACAAAGCCCATGATTGACGAGATGATGTTCCATTCATTAGATTGTGCTCGGGGGTGGGTCTCCTTGGGTGCAGACACACGCCACACACCCAGCCGTCAGTATCTGATAACAACAGCGCTTACACCCATCAGCAAATTGTGAGAATTAGAAAAGCATGCAACTCTGTGTTTATGTGTCTGTGTAAGAGGGGCTGTAATGACTGGGGACTGCCACATTTCTGTTGAAAACTCTTGCTTTTGGTTGTCAGTGTTTGTTCAAAATTACTCTATTCAGATATTGAATTGAAACCATTTTTATTTTGTCGCTAATTCTAAACATCGTTTTTTACAAACTTCTTCAATGATTTTGATTATGGTTGTGCACAGTGTATTCTCAAGTCTCTTGTCCCCAGCATGTTGCAGATGCTGCTAGTCATATTGTTGGATGCAGGGCAGTGGCAACAATGGCAAACAGACCTCAGACAGCTCTGTGGCAGCAGAAACCTGACCTTCCAGTGCCATGGAGTCTCATTATTTCAACAAAAAATCAATGCACACAAAGGGCACTTTGGGAGGGGAAGAGGTAGGCGTGCATGTGTATCCAAAGGAGAGGGAATGTATATGTACTGTACAATATGTTGTTGGCTACAACACTGGCCTGTTTTCTATTCTTTAAATCATGATGATTTGCATAAAATAAGACTTTTGTAAAAGAGTTAGTTCCCCCACATTTCAAGACATTTGATACTTGGCCCATGTAGTAAGCATGCAGGCAATTATTTTGCTCAGAATTTAATTTGTGAGGCTCAAAGCATTGACCATTTTGATTTCAAAAACTATTTTACTAAACTACTAATTAAGTTTTCTTGCAAGAAGAAAATGTCCTGGACACTTTGGATAATCCACAGACCTCAATGAGAAAAGTATTACAGGAACTACTCTTCTAATGAAGAATTGTTCCATATGCAAACTGTGGATCATCTGGAGTAGGAAACTGCTGATAATTGTATATATATATGTGTGTGTGTGTTTTTTTTTATGACAATGAAATATATAAAGAGAGAGAAAGTTGCTTTATTGGGTTGTGTAACAATGAGCTGCTGTCATGTGCCGCCCTTGTCCAACTTAATCCCTTTCACTATCACAGTCGACCTATCATTGGCTCTGCAGCTGTACTAGAAAAAAATATATGGCATTGTGTACAGTAGGCAACGTTATGGCTGTGGAATGAAATCAATATGAATCTCAGACACCCAGTGGTCGGTTTACACCTTCTGTCTGACTCTGTATGAAAACAAACTTGCTTTCAGTATCACTTCTTCGGTTGGTCTCAGTCAGCGTGTGTACTTTCTACAAGAGGAACTAACTTCTCTCGTTTTTTTCCAAGAGCATGGTTTGTTTTCTTTCAGAGAGGGAATTCCTAGACTGTTAGGTGACAGACTGGTTCAGCGGTCTGCCAGGAGGAAACCCACAAAATACCTTTACTGCTAAAAGATGTTTGTGAACAGTTATCCTCCGTTAGCTCTGAATACCAGCCACATATCTGAGTCACTTGATCAAACTATAATCACAAAACCAACACGAACAAAATTCTGCATCAACTGATAAAAGCTCAGCGTGTTAAACAACAGTTGATGTGTTGCTGGTGAGAAACCGTGGCTCTGCTCCATGAGCAATGTGTGTTTACAGGCTCCAAGTTCAAGATCGAAGATGTAGCAGGAGGAATACTGATGTAGGCGGGGAGTTGCCTCCTCTCACATACTCTAATTTCTCTTTCTAACACTAACACACATGCTCAGTGACATCAACGTCGGCATCAATACACTCTCTATGGACAGGTAAGGTAGTTTCTGGCAGTCCGATTGGGAAAAAGCATTTGACTCCAGACTGCTTTGTCCAACAAACTCACAAGTAGTGCTGAAATGGTTAGTCGGTTACTTGATCCTTAGTAAACCAATCAGCAATTTTGGTGATCAAATAATCCCTCAAGTTATTCAGAAAAATATTTAAAAACACTAAATAGCTCTACACACACTAGCAGGCAGGAGTTATTCTGAGGAAGAGATAGATTTGCATAACAGTCAACAACTTATTCGTTGGAAAAGACACTAGACCGAAAAGCTTGTCATGCAAAGTTTTCTAAGGAAGGCAACTGATGTGTGGACCGATCTGTGTGTGTGTTTGTTTAAGATACAGAGCAGAACAAAAAGCAGACACCAGGAAGAAGAAACCCATCTTTCTGAACATCAGTGAACAAACACTATCAGCTGATCATTTCAGTCCAGTGTGTGTTAGCTCTGAATGGTCTTATCAACCACCTCAAGATCCATGGCTGCCTCTCCAAATAAAATTATTTGTTTTTCCACAAACTTAAGACAGTGTTTATGACGTTATCGGGAACCAGTGGTAAATCGAGCAGTTATGCCCTTGAGGAACAGATACACGAGAGAATAACATCTACATTTACACTTTTTCCAGGATATTTAGTTCACAATTAAAGCATGCACACATGCAACATTTAACACACTACTACTACTACTACTACTACTACTACTACTACTACTACTACTACTACTACTACTACTACTACTACTACTACTACTACTACTACTACTACTAACTACTACTAAAGCACGTAAAGATATTGAGTGGTATAAGAACAGGGGAGGCTCACATCTTATAAGAGTTGCATAAGATTTTCACGGCTGTCTGGAACATTGAGACACTTGTTCAAATCAGTCAGGGATTTCTATCCCTCTGGCACAAAAAATGCTGAGAATCCAGATTTTGCTTGGAAAAAGCAGCAAGTGGTTTTTCAGAGAACAAGCTAGCACAAAGAGAGCCACTAACAAATCCTAATTTCTACTTATTAATGTCACCTATTAAAATAGAGTATGAAAAATGCATTTGGATAAACACAGAGAGCAAAAGGTTTCTGATAACGTTTCTCAGCAACAAGAACTACACATTTCAATGAAGTTACATGATCAAGAAAGTGTGTCACTAATGCAGCTGTGATGACATCAGCCCTCTCAGTTCTCCAAACCCATTCTTCCAGCCACACCCTGCTGGCTACAGTTGATATAGCTCAAGATTCATAACAGGACCTGGCTAATTGATGAACTTGGCGCAGGGGGATCCCCTCCTGATGTGAGCATTATTATGCAGATGTTTTTTATTCCACACCTGGACATATTGCATGTTACAAATGATCAACCATGTGCACAAAGATTAACGTCCACCAGCTGCCAGGTGGCGTTAAAACAACATCATGAGTGCAATCTGGATGAAAGCAAAATATGAGGACTGAATATTTCACAAACTCTCATGGAACATACACTATACAGAATATTAGGGCTGCAACTAACCATGATATCCATCACCGATTAGTCTGCCGATTATTTTCTCGATTAGTTATTTGGTTCATAAAACGTCAGCAAGTAGCCTTTCCTCAAAGTCAAAGATGTCTTTTTATCAGTCAAAAAAACAAATATAGTTACTTTAATATGATATAAAATAGAGAAAAACAGGAAATCTCTCATTTGAGAGGATGAAAACAGCATTTTCTGACGCTTAATCGATTAAAAAATAGTCTGCGATTTTCTTTTGTCGATCGACTAATCATTGTAGCTCCACTAAATATATGTGGTCAATTTCTCATGTATGACAGAGAGATGCATTGATGCTACAGCCACTCAAAACTCTGATATCATGAGCTAAAATAACAGTAACTACACGACACATTCATGCTCACCATTATAGCAGATCTGTGATTATAAAACCAAAATAAAAGTATCTGATTATAGTGAGTTCACCCACACCTGAAGACCGCACTCACTGCTGCTTAGAAGGAGAGACGTTTGCAGCCCTACATGCAACCTCGTACATGCAGTAGATTAGTTTTTTTAAATGGCAAAAGATCATAAGAGTGTAATTCAGGCAATTAAAGCACATTTATGGATCGCAGGATTACTTTTCTTTATCCCAGACAGAAGCCCTTTCACATAAAAACATTACTATATGAAAATATTATCATTAGCATGTTTTGTCTTTCTGATAGGCGCTTTAATCCAACGTGCTGTGCATGTGCTTCTAACTTTTAAAATGGCCAAATCAAGAATAAAAATTTCCATCATTCTGTGAACAACAGGCAGAGATCAGACCCTTTCTATAACAAAGCAAATGAAGAGAAAAATCAATAACACTCTCAGACACTGTGTCCATTTATTTGGCAGGGATGTTCCTATTCCACTCTCTCAAATAACAAAGATGGAAAAAAAACACAATTTCCAAATATATCATGTGGCTGGACCTCTTCTTTTGTGAAAACTAAGATGCAAGCTGTTCCAAATAACACGAAAAAAGCACAGTTGGAGACTAACAAAAGGGAGGAGTTTTTGTATTTTAGTTTGTACTGCTTATACTGTATGCCCTAAACACCAAAGCACATTCTATTAATTCAGTAAAAATAAAATGTATACACTTTATACTATTGTATACTAAATGTGGAAGAAATGCGTAATGGGATAAGATTTATTTCTGTAATTCAGATGTGTTTGTTTTCTCCGTCAAACAGTCTAAAATCTATGTGTATTCAACATTAAATTATATAAAACAGAGAAAAGCACATAATCATATATAATGGAGAAGCATAGCCAGCAAGTTTGGCAAATTCTGCTTGATAAATGAGTTGAATAATTGATCGATTATCAAATGTGTCGCTTATTTTCTGTTGAATCCAAATTATTGACTCATCATTGCAGTACTAGATTGTATTATTATCATACTGGAAGCATGATTTTCTACCGTACCAACTAACACGATAGTAGCGGCAGCAGACCAAAAGCAGATTTTTGAGCTAAAAGTATATATTACCACTTTAGCACATTTAAGATGTTTTCATTTCATTGGGAGATATTGGAGAGATAAAGTGAAACAGAGCAGCAAGGACAGGTCAGGGTCTCCTACCGTGGTTGTCGTCTGACTGGTTGAACCCACACAGCTGGCAGATGGAGCGGACCCACTTGTTCATCTCCTCCTCAGTCTCAGCCACAAGATAAAAAGTGCGATCTGAGGTCTTGATGTCAAACACAAAGCTGTCCTGGAACTCCTTCCTCTTAAAGGTCAGGCCAGCGTCCACCTGTTCGCAGCAGTGCAGGTCGATGACCCGGATGGGTTTCTTGGAGTGGTCGTTCTTGTAGTACTCGAGTACATCAGGGTCACCACTCATGCGGCCGCTGCGAAGTATGAACCAGCGTTTCTTCCATGCCTGGGAAATAAGAACGAAAGGTACAAAGATGAGCCAGTACAGCAAAATCATACTTGTGTGTTGATGGAGAATGACTATTTCTTTTCTTTTTTAATTGAAATAATTTTCCACCTGCAAAATATAAAATACTCAAAGAGTATTCCATTTAATTTCTTACTGATAGCGATGCAGAATGTTGCTGTGGCAACGCGCTCAACAGCTGAACCTGGGTTGTGATGTTATCTGTTGATCAAACAGACTGCAGAGAAACTAAAGTATGCTTACTTGAGCAGGTTACTGTGCTTTAGCACGCATGTGGTTGTTGTGTGGTTGGTATGTCTGTTTTGGAGGCTATGGGGGGAGGCAGCAGGTGTTTACTCCCTCCCAACGTATTTCCTGTGCTGATATCCCTCCGTGAGCTAAGACAGAAGCAGAACTCCTTCATGACAACTTCATTACAAGACTGCAGGTTCCTCCCCCTTCGAGAAGTGGTGAATGACACTGCTTTGCTCCAATCAACATCAACCCACATCTGCTACATATGATCGTGTCACAGGAGTTGCCTCTGAGAGTGCAAATAAACACCCTTTGTCATAACCACATGAAAGGCAGCAGCAGTACACGCTCCTACTATGCAAGCAGTTGTGATGCAATTTCGAGAAACCTACAAATGTAACATGTTGATTTCACACCAACAACACCACTGTTGTATTTGTCAACTAGAAAAATAAAGGAAGAACAGTGGCCTCCATATGTTTTCCCAGTGGCTGTCTTAAAGGGCCTCTGTGTTCAGAGACAAAAGAGGAAGATAGACCAGGAAGGGAAAGGGGGAGTAAAGGGGGGTTTTTGGACATCTACCAATGATGCACTTCCGCCAGGCAATGTCTCTCAGATGCAGGCTGCTGACACACAGGATCCTGCAGGCCCCCTCGCTCTCCATCAACACAGACACTGCTGCAAGGCTAGCTGCCCCACACCCCCCTCAAAACAGACAGATGCACAAACAGGGCAGAAAAATGGATTTCATTGCATCTCTCCTGTGCTTTTCAGAGGAGGAAATGCTAATCTTCTCTGGAAACATGCATGCAACATTTCTTATAGGCTAGTAGTACCTCTGAGAGGCATTTCAGGGGTAAAATTAATTATGGCTGATTTAGCTGCTTTGGTTTCAGCGTCGTGGTATTGTGCATACAGGCTGTCTGTCGCGCTGTCATGGCTTCCTTGGACTTTGGAACACACACTGGGACTCATAGAAAAACTATTGAATGAAATCTCTGGGTGACATTTTGTTTGGACAAACAAATATTGATGTACAAAATCAAAGTACTCCATTTACAATCATAAACACTTTCATATTGTAATTTTACATACTATACTATATAGCAGTTTGAAAGTGGGGGTTAATTATGTGAATGTAACACATTATACTTTTAGAAGAGATCATTCCTTATACAAAATGTTACTGAAATGTTCTGTTTATTTTTCCTCTGAGAAGTCTACAGAGGTAAGAAGAAGAGGAAGTGCAGATTGTGATCTTATCTTCTGTGTGTAGCAGTGTGCCCTAAGGGTGTTGATAGTAGAGCCGTGAAGCTGCGTGCATCTTACCACTAGTTTCAAGATGATTTATCAGCACAATCTGATGAGTTGTGCAGTTGTATTAGGTCATTTCTCACTATGGGAGGTTGTTATTAACGTTGCAGATTGGACTGGTAAAGGCTGTGGGAGAACAGATTCCAAAGAAGTCAACAGTGTAACTCCTCAAGTTTTCTTTTAAATGATTCTGTTGAAGTGTGAACTTCCTTATTTCATAAAAATACATAAGAGGAAAAACACAGGGCACTGCATACTTTGCCTCCCAGGTCCACAAAGCTCTTTGGTTCAGTGCCATTACAGTATTCACAGCTATAACTCTTGCAAACCCCATTTAAATATTATTGCCTTTTCTGGAAAGAGAGAGCATCACTTAATTGAGACCTGGAGCGCTGCCCAGTTTCAAGAGGTCAGTACAACCCAGCTGGGTTATTCCTGGCATCCTTCAACTGCGGCCAGCATATTAACCCAGGACAGCGACAGCTCTCAACCACGGAGGATAGACAACTCATTTAGGAGGCCTTATCACACTAAAAATAGAATGAGTATTTTCCACGGGAAATGTAGTTGCGGCCTAATTCAAGAACAAATTAATTTACAGCTTGGTCTCTGAATGAGAGGGTTGAATAATGTTTCCCTTTGTCACACTTTCTGCTGAGCTCCTCACAGAAATCTTGCATGGAAAATAAAATGAAATGTCTCAAGTGCATTCAGTTTCAAATCAACAACACAACCAGCAGTGCAGCTTTTCCTCTCTCTCGCTCTCTCTCACGCACTCTTTCAAATTTGAGCAAACTTCCCTGGTGAAGTAAATCATGGGGGAGGAGGACACAACTAAATGAGCTAACCCACCCACCGCCTGTCCTACAGAGCATGTCTAAGCCCATCGATCACTGTCTAAGCGCTGGGAAGTGAGGGCTGAAGCTCTAAAACTAGGCTGAACTCTCCCGGCTCTCAAACTTTCCCCTCCCCCTCATAGCTTTGGTTTAAGCTGCATCACTGTTCGGGGGGGGGGGGGGGGGCTCAGCCGAGACACACTGCCCCTGTTAACAACTGGACTGGACAGTCCACTGGACCACTGACAGAGATGTGATCCACCAATCACACCCTAAACTAACACACTATCATACATTACTGTTATGAGCAATACATTGTAAACAACACAGGGCATGTTGTAACTCCTTGGCATTTGTTCATCATGTTTTGATGCACTCTCCGCAGAGGAGATCAAATTCAAATAAAGGTCAAATCGTAGCACAACCTCACTAAGCACAAAACTAAATGATACTGTTAATGACAAAACAATAAAGGCAGAAAAACTTGTTATTTGGATTGTAACTGTCTCAACTGTAGAAATTATTTTTCCTGCCAGCGCTTGAAGCTCTCCAAGAAGAAGAGCAGCCATCCGTATCCATGAACACACAGCGTTTAGACCCTTCTTATCCAATCATCCCATAAAGGCTTGATCTTACCTTGTTCCAGCATAGTCCCATTTGTCCTGTGCTGATGGCAGCCAGCTACAGATACAGAGAGACTACAGTGGAGCACAAAGGATAACACGTCTGCATCTATTTTAGATGACTGGGAAGGAAAACCTATAATAACAAAACTGCACAAAACAATCTTTTGAACGAGTTCACTTCTAAAAATAGGATCAAAACTGGTTTGTCTTGCCAATTCCTTTTGTTTCTTTGCATGTTGATAAGTAGACATGTTTTGTTCTATTTTTGGCAACTGCAAAACAATGATACTGCGGGAAAACAAACAAATTCACACAAAGAGAATCTAATTGTCTGGTATGTGTTGATGTGTTCTCCAAGGCTTTACACCACATTTTAGGAGATAAACACACAGCGACAGCTGATAAGTCACAGCAATCATTTACTGTATTTGCACATATCTAATCCAACACTGTAAAAACAAGCCCAGTCTCATATCTTTGAACACAACTCATCACTCTGCTGTCCTAGTAACACTGACTAATGAACTTGGAGATGGTTGTGGCCTGAACAATTATCCAAGGTGTGCCTTTTACAATCGAGCAACACATAGTGTGCGTGTGTGTGTGTAGTGTGTGTGTAGTAGTAGGCTGTGTCAACAGGCTGGCTGATAAGTACCAGTTCACATGTTCTTAAATGTGCATGAGCAAACATCCAAATTAAACACGTATGCTATCCAAGTTAAAAGGTTAGAATAGTCTTGTTTACCTCTCCTCCTATCAAACAAGAGAGGAGGAGACAGCAGGTTGTTGTCTTTGACTCAGCCTCCTCTGCTTTACCTGCTGCTGCAGTACACACACCACACAGCTGCACAAACAACGGCACTGTGGAGGTGCTGTAGAGCTTGTGAACATTTTTTTCATCCATTACCAGCTTTTTGTAAAGATCATGGGCAATGTACCTCTTGTGACACTGACTGCTTGGCTGCAGTTAGACTGGAAGCTTTATGCAACACATTTGATCTGAGTGACGTCGCTCACACACACTAACAACACCGTGAGGAGACTGAATGGAAATGCACTGGTGTTGGGCCATTACTGCGTAATTATAGTAAAAGGTGAAGTGAGAGGGATCCCATCAGTGTTTCAGAGGTCCCACTGGTGGGCTTCTAAGGGATGGGACTGAGCATCGAGGAAAATAAGAGGGGGAGGAAAAGTGGTTGGGGGGGGGGGGGGGTTTAGTATCCAATTTCAGCCAATAAGGACTCCCAGCAGTGAGCTTTCATGTGTCTGGAAGCTCTTTACATTTTCAATCTTTAACAATCTTTGATCTTTTGATTTTGTATTTTATTTTGGCTGGCTGTGCTTCTTTTGTAAAAAAAAAAAAGAAAAAGGGTTTTGTAGAAAAACATGTTAATAGCCCTCAAGTAAGATATGGAAAAGGGATAGTTTTGGTATCGATATTGAATTGACATTTTTCACAAAGGTTTTAGATCTTAGCTTACAATATTTACTCAACGTTCCCTTGTAAGCTACTCATAAGTTAGCATCATCCAGTTTTTAATTTCACTCATCCTGAATGATTACTGGTTCTAAATAAGGACAGCAGACATAGCCCTCCTACAAGAATTCTCAGTAATGCATTCATCCCACATCTATTATATGTGGGTGCTGTTTCCTAGCTCCTAGTTAGATAAGAACAAAAGAGGAATATTTAGCACAGCAGTGACTTCATTTCTTGTCCCTTCTGGTGCCTGAATAAGGCTAGAATTGCATCTTTGCAGACAACACCTCTCAACAGAAGCAACAACAGCAGCAGCCACTTTACCGTGCATGAATTAAACGGTGGGGCCGCTATAATTGCCATGATTGTATGAGTGACGCCTTAACACTTGTGATTCTGGTTAAGGGTAAGAGAGGACAAAGCTGGACGGGCTGCAGCAGACAATGACGACAGAGCCCTGATTATGTGGTCCTAATCAATAGCGGGTCACACGTCAGCTCACATTCCAGGAACAGATGGGAGTTACAGCAAGTGAGGGAATGCAATCCAGTTACATTTGAAAAATATCGCCTGGCCATTCACACAGCACAGAAACACCTCTAAAGTTTGTAATGCTTTCCAAGCTTTCCCTAAACTAGGATTAGCGCCTTGCGGTTGGATGCCTCCGCAAACCAGCCTGGTGGCAGTTTGCTGAAAATGTCCAAAATGTCATAATTTTTATCCAATTAGACATATGTGTGAAATTGTCATAATTAGCGCATGATCATTGATTTATGGCCAAAAAACGTGTTTTGTTAGGTTACTGTGACATTGACTTTTGACAATCAAATCGTAATCAATTCATCCTTCAGCCAAGTGGATGTTTGTGCCAAATTTGAAGAAATTCCCTGAAGGGGTTCCTGAGCTAGTGCATGCTTCTTAAAATATGCGTGTCTTCTTTTGTGTGCTTGACAGGTGTCATGTTTCTGTATTTACCTATGTGACAACAGTTTATGTAACATTGAGCTTAAATAAACCACAAATGGACATGAGAGAGCATGGGGAAGTTCCTTGGAACTCTTACAGTTTACACAGGGCTCCCCATCTGGGTTTGGAGCGAGATGTTAAGCAGACAGCTTTCCCAGACAACGTTTATAACACACGTTTATGGAGCATTTCCAATAAATTCACGTTACAAACAAAACAGTGTGCCAACAATGTGTGGCCATTTTGCATTTTCAGCAGCTCTAGCCCAGTATCTGTCTCGAATGGTGAAGACATCCAGATGCTCCAGGGTCGGACATGACCCTGTCCCGTCCGTGTACCCGGAGAAGTAAACATGAAAAGATGTTGAACAGGATTGGTGAGAGTATAAAACTACAGCCGTTTAAAGTCCAACGGATGCATTAAGTCACCGCTGCAATTTAAATCAAACTGCTCAGGTTTCTCAATAGTCAAAACACTGACCTTGGAAGGCCGGCAGCTGCAAGACACAAAACATGCAGATAAGACCCAAACAGGCCCATAAATTCTTGTGTGTTAATGAAGAAGGTCGGAGGTTAGCCATGGAGCGCCAAGACAGACAGGGTAGGAACACTCCTTATGTGTCCCTCATGTGTAGAATTGCCAAGTTCATATTCTCCTTTTGAGCAAGACATCAGCTTTGCAAACCCATGATGTGTATGTAGAGCAGAGCCTGATGCAGCTCAGCTTTCATGGCATTATAGGAAATACGATTCCACACACAATGCCATCATATGACTGTGATGGAAGGCTCCATCCTACAGGTGTGATGATGACAAAGAGGGATGCTGCATTTGGTAACTACAGCACTCATTCACTCAATTCACGGGAGTAACGATCTGCAAAATGTGTAGCACATCCTATGAAAAACAACCTCTCAAAAGCGCTCAGTAGAAATAATCAGCCTCAATGTGCAGTTGAACACTTCCATCATTAGGAAAATGAGTAATCTCTCGCCATGTCTCCGTACCAGCAAAAATCTGGGTTTATTTAGCGTGAGCCCGCCCTGACAGTTTGACTAACGGGGAGCATTATCTTTAATCAGAACTCTTTGTGTTACTTCCTCTGCCTCTGCCATCTGCTGCGGCTCAAACATGTCTGTGTACGGGGAGGGTGCACTGTGAGCATCTCCTAGTCTCTCTGACTCCTCTCAAGGTGCTTTAGATGCACAACGGTGGATAAAACACAACAATTATATCGGGAGAGAGCTCTCTGAAGCAGCCTCGTCAGTAGACACATTTACATGCAAGGGAAAAGTGGCAACTCAGCACCTTAATCTGTCGCACCATCAATCCAGCTCAAACATCACAGTGCCTCGCCCCCCTGTGAGCATCATTAATGTCGGCCTCTGTTGTTGCACTCAGCATGTATGACCAGCAAATACATTTGAAAATATACCATGTACCAGGAGCACAGTAGACTAGTTGTCATTATGACTACATGCACACAATACTACTATATACATATAATAATAATAATAATAATAATAATAATAATAATATAATAATAATAATAATAATAATAATAATAATAAGCTTTATTTATATAGCACCTTTCATACAAGAATTGCAGCTCAGAGTGCTTCACAGCAAAAACATAACAAGATTAGACAGAATAAGAGCATTTACAGTACAATAATCAGTGTTGAGGTAAATGAGTGTGAAGTAGCATTAAAAATAGTATAAAATATTAGAATTAAAATAATATAAAATAGCAGAATTAAAATAGTATAAAATAGCAGAATTAAAATAGTATAATATAACATTGGAAATCATGCCTAGTTTCCATATCTTTACATTAGTAAAGTAAAGAATCTGGAGAGTGCCAACTGAATAATTTCACTTCATGAATAAATACACACTTAAATTGATCACTTTGTAAATTATTACTAAAGGCAAACAACAACAATTCCAATCATTCAAGTGGCACACTGCAATATCCATAATTGTTTAAGTCTTAAGATAAGTTAACAGCTCAGCTAAATATTGCCTTTGCCATTGGCTTTTTTGTGTCATTCAGAAATGTTATTATTTTCTTAACTCCACAGAACACAATGTTGTGGTCTGTTTTTGGCTATGCAAATAACAGCATGGCAAGAGGTAGAAAAAGATATGTCACAATGCTAAACATGATGACACATGATAAAAGACATAATATAATTAGGCTCTATGTACTTAGTAGTATCACAAGTCACTGTAAAAGTGTCTTTGCCTATATCAAAACCAGGCTGCCACCCTTGTGCCCTAGAGCAAGGCACTCAACCCTGAGTTGCTCCAGGGAGACTGTCCCTGTAGTTAGTTCACTGTAAGTCACTCTGGATAAGTGCTACTGCTAAATAACAAATGTTAATATAAATGCTGTCATTTGTGCAAAAGAAAACATATCACTGCATCCCGGGAAACTTTTCTTTCAGATGCCAAATGAATGAAAAATTCTGAATGGCACGATAAAATAGCCTCATAAACCAAATTACCGAGGATATATTTAGCCGAGCTGATCATTTACCATGACTGAAACAATCAAATTAATGTGTTAGAAGGATTATTGGAGGGATGCATTAATCAGATTAAATCAGACTAAAACACGCCTCTATTGAATATGTTTTGGGGGAGTGTGTACCTCCAAGAGGCTACCAGTGGATGCAATATGTCACCTGGAAACCTCGGACACACAGAAAAGATCGTGATCCGCATCACTGTCTCTCCTCATCGTAGATAGGCATCGTCCTATTTTATCTCACTATGTTCCAGTGAAGTCTGTATTTTTACACTGGATATATTACTCAGAGTTTATTCTTATCTGAGCTTCAGTTGTAAGGATGTTCAGTTCCTACCACTGAACTGCACTGACTCATCACTGTCTGGATCTTTACAAAAAGAATAGTCTAAGCTATGTCGATATTAGAGGAACACAGAACTCAAGCACTGAAGGAATAAACTGCTCCAAAACAATATTTGAATTAAGGCGATGCGATTCACTTTCATCAGCTTGGTTTTCACTGTATCACTGTTTCCTGAATAAAATGATTTATCACTGCTATACAGAGAAACATGTGCATGCTTGTAGCCGTTTTTCTTTTGACTAATATAACCACCTATACCACAACCTCAGCCGAAAGGCAATTTGCTTACATATTTTCAACTCCTACAAGATATTGCAACAAGGCAAGTGAATCACCTGAAACAGAGACACATGATACCACCCTAATGTAGCATACAGCTGTTAGTGTTCCACGATGCAGCTGCCCCCACAGGTCATACAGTAACGTTTTTCACTACAATAACAATTTTTTAAAGTGAATTAAACAAATGTTTATACAGCAGGTGGGCCCCTGAAAGCTCCCCTAGTATGACCTGACAGTCACACTAATGTCTCAATCATTTTCTTAAATATTAAAATAGAAAATGTGTAGCTGTTCCACACTATTAAAACAGATTATTGTTGCATTCACTAAAGTATGTTTATCTTAACTGTGTTTCTAGGTCTATGAGATGTTACCTCACCATCTACTATCATGATGCATCTTAGCTGAACCTGCTCAGACAGAGTTGCTCAGGGGGCGTCAGAAAGGCGTGTTGTGTGAGCAACTGTTTTCAATGTAAAGCAGGGCGCCGGTCAAAAATAGTGAGTGTGCTAAGTCAACCGTCCCTGTGTAAATAGATGCTAAAAAAAAATCATTAGTTAGCTGTCAACAAGCTTTTTGGCCACACATTTAAACACCAAAGCAAATATCTCACGCTGAAACCTCAAATGTCAGCAATGGTATTCATATTTGTGTTTGTGTATTTGTATATTCTGTTACTGCTTTTGCTAGTAATACTTAAATTACTTTTATATCTTGGAGTGGGAGGCCAAAGGGCATTTCTACTGACTAACGCCACAATTGCAAAGCCCCATTTGCTTCAGATGGCACATGACATGTAAGCTACTATCACATGAACGAGGTGGTAGCATGATTCCGGTATATTATTTTTTGTTTTGATCTTATCAACAGCGCAGAAACAGGATTTCTGTAGAAAAAACAGATATAGTGGAACAATCTAATGATACTACACTTAGTTGGTGTGTCAGGCGCTTGATTAAGTAGACGCACACAGCTACATTTGGGGGGGGGACAGGAAACTAACTATATACCATATCTATGATCAGTGGCCTTTTTATAGAATATTATCAAACCACATCTTGTAGATGTCAAATTAACTATTTGTTTATGGCCTCACTGGTACAATGTTCCCCTGAGCTGTTATCATTTATATCAGCAGAGGGGTTTTAAACAGAAATGTATTAATCCCAGAAGTTGCTTTGGTCAGATGTTTACGACCCTTGTAGTTGTAGTCGGATTCATTTTTTATTTTTAGCACCATTTAATAAAACCATCACCCCTGTGATAGTGTCCTTCCTGAGAGTTCAGGATCTAAGGGGGGAAAAAAAACATTCTCACTGCTGCTGGTCAAAATCACAAGAGAAAAATCAATCGGATCTAATTTCCTACAGAACAGCAGTATTTTAAGCTCAACTGATGGAGTTTTGATGGATGGAAATACATTTATATACTCACACAGACCAATTTAATTTCTTTCCCTGTCATGGGACCTCTGTCACAACACTTCCTGTAGGTACCATCCAAAGGAAGTCTGGCATCTGCTAGTGGTGCAATAATTAAGTTTTGGGCAGAAAATACATAGGCTAAACCAGAGTTCATGGCAAAGGACAGGATATTATGACAAAGGTTCAAACAAGGCCACCCTGGGATTCTCACAATGAATGTGAAAGATTGGATGTCAAAAAGTTCAATTTTGTGACAAACAATTGCGACTTTTCTGCATCAATTGTTTTTATGAGTTAAAGAAAATCCATACGTTCCCTGTTTCCAGCTTCTTAAATGAGGGAATATGCTGCATTTGTTGCTACTGTCTGATATTAATTAATCAGATTAAAATATATTTTACTTCAGTAAGGCACTTTGCTTAAAAACATCTAACAGATTAACCAACAATAGAAACGATCGTAGGCTTCAGTCTTATGTTAATCCCAAGGATCCCGTTAGGTGAACAGATTCAACAATGATACACTAAACTGACTTTGATACCGCAGTCACATAACGCCACCCCAGTTTTGTAGCTTCTGGGCAAAAGACCATTTGAGGTCCCACAGATAAAGTGGAACAAGGAAAATGTCTGTGTGAGCGCTGGGTGTCTGTCAAAGCAGGAACTGGGAGGCGTTCTCCGTTGACCTCTGAGGGCAAGGACTTCCCAAAGCCCCTCTGCAAAACAACAGCAGAACGGGCAGCTGACAGTGGGACACACTGCTGCTCTACTATGTCTGCCTTGAAAACTCACTGACTCCCCCCACCTCTCTTCCTCTCTCTTGGATGTACCATCAGCAAGGGCAAGACGATAAAGCTCGTAGAAACTGGCAGCGGGAGAAAGCCGAAGCTGCAGCTATCACCTTGCCGATATGATCCGTGTGGAATGTGGCAATACTTTACTGTATGTGAACAGACATGTTTTGTGATCTCAGATTCAACAACGGGCAAATGGGAGGGTCTTGCCAACAGCAGCTTGATCCCAACCTGAGAACGGCAATTCAATTGTTTACAGTAAGACACGTTGCACGTATGATGCATATTATGCAGTATGGTTCATATGTGCATAATTCAGTTAGAGGACTTATTATTATGCATATGTCAACATTGGATGTCAGGTAAGACTAAAGATTTCCTTTCCTTTGTTTATTACAAGTGAAGGAAGAAAAAAAACTACAGTCAAAAAATGTATTTTTGAACAGTATATTGATTTGGTAGGTTAGGCTGAGCAGCAGCTACAAATCAGATATTGTTTGTAGCTAACATGATAAAGCATATTGTCTGACTACTGACTTATACAATACCCTCAACAGATGCACTGGGTAAGTGCTGTGTTAGTCATTTGTTTTCATGTTCCTTCTGCTTATTCTGGACATTGTTCAACAAAAGCAACCAGGCCACTCCCACCAACCCTTAAAACACTGCCCACCTCTGGAGTGTCGATCAGCCCCCGAGACGAGATAAGCACCAACCAAGTGAATCCTTTAGCAGTGCTGGGACATTAGAGGGCGACTGTTTGCCTTGTGGAGATGCAGCGCGTGTGAAAAGTGACTACACATGTCTGTAGCGTCACCGTCACATGTCTGAGGGGGGACACGGAGAGTTTATGCTCGTCAAGTGGTGTTTGTGCAGCAAGGAGCTGTTGTAGAAAGAGTGAGTCACTGCTAAGAGTTAATAGCATTTGTAAACAATTAGCAACTATTTAACCAGGACTAGTCATGCTTGTTACAGAGCATAAACATGTTGTCTCATGTCTTTACCCCCAGTTGCTTTCAGGCTTCAACTGCCACAAGTGTTTTGCTCCCTGATTTTGCATACAATTTGCATGCCAGACCTGCGGTGGTAGTACCAGTTTTTAATCTCTCGTTAACCTGCACTGGAATCTGCACTGCATAGCTGTGCCACATTTTTTAGAAACTGTCTGTGGAAGGTCACAGGAGACTTTACTATTGTAATACAATGACCAATTATTTCAACAACTAACTACTGATTAACAAACATTGGCCTCATCTGGTTTAGGGAGGACGTTTTAGTAGAAAGGTGTGGAATATTGACAGGGAAATTGGCTTTAAGGATTCAAACTTGTGCAATCGTTTGCAAATAATTTCCTAAAAAAAGGCACAACAGTATGAACTGTAGCGTTTAATATGTCAGCTCTGAAACAATACATTCCTTACACCTCCTCAGCTCATTCCAATATAATGACCGATCAAACTTGCCACCAAGTTCCTTGAGAAACACACCTTCAGGCTGGAATGTCTGCAAGTATGTGAAAGTAGTATCTGAAAATATCCCTCTCCAATAGGACGTCAACTATGTCAGATGACAGCAATACTGGTGAGTAAATGGCCCCGATTGTCCATAGCCTGACTTTAAGTGGAAGGAATTTCAGATGGACAGATTATCACATTCACAAGTCTGCCTGTTCTGTACACTCCATCTCATGACACTGTTTTCTAGCTCAAACTGTGTGTGTGTGTGTGTGTGTGTGTGTGCAGTTGTTTATAGGTTATTGCTCAGGGTGAGAACGGACTGGGACCCTGCTCTCTTGCCTGAGGAAGGCCATTATTTTAGCTCCATTATGCCATGCGAGCGTTTTTTCTCGTTGTTTATACAGTACTGCTATGAACCAAGCAAATTTTTTTCCTTTGTACAACTGCAGCTGCCGTTCCATACGGACCATGGTGGTCTCTGTGTAAACATTAGCCAGCTTTAAGTGGAAGACAATGAGGAAATGACAGGACAATGGGGGGGCTACATTTGAAGACATTCAAGGATGGATTTCCAGATGAAACGGAGAGATGACATCATGGCAAAGTCAGCTAGTAGGAACATGGAGAGAGAGGCCTGGTAATGCAACACCATACATAAACAGTGGACAGCTGTATTTATAGGAGATTGTCTCATGGTTCTATCTGCCTCCATAAATCCTATTATCTGATTTGTAGCCTTTCTCCTGCCCAGTACCCAGCAAGAGACGAGCGGCTTTGGCTTATAAAGCCTTATCAAGGCACTCAAGTGCTGTGCAGTTATTACTATTGTTGTGACATCAGTCGGCTTGGCCAAGATGAACACCGGTTACATCAATGCTTGATTAGACATTACCTCATCAAGATTGGATAAAGCCAAATGGCAGTTTGTGTGTATGTGTGAGCTATTTAGTCAAATTGATAGACAGCTGTCGGGTATTACACAGGCTTACTTCCATGTTGTCACAGGACCCCACAGTGGCTGGCTATGTAAAACCTGTCAACTTCATTTTCATGTTAAACATACATATAAAGATTGTAATGGATTGAGGCTGTAGTTCAGAATCCAGAACAACATGTGGTGCCTCCTGTAGGTCATTAAAAGAAACGAGAGGTCCAGATGGTAGTGGGGTGCACCTGCTACAATTGAGCTTTAAATATCGGAGTTTGACACCACTTATCTGAGATGCAGATAAACAAAGCAGCATTTTGACAGAGAGAGAAACTCGGACACTGGGCTACTCATGCACGAGTCAAACTCTTAAACATGGACAACTTCAGCGACAGCGAGTGGAATTCACTTACATATCTCCTCAGTTTTTTCTCCGGTGGTGACTTCCTCAGCCACCCTTGGAAGATGATTTCTCCGCCGCTCATGTTTGTCAGTGTCTGCTGTTTCCTCTTGCTCTACAACTGCCGTCTGTCACTAGTACATGACGGTCTCCTGAAGGCTTGTCTGTTCAAAGTACTGTCGGCGTTTGGCTGTCACTGCTGGTGCAGTCTGTTCCCCCCATTTGATAAAAATCAAAGTAGTGCTGGTCGGGGATGTTGCCAGTCTCTCCTGGTGGTACTGTGCGCAACAACCAGAGCGCAAAACCCCAGTTGGGGAGAGAGAAAAAAACAGTGCACCTCGACTCTTGGGGAATTACGCACGGCCAGCTGACGAGGAGCCGCGGGGAAACTCAACTGATGCAGGGTGAGGAAGTATCGTAGAGTGTCTGCAGTTTGTTTTCCCAACTCATACCACGCCCACCGAGCTAAGAGAGGGATGGGCTGCACTGGGATGAACAGGATGGGAGAACGGCTGGCCACAAAGTAGCTTCAAGATCCCAAAAGGAGTTTAAATAATGGAGGAACCGATCGATTTGTAACATACTATGTATCTACGTACACAAATGTTAAAACAACAAACAGATGTTAAAGTATTTGATTTATTTCAAATACAGAAACGCATCTGATTTCACATTTTTACATCAGACGTTTGCCTTACCGATATAATTAAGTATAAAGTATAGATAAAAGCTAACAAATAAAAAATGAGTAGAGTAAAAAGACCCTTTTGTTGACTGAGTAAAATATTCGCATTTTCTCAATTGTTGGAACGGGAAAAAGCACCATCTTGTGGAAAATTGAAATACTGTCAGTCGCTCTGAAAACTGACATTGTTTTGAAATATGGGAGTTAGGAAAGGTAAAATAGATTTAATGTAACTAAATTCTTCCCTGAGTACTGGTGAAAAATAAACAGTGGATGAAATAAATTCTTTATCATAAATCGTTGTTGGAAAGTCATGCACAAGTTACTGATGAGACATTTTAATTAAATTCCATGTCGACAGCCATCTCAAAAACCCATGATCATTGTTTTCATATTACAGGTGAAGGTGTATTTTAAGAACTAATAATATTCAAACACAAGTGTTTAGAAACAATGTTTAATATCTTATTTATTGGATGTTTGTCAGACTAGGCTGGAACTGTTTTATAGAACACAAGAATGGGAAAATCTAGGGAAAGGAATCACGTCTTTTATGTTGTCAACACCGAGGATGCATTGCAAATATCTCTCAAATCCCAGTCCGAAGCCGCCATGAGGGACGGAGCCAAAACTCCTCAAATCCAGATACCTGCAAATTAATAAAAATGTCATTACAACTCTGTTGGTGTGTAAAGATGTTTATTTTAAAATGTTGTTAATGTAAATATTTTTACCAGCTGTAGGCGTCTTCTAATCCAGCCCTGGAAAAGCAAGATAATTAATGTAAGGGGCTTTGGTACCATCACAAACTCAAGACCTACAATAAATCATCTCTAGCGTGATTTTCATGCATTATCATTCCATGTGCAAATAACAAAACTAACTTTCTTTGCTTTTTTAAATAGCTGACAGCCAGTGTCTCACTGCCACAGATGAGACAAAGGTTTCTCTTTGACAGCTACGTGAAACTGTCAGTAAAACCTGCAATAACAATTTTTCATCGTTTACAATATATTTATTATGTTATTTGTTCGGTTTTGTTCTTTTAAATAAATTAATGATGGATATATATATATATATATATATATATATATATATATATATATATATAAATGGCAAATGTATGTTTTCCTACCACTCTGTATGTGCGGTAAATCAGGGGTCTTAAAAACCTACTAACCCATTTTAAGAAGTTAATCTGTCATATCAGATTTTTACTAAATGATTATCGGGGCCAAAAATAATTCACGATAGTGATATTATGACACCATCTACAATTGCAATTACAGGTGCTGGAGTATTTGCACAATAGCATCATATGTGCATTATTAATATGATATAACTATTTACATGTTTTAATATCACGCTTATGGTCAATACCGGTACATTGCGACACCCCTAGTCTGGATTTTAACATCTGAAATCCATATCTTTCTCGTGGTTTCCCCGAGAGGTGGCGAGAGTACAGAAGATATCTGTTTTTGTAGGTTGTAGGAAGGTTGCATTGAAAACTGCTTTTTTATTTTTAACAACCACTAAATCCCTTTTGAAATTCTCCAGCTCGCGCAGTGGGACACTTCTGGGATTATGCTTGATCTCAATGAATTAAAATACAAATACATTTACAGAAACTAAGCATATATTGGCAAGCATAGTCTGAATATAATAGCAAGGGCCTTCCAATAAACCTGGAGTATATGTTCTTACTCTTCAAGCCGAGCCCTCAGCAGATCCAGCCTCTCCTCCCTCAGCGAGCCCCCACAGAGCTCTCCAACTCCTGGCACAAGAAGGTCCACTGCAGCTGCCTGCACACAAACGACAGTCGGAGTCAGCGTAGATATGCAAATCGCTGCGATTACCTAACTGACAATACAAGGAAGGAACTGAGTGGTTAAATCATTGGTTCATCCTGCATTTTAAACAGTGCAACGACGTCTTACCGTATGCTTAGGATGATCCTGGTTGTCTCTTGCATAAAAAGGCTTCAGATCATAAGGATAATCAGTGACAAAGACTGGAATGTTGCCGCAATGTTTCACCAGGTACTTCTCGTGCTCTGTCTGAAGGTCACAGCCCCACTGTAGGAAAGAAGAGCTAAGGTCAATGTGGAGCTGTGTGGAATGATAGTTTGTATCAAACATACAGTAGAGGTTTCATCACGTCTGTTCTGTGAGGGTGAAAATAAATCATCGGCACTCACGTCTGTTGGGAAGGCAAAATTCTGAGAGCTGCGGTTTAGGATGTCTATAGCCTCACTGTATGTGATCCTGAATGTAGATTGAGATAGTATTAATTCAAGGCCTTCAACACTTTAACTGTTGAAATTCCATATGCCATGTTTAGAAAATCAGACACTTACGCAGGGAATCTGTTCTTCAGCATAGCGTCTACGGTTTCCTGTCGGATGCAATTGTGTCTGGTTGGTATGAGGAGCCAGGTTATGTACCCAAGTTAAATAAGTGTCCTTCAGTACTCACCCTGTGTCCAGGAGTCACATGCTTGTGAAACAAATCCACATCCTCCGCACAGTGAGCCAAGACATGCTCCGTGGCAGATCTGAACATGTCCTCCATGACCTATAGAACAGGGCCCGGTTTAATAATTAAAGCTTTTCTGGGCAACTGTGCATAAGGGCAACGTTAAAAGTCACATAAGGCAAGTGTACAATTTGAACTTCACTAGACAGAAATTGATGTGGTGTGACATCAGTTCCTTTCCCCCCCCAAAGATCCACCTGTTTAAAGAATGATCCAGTCTGTGATGACTGTTTTATAAAGATTTACCAGATAACTGTAATGCTCCATATAAAGTGTTCCCCCCACAAGTATGTAAAGCAACAGCACATATCAATGCACTTCAAATCCTGAAAGTTTATTTTCATAGCACGCTAGAATGAGTAGAAACCAATGGCTTTCGAAAGGTAAGAAATCGATCTGTTGTATGCAAAGAAATGTGTCGAGTGAAAAACAGTTAATGGACTAAAACATGTTAACCAATGAGCTACTTTGCCCGATATCACAGAGCACAACTGTATTTAAGGACAATCAGTGTTTCAAAGCCCCGCCCTTCGCAAAACAGAGTGGAGGACAGAATGTGAATGCGCAAAGTAGACAGTACCCACTGAAACGTGCACATAAATTAGATCAATAACATGAGCGTTTAGTTTATTTAATAAAAGAGCACCTGTTCAATGTGAAAAGTGAGTTGTGAATATAAAAAATTAAAATTAATTTAAAAAACTCTGACAATGACATCGTGTACCTTGGTGAGATCCTCTAAGGACTGTGTGAAGGAGACCTCGGCCTCCACCATGTAAAACTCAGACAGGTGGCGTCTGCTTTGGGAGTTCTCTGCACGAAAGGTTGGCCCAAATGTGTAAACTCTAGAAAATGCCCTGGAAGAGTTTGAGTGATGATGCATAATTAGAAATGCTCTTCAGTGCATGTTCATGTGTCTCTTTCTGAGGCAGAACATACAAGTAGGATATTCAAATAAAAAAATATATGTGCAGAGGATCACTAGAAGATAAATTCATACAGTTTATCTTACCCTGACATCACTTCCAAATGAAGCTGACCAGACACAGTCAGGAAGGCTGGGACAGAGAAAAAGTGCTCATCTTCTTCATTCTCTAGGCCGGGTGGCTGTGGTAGAAGCAAAGGGCTGCTATTAACTACAGCAAAACTATATGAAAACATCTGCTTACAAACTCTCACACAACTCATGCAGTATCAGTCAAATGTATCCAGTCGTATGCTCATTACTACACAAAAACATGCACTTCTGCATAAACAAGTGTTTTAAAAAATAAGGTTAAGTAATTGATTTTCAAATTGAGTGTATTGAAGTATTCCTTTCACTTGAAGATCATTTGCAAACACATGAGGAAGATACTCACCTCAACCTGAAAGAGCTCCCCTGCCCCTTCACAGTCATTTGAGGTGATGACTGGAGTGTGAATCTGCACAAAGCCATTTTCCTGAAGAATACGAATAAAATAATGAGCACAAAAGTCTTGCTCTGCATTCTACTAAAAACTCATCCACTCATGTTCTCACCTTGAAATATGAGTGAACTGCTGTAGTGGCCTCACTTCGTATTCTCAACAGGGAGCTAAAGGCATTCGTTCTACACCTGAGATGAGGATATTGGCGAATATACTCAAGTCCGTGTCTCTCTTTGATTTTGAAGGGAAAATCCTGAAGCAAGAAGACAAAGCAACAATATTTCATTATATTTCCTATACATTGAACACAAAGTTATCACATAGATGAGATGTAATGTGTGTGTGTGTGTGTGTGTGTGTGTGTGTGTGTGTGTGTGTGTGTGTGTGTGTGTGTGTGTGTGTGTGTGTGTGTGTGTGTGTGTGTGTGTGTGTGTGGTATGTTTCAGGAGTATTTTTCTTACCACAGGGTTACATTCCCCAACTACATGGATTTGATCTGCTTCCAGTTCAACTGACTGTTTTTGTTGTGGACTTTTCTTTAGAGTACCTGTGACTTCAACAGCACTACCAAATGTGAGCAACCTTCATTTGAGGGGAAAAATGGAAGACAGTTAGTGCATTTTGAGTATGTGCACCTAAAACTGCACAGTACAGGAAATACAACCGAAGTGCTTACGGATCATTCAGCTCTGAACTGGCGACGACCTGCAATGACTGCAAAGAGCTCCCATCATTCACATGGAGGAAGAGATTTGACTTCTGAGGTCTAACAGAGCGAACCCATCCCTACAACAGAAAAACAAATCTAACTTAACTGTTCCTTCTGGTAACACAGAAATATCTTCTTTTTGTTTGTATGTGATGTTCACAAACCCAGATTTCCCTGTGTTATCAATATGCAATTATATCTGGAAAGCAAAGTGTAAAAACTTAAGTATAGCATCGTCATAGTTCAGGGTGCATAAAGCGCTAGATGGGAGTCCGGTGAATGTTTCATAACTGATCATTGAGGGACATTAGTTTACCAAACAGTACAGTTACGAGTACACCTGGTTTAACAGCAGATGCTAGGAATAATCCAGGCAAATATAACGTTAAACTTGTGACTGAAATGTAGCGTTTTCTTTGCTGGAAGTGTTCTCTGGGCTTGTATTATCACAAATCTAAAGATATTTTCAAAACCGTTCAAACCATTTGATTGAAAAGCAAGTTTGTTTTAAACATACTATATTTAGTCTTTGAACACATCGGACTCCTGCTTTTTATTTATTATATTTTAGGAAAAAACAGTAGTCCCAACGACTAAATATAGTGTGATAATAAATGGTTGTATCTATAAAGTAGCACAATCAAGTATGTGGTACCTATGAACTCATAACAAGTGGAATATCACAGATATGCACACATAGCCTATGCAGAATAATAATTAAAAAAAGGGAAGACATTTAATTGTTTTCCCTCATTTAAAAAGAAATTGCTATTGCTTTTACTGTTGATGAAAGAGGTGATTTCCCACGTGATCTATTAGATACTTGCCCAAAGTATGTAATCAGAACAAATGTTGTGGCATTTTTCCTGATCACACCATGTATAGTCTATGGGAAGGAATTGGTTAAGTATGGCTAAATGTAACATTAAGGATTAATATAAAGTAGCTGATCTATGCATGTAATACAGTGGGCATACAAGAACATACAGTGACGTTAGTATGGGTGTAACATTAGCTAAACTAAGCTGCATGTTTCTGGAGGACAGTTGTCAGCACACATATCAAGTGGTTGAAGTAAGCGTGAATGTTACCTGGACTTTGACATTTGCTCCTATTTCAGCACCTGTAACTGCTTCGGATACTCTTAGTTTCGCTGGTGTCTTCTTACAATAATTTTGAATACTTAACGATATTCCTCGAGATACTGAGGTGGTTGTTGCAACAGAAAACGTTTTCGCTGCAGCCTGGAGCATCGTGACGAACGCTGCACTTCGAGGCACAAAAACCGCTAAAAGCACAACATGTTGCCACAACTTGAAGATACAATAAACAACTAATTCAAAGGTATTTTTAACGCTTTGCTTTGACTTGACTTTCACGTTGTGTGAATGTCTGATCGTAACACTTCCTGTTTGGGTCTTTCGCCATTCGTCCAATTCAGACACGTGTATTACGAAGAACCAATCAGATGTCGGTATCTCACAGCAGTCCTTTTGTTGCTCCAGGGAGTTGTAGTTTTCCTTTAAGGGCCCATGGACATTTTATTATACATCCATGTTAGCGCCGCAATACCATTTATACGGAAATTATACATTTAGGATTATATTTTCACTGTTTACTTTAAATTTGTTTTGCAATAATTTTATTATTTTATGTTTTATGAGATTTTATTTCATGGAAAAGACTATAGATACATATTTAATACAATAGTATGATAATTGTGCAGAATGCAGGTGATGCATCACTAAAAACTGGAAGCTTTAAATCATTTAGAAGGAGAAAAACATTCAGTGTTTACAGTTTTTCAGTAAATGTCTTACTTCTGATTTCAAAATTTGACTGAATATAACTGTATGATATAGCCTACAGGAAAAAAACAAAAGCATGAAAATAATTACAAATTGTTCTCTGCTCTGTAAGAAGCATTTATATTTAAATGTCCCAGTCACTGTCCATCAACAGTAGGTCAGGTAGGTTAGGTTAGGTTAAGGAAGCAATATTTCTTTGTGTGAAATTGTGACAAATGCCCTGATGCATGTTCAAACTTCTCATCAGAATCACTGGCCACAATACAAAAGACCATCAACCAAACAAATTGCTACATACAATGGGAAAATGTAAAATATATTTTCAACACTAAAGCGTAACACGTATGGAGAGATTCAAAAACGTAATGAAGCAAGCAGAACAGCTATCACAACCACATGGAAATCCTCTTTAATCTTACATGATGTATCTGCCGTCAGTGTGAGGTCCATTTGTGCGTAAACCTCGTTAATCCAATACCCACAACGACACTGGGTCCATTCCCACCATTTGCTGCTGGAGTAAATCAGATCATGCCAGCAATGTAATAAGATGCCATAGACAATTATTCACCTAGACTCGCCTGTCAGCTCTGGAGCCCCTGGTCTGGGCCTGCCAGCACACACAGAGCTGGGTGTCTCCACCTCCGGCTGCTTATGACACATCATCATTAAACCCAACATGATGCATTTGAAAAGTCTGCAGGGTCATTGATATTAATTATCTCCTGCATGGATGCAGCAATTATACACATGGTCTCATCTTAATAGGAAGCAGAACAAATCTATTTTCAGATTCATTGACAGGAATGATAAACATAATGGGGAATTTGTTGAGGTCATGATGTTTGTATAAATGAACAAAAAATACCCATTTTAGGAAATATATCTAAATTCAATTTAGTGTATTATTGGAGTAATATACTGCTGAAATCTGCTTTCCCTCTCTTCCGCCATCATAATGTGCAATATCTTACTTTACCACAAGGTAGTACTGTAGCTCTATGACACTTTCCGCTCCTTCCAAATCTCCACCTACTGCAGATTTATTCATTTACCCCTGAGTTGTCTCCAATATATTATTCATTTGCAGCTCCAAGGCCTACTCAAATGGAAACAAGCTGGCATTGTTATGTTCTCTCTGCAGTTCTATCAAGAATAATGCAAAAGACCTGCTGGCTTTCATCTGCAGCAGATAGTGCAACATTAAATTCAGGTTGCATGCAGGAACTGTTTTCTACGCATCAGTAGAAACAGCGAGGTTGAGATACCCCTAGTGTTTATCTATAACTTGATTTGTAATTTCCCCTTTTTTTGCAGGCTTGACACATTCAGTGACAACTTGCACGTGGGAGTGATGCTTGATGGCGTGTTGCATTTGTTAATATTTCCACCTCCCCCACAAACCACATGAATCAAAGTGAAAACAGTATGCTCTGCTGCCTGTATACAATTGTTGCACGACTAAAATAATCATCAAGTGTTACTCTTTTTACTTTACATATAATGAATCAAGAAGAGAAGTCAAATGATACTTTACATGGGAGAATTAGCTCTCTGCTCCTAGAGCATCTACAGGTAGGGGAGTTGTTTGGCAGTGGCCTGACAACCTTATTTGGGCTTAACAACTTGTTAAAATCAATATTTGATTAGTCAGCAAAACCAAGGATTTTGCTGTAAAAGCTTGGATCTCAGGAGGATCACTGAACTGAAAGGGCAAGTGCATCCTCTGCCCTCAGCAGGTCTGCCTGTCCACCCACGACAGCATCATATCGACAGCATCTCCTGCACCTTCCACGAGCCTTCATCAGCTCCTCCAAATATTCTGCATTCTCAAATAGAAGGGCGCATCGATTTTATGTTACATGGCTCGTTAAGTGCTGATTAGACCATTATAGTGATGTGATTTCAGGGAATGGGTTTGGGTGACAGGCGGCCAAAAACAAATCAAAAGGAACTAACGACCCTTACTGAAAGAGATTTGGGCTGCTGCACTGCTTCACCTATGATTCTCCAGTTACTATCAGAGTACTGTGTTTGTGTGGGTTGATATCTAATGGACCAGCTTCAATAGTCTGAAGTTTAGGCACAATATCCATTAACAGTGCTCAAGAATATACCTGTTTGGAAATAATGATGTTCAGCCTTCACAAGGGGATCAGTTTCCTACTGTATATTTGTAAAATATCAAATTAGTAAATGTATGCTAGTGCTGAAATGATAAACCGATTCGTTGTTAATCAACAAAAGATTAATAGTTAATAATTGTTTTAATAGATTACATTTATTTATAGAGCAAAAATACCAAATAGGTGTTTCTGTTTGTGAGATGTGAGCATTTGCTGCTTCTTCTGTACTTAACAATAGTAAACTGAATATATATTCAGAGTTTCAGTGTTGGTGAAACAAAACAAGTAATTTTCACATTGATCTCTAGGAAAAAAATTCCCTAGTCAATGTCATTTTAAAGGCTCAATTCATCGATAAATTGTAATACTAGTTGACAGATAAATCAATAATAAAAATAGGGTCATTAGCTGGAATCCTAATTTGTGCAGGGAACCTTGCAGAGCACTCTGCAGAATATCAGAACTCTCAACATGGGAAATTAGGACTGCTTGACATCAGGTTTGACGTTGCCTCTTTAAGAAAAGTGTTGTCCTCTTGGGGTTGCACTCTTAAGGTAATTATAATATATACGATATGTGTTTAAGGTGTATTAAGATATATTGAGCCACACAATGTCCATCACAAAGTTCTGAGCCTGATTTGCTACCACTTTTGTGTAATTTGGCTTACAGTTAAAGTTCTTCAAAGTTATGAGGCTGTTCTATATAGTGTTCTGTAAAGTTTGTATTTGCTAAAATTGCTTATTATGATTGAAACTTGACGAGTTACTGTGGAGCAAAATTCCTGCTTCACAAAGGCAAAAAATAAAATAGACAATCATAAATCATCAGGTTTAAAAGAAAACAGATAAAAAAGAAGAAGTGAAGAAAAAGATGAGAATGGAAAAAGAAATACATTTTTAAAAGAAATAAATTAAAGCACAAAGGAAATAAAAACACTCAGGAAAGGAGCTCCCATAATATAGTGATTTAAGAAGGGACATAAAGGCGATCGCTGACTTAGTCAACCTGATTTCCTCTGGCAGATGGTTCTAGGATCTTGGGGCCCTGACTGCAAACGCTCCGTCCCCTTTAGCATTCAGCCGGGCCTCAGGAACAGACTAAAGACCTCTGCTCAAGGATCTCAAGTACTAAGAGGTCAGAGATATCGCAGGAAGAAAGGCCATGAAGAGTCTTAAAAGTAATCAGTAAAATCTTAAAATCTATTCCAAAACATACTGGGAGCCAATGTAAAGAGGCTAAAACAGGAGAGATGGGATCGCGTCTTCTTGTTCAAAGCCTGGCAGCTGAGTTCTGTACAGTCTGGAGTTAATCAATAGATCTTTGGTTCAGGTAGGTAAAAAGGCTGTTGCAGTAATCCGTGATGAGACAGAAGTGTGTAAAATGTTCTCTGTATCTTTAAATGATAGGAGAGGTCCTATTTTGAGGATATTTCTTCCATGATAAAAAGAAATAGGGATTGCCCAAGCTTTGTTGTGCTGCAGGCTTCATATGATCCAATAGGGAGCCAGCAGATGGCAGAATTTGTTTTGCCATGTGCTTGGACCCAATGATAAGTATCTCTGTTTTGTTTGAGTTCTGCTAAATAAAAATTTTGACTTCTCGTTTTTGGCATCACAAAAGGAGTGAACTCAGCTTTCCAGGGTCTGTGGATCTAACGGGCTGGTACATCTGCGTATCATCAGCATAAAAATGAAAAGGGACACCATGTCTATGAATAATGTGCTTAAGGGGAAGCATGCATAAAGAAAATTAAATTGGTCCCAAAACTGACCCCTGAGGCACACCATAGTTAACAAAAGAAAAGGGGCTGTGTTCAAAATTACAATATACATACTCAATATGTATGTACAGCATACTGCCTACTAAATTAACAATTAAGTATGCCATTACCAGCAGACTGTTCATGGCCTTTTCTACAGTACATTATATATGTGAGTTTACGTGTTTTCCCTCTTAACTGTACCTGAACGCCACTTGCCATCATTCGTAATTATTTTTATCCAACAGTAAATTATTTAAACCGCAATGCATTTTAGCACGGTTGAAAATGTCTCATAATTCTTGCTAGTCTAGTAAACATCCAGGCATTTTTCACGTACACAAAATCCACATACTATGTTGGAACACACGACATACTTTAAATACAGCTGGAACCTCATATTTAAAGGTGAAAACCATTCTAAAGCTGTACCAGATATCCCCACCCAGTGCCGCAGTCTCTCTGACAGGATGCTGTGTGTGATCGATCGTGTCAAATGCTGCGCTAAGGTCCAGGAGTACAAGGACTGAGCACATGGCATCATCAGCAGCCATTAAAAGGTTGTTGGTAACCTTGAGCATGGCATTCTGCAGTCGGTGCTGTGATACTTCCGGAACCTAGATTGAAACTTTTTTTTAAATTGTGTTTTTTTCCACTGCAGAGTGAAATTGCTTGGACACTATTATTTGTAGAATTTTAGATACAAAAGGTAACTTGGAACTTGGTCAATAGTTTTGGATCCAGCCCACGTTTTTAACAGTGTGTTCACACAAGCTGTTTTAAAATAATCAGGGGCACAACCATTGACAAGGAACTGTTAAAAACAGAAGGCAAGTAGGGCCTAAAAGAGTCCATTACTTTTAATAACATTGTTGGTATTGTTGTTGGTATAAGCGGGCTGGAGGACATATATATGATACTGTTTCTAAAAAGGTAATGGGATAAAACAGGTTAAAGTAACTAGTGGGTGAAGGACATCAGAGTAAGTGGCATTGGGCTAATAGAGGCTCTAGTTGACTTCACTTAATCAGAAAAATAATAAAATTAAATAAAAAACATTTCACCATCAGCATCACTTCCAGCTGGGGCACAAGGAGGGGCTGCATTCATCAGCTGATCGACAGTCTTGAGTAAACATCTAGGGTTATGTTACTGGGCAAAAATAACAATTAATAGTTTGTTCTCACATCCTTAACTATATTGTTATTGTGCAATACCAATAATGTAATATACTTGGAGACTGGACTTTTCCATCTGCGCTCACCTTAAGAGCTGCAATAATATTTAGTGAGGACAAGCTTTCTGTCCAGGTCATTGGTGTGGGAATATTCAGACAGGTGTGGGCTTTAACTATCAAATAATGCGCTGAAATTTGAGACGCTTTGTCGAGGAGCGGGGTGAGACAGTAGGCTATTATTAGTACTGCCCTATTAGTTGTATTACTAGTTAGTGTCTGATTACACTATTGTTCTCATGCTGCAGTGTGTCACATAACATTTGTGTGACAGCATTGCTTTCTATGACATATTGTACCACTGACTCACAGCTGAACTATCAAATCGTTACCCAACATTTATGTAGAGTATGTTTATTTTGGGAAGCAACAACCCTGCAGTAGTGTGGGTGGTGATGCTTTAGTCTTAATTTATATCTGGAACTGTTGTCAGAGCAACAAGTCCTTAAACCCAAACCTGCTGTAGGGCAGGCTTATTGACAGCCAGCTGGATGACCCATATGTTTTTACAGTGAACCACATACATACATTCTCAAATACAAATGGCTCGCTTTAATAATGAATTTAGATGAGAATATATATGTTATTGTAAAATGACCATGATCTGCAATTATCACAATTGTATTTTCATCATGAAAACATATCTATACTTCCACATGATAAAACTAAATGAAATGAAAATGAATAAAATGCATCAATTTAAAATATGTTTAATCTTAAAAACACAAATGGAGCCAGAATATGTTGCATTTTCATCATTTCATAACAAATGTAAGATTATCACTTAAAATAGTTTTTTCTAGTCCATGGGGAGAACCTCACACATCATGCACCAACATCATTCATAGACAAACAGTGATGAAAGTGTGGAACCATTGTGGAGCACAAACAAAATGAAACACATGGAACACAAACAGATTATGAGTTAATATATTGCCTCAGTGCCTGCTGGGGCAGTTCTCCATGCACCTACCTCATATACCTACCTAATATGAGCAACAATCGGCCAATCATATAAATGCTGTTCATGGTTTCAACTCTCCACTAATGTTTCCTTTATTTCAAAATAAGAGTGCACTGTTACTCAAGATAACTTCATCCAGGATGTACAAATCAATCCCAAAACTGCTTTCAAAGAACCATATTAGACGAGACTAAACCGTATTAGTTTAGCCTGGTATCTACTTGTTAGCCTGAATTAGTTAAGCTCGATTGAAGAACAGGGCCCGGGTTAAAATACATTTTGAAAGTACTAATCACAACTTCAGAGTCAAACAAGAAACACTGACAGATTTGGGGTATTTGGTCATGCTTCAATTTTGCAATGAAAGGAAGTTCCCCTCATGTGCTGAGGACATAGAGTCGGGCCATTAGGAGCAACTATATATAATATCACAGCTTCAACCTTAAAACAGTTTGGCTCTTGAACCTTTTTTTTCACTGGAGGTAGTCAAAGACAAGACTCTACTGAGAAGGCTCAGAATAGATGAGACAAAACAGAAAAGCAGAAAAGTGATATCAAACTATTGTACCTCATCACACAGTGTCATTCTCATCTACACACACACACACACAGGCCACAGTCAAATGAAATAATTAATTCTCATCTCCTCTTTAGCTGCCCTTTATGGCAGCATCCCTTGTCAGTGCCACCTTTTGGAGAATACAGTGTGGGCTCTGCTTCATTCCCCCAGGTTCTGTAATTGGACTTCCAGTAAGGATTGAGCTCTCGTATCCTCATTTACAGAATCATTTGCACAAATCATACTAAATGTTAACTCTCAATTGTGATGCAAGAACTCTAGCTATATCTAGGTCACCCCAGATAAATCATGAATTTATTTTCTTACCTTGTGTCGGGATATTTACATAGTACATGGAGCATTTATTGTGTAATTTCCGTCATAATTAAATATTAAAACCCTTCTAATTATCTGTATAGAAAACCCATTAAAGCATTAAAAATAGTATTTTCCTTTACCTTGCGCATTGTCATCCTGAGTACAGACTTCCACTGAGATTACTTGGAAAACATTCAGCACATAATAATTTCTCATCAAAATGTCCTCATGCTATATATTTCCAGTCAGGTTTTGCAAGGGAAAATGCCTGCCATGGGATTTTTTATGATCTGTAGCTCCACCTGAAGATTTTACAACTCTTTCAGGACATCTTTTGCTGCCTAACATTACTGAAAAGTGCTGTGTAGTGACAGAGTTTACCTTATCTGCACATAGTTATTACCTCCTCCAGAGAGGTTATGTCAGTATATATATATCCATCCATCCGTTTGTGTGTATGCCTGTCTGTCTCTTTGTCTCTTTGTTGTGCTAGTAAACTGTATCTGTAAAACAATTGGCCAAATCAGCAAAAAAATATCTGCCTTTTAGTAACTGACAGCTAACGCAGAATATTATTAAGCCTTTTAACCAAATTCTGCTCTGTATTGAGGGCCTTCAATTCAACCAGACACTGGACTATTTCAAGAATGCCAACAGAATGATCAACAATGTACTAACAGCAAACTACAAATAAGCAGTGAGAGCTGTTATTTTCTGTTTGTGTTGGAGTATTCCTACATACCTATCATTAACGTGTCCTTCCCCTGCTGATTTATTGCATTTACCTCCTCCGTTTAAGCTGGAACGATCTGATGATAAGTGAATGATAACTAGTATCATCCCTGATGACAAAGCACTATTGCAGTAGAGTAAACATAAATTATTGGCCTTAACTCACAATGTTATTTGAATTGGGAAACTTCAGCAGGTCTAGTTTGACATCGGCTCCTCTGTAGGCGAGAATATCCGACAGATGTACTTTTAATCACAAAGGTCAGAGTGCTGAAGTAACCGGTGTGATACACCCGGAGCACTTCACTTTCTTTGTCAAGGGCGGTTTGAAAAGTTAGATAATATTGAGGCACTTCTACTTGCACTGGAACACACTGTCCTCCTACTGTCCCGCTCTGGAGACATTATATACTTTATTAAGTCACAATAAAGAGCATTCTCCTCTTCTTCACAAAGCCAATAATCTCTTTCAGTGGATCAAATCAAATCAAATCAAATTTATTTGTATAGCCCAATATCACAAATTATACATTTGTTTCAGTGTGCTTTACAGACTGTACAGGTTACGACACCCTCTGTCCTTAGACCCTCGCATCGCACAAGGAAAAACTTCCTAAAAGAAACCCCATAATTAAAGGGGGAAAAATGGAAGAAACCTCAGAGAGAGCAACTGAGGAGGGATCCCTCTCCCAGGACGGACAGACGCGCAATAGATGTCATATGTACAGGATAAACCACATAGTACGAATACAACATTTGACAGAAAATAATGTGTTGAAAAAGAGAAAGTTTGGATGAATCCAGGAAAATGTCAAAAAGGCTTCCCGGGGTCCAGCAGGACCAGGGCAGCAGGCGCAGCCACGATTCCTGATCCTGACGTAAACTTTATCAGTGGCAACCTGCCACATGAGAGACACAGAAACTCCAGGGATGATACCCCGGATGCTGTGTTAGTAACATTTACATTTACATACATTTACATAAATGCATACAGATAGAGAGGGAAGAGGAGGGGAGAGGGAGGGGAGGAAAGAGGAAGAGAAGGAGAAGAGCAGGGAGGTGTCCCCCGGGAGTCTAAGTCTATAGCAGCATAACTAGGGGCTGATCCAAGGCATGGAAGTTAGCAACTGCTGTCTCAGCAGACGTCCAACCCATAAATCTATGACTAATTACTTTAGTTTATCCAGACACACCAACTACCCTCTAATTAGCCAAGCAATGAATGGTGATGTCTTGGGTTTCCATGTGGGCTTTTCACTTACACTCGCTCACTGCATCAAACTGAAGATGAGGGTATTCAACCAAAGCATTTTCAATTTTTTTGTGTATTTATGAAAACAAAGGCCTGTGCCCATATGCTGTTGTGTTAATTATAGAACATTTAAGACCTGCCTGAACTATCCCTCAAAACTAAGAGGCCGTCTTTACACGTCTACAGATTTAGGCAATTTTTTGAACATAATGAAAAAAGATCACACTAAAGTACACCCGCAGTGGAGAATATTTTATTAAGTTAAAATCATTTTAAAACTCTTTCCATTGTTACAGCACGCCACTGTCCTCCAGCTGCATCTGATTTATTCATGCAGTCAATTCCCATTCAAGCACCTTTGTCGTGCAGCAACAAAGAGACTGAAATACCATATTTTGTTTTATTTGATCAAACAAAACATGTAGCGTTACCTGGAGTTGGCAGGAACTATAGCGGTGCTACTCCTGAAACATTATGTCATGATGAGAAGAGCCGGTGTCTGGTTTGTTCAGTGAACATTGTTTTCTGATCAAACTCTTTCTAGAGCCAATTAGATTTTTGAAATGCCAACTTTTTGTTGATCTATTTATTCATTTCACAATTTAGTTCCATTTTCTTTTGTCATGTTGCTAATGTTGCTCAGTCAGGGGAAGTAACAAAGAAACGAACCAGCTGCTACTCTTGAAAGTTGCTTCTTCTTCCTTCTATGTAGGATGTTTATTCAGATTTAATTATTTTTGACAGCATCCCCCTTTCCCAATAAAAGCATTTTTTGAACATCACTTATCAAAACTCAGAGCTATTACTGATTTCCTTTTGTTTAACGGGTGCCAAAAAATCAGCTGTATTGTATTATAGTGTCTTGGAAAGATAAATATTGTGTTTTTTATATTTGCAAGTGCGGTAGCCAAATTGATACGTAGCGGTGAGAGCTGAGGAGTGTGCATTAGAATTATAATCTTTATTCTGCTCCACTGCATGCACATGGTCTGAGGTTTCTTGCCAATAAACAATGGATTTGCACATGTAGAACAACAGTGTATAAAAACTCCACATAAACCAGGAGGGATCATAGAAATGTGAGTCATCCAATAAAAAGGTTTTTGTGTGTGTCTGTCTTTGTCTTCCTGTTTCAAATCTAAATGATATTCAGTATGTCACACAATGGCAGCATTCAAGCTCTTCCAGAAAGATCTTTCAAATAGGAAGTGACTATGAAAACCTGAGGTTAAATAATTTCTTTCCCTGACAGCAATAGTCATTGTGCTTTCATGCTTTGCCAGCGGTGTGGTGGTGTGTGTCAGTGAGTGTCTGGGGGGGGAGAGGGAGTTCAGCAATTGATCAGTTTTTTGGTTGGAAAAAATATGAAAGAAAACAAGTCTCTCAGTGAAATGTGAAAAAAAAAATATACAACTCAAAAGCATTTGGACTGGCAGGCTTATTTGTATGGGTAAATGAAATGAGAGGCCAGCCGTGTCACAATCCAGATGCACAACGTGGAAATACATTTCCCAAGGCTGATCTACATAATAGTATTCGTAATAGGCACAAAGGTTCTGTAACCAAAATAAATCTGTCAGACCGTCTTCAGGCTTTGTATTTCAAAATGAAAACACTCAGCACCAGCGAGGTCAAAGGAAAAGTCTTTGCTATACAGTATTACTGCAGCCCTTAAGAATGACTGAAACACATAGATTTCTATTCTCTAAAACAATATCAATCACAGAGTATTTATCCAATCACTGCCTCTAATATTTACATATTTTTGAGCCTGGAAAACTCAGAGGTTTCTCCAAAAGTACACTAATATTTATTTTGTTCTTCAAATTAATTGAATTGTATTTATATTTATATTATTGTCCTTGGGTGGTTGCACATAGTCCACAAAAGAGGGCAGTCGGGTTGGCAATGCAGTTGTTAAACAGCTGACACGGATAGATATTTCGTCGTAGTCGTGCCGATGGCAATAAGAATATGCCTGAGGCAATGAGCACTTTGGGGACTTAGCCCCACACCAAGACGGGGGGTGTGTGGGTGGAGGATACCATTGTCCCTCTTTGTCTTGGGTGCAAAAAATACTTAACAAATAGCTTCACTATATATTGGTCTTAAATTACACAACTTTAGGCATAAAGACAGGTAATGCAGCATATTTATTTAGTATGAGATCTCACCCTCAGTTTGGGTTTGATTTTGTGTTTTGTCTGTACTTCACTGACTGTCACACATCCAAAACTCCCATCAGTGTAAAGTTGCAGTTGAATCAAACTCGCACAAACTGATCTAAGCTATTCCTCCACCAAAGGTTTGTGACAGAACAATTTTAAAGGGGACCTATTGAAAAACTCACTTTTGTAGTGCCTGTGCACATACAGTTGGGTTTCTGGAGTGCCTACTCACCGTCTGTGAAATAAAACAACCCAGTCAGTGTTTTGTGGGCAGCCTTGATCAGAAAACATGTGATTCAACAAGCATTTCAGATTCAGCTCCCTTTCCTATGTCTCATTAGAATATACCGCCCAAAAACACAAAATACAAGTACGAACCTATACATGAGCGTAATGTGTCCTCTTTAAATCACCTCAGTTCACACATGAAGCTCATTCTAACAAAGTAGCTTCAGTTATCTACACAAAGATAACTCAAAGACTTCAGTCAAACGAAGGGTTTGACGTCCTTACGGAAATTTAACCTTTCGACATCAAGAAAGCTGACTAATTTAAAGAATACACAACCGTTTCTACTGACTTATGTATTTTTAATATGCCTGCTGTTAAATAGGCTACTTTGCAGCAGCTCAAGCCTATTAAATATACATGCCTTGTTTGAACCTTGACAACAGAGAATCTCCACTGAGGACAAACCTCTGTCTATGATTAATGTCTTCTCTCTTTCATCACACTCTCACAAGATGGAGAGAGGTAACTCGGTAGATGTTTTAAAGCATCTTGTTGTGTATCATAAAGAGGGCACTTTGTTTCCTAAATTTGATGGAAACAATTTTCAAAGACACATCTTTCCAAATCTTTGCTATTTATCAATGCTGTCGTGCTAAACATTGAGGATGGCCTCTGATTGATCGTCACTGGTGCTCATGTCATGGGCAGAAATCAATAACACCTATTTTTTCATGGTCATAAAGTACTACATGATAAGCTGTCCTAAGACATTAAGCATTAGCTAACACTTACAGACTCTCGGGTTTGAGTGGGTACTGATCTTTTGCTTTGGACATATTTGACCTTCGGCATAATTAGCCTAATAAAAGCATTAGATATGCTGTCAATATGATTTGCATAATGTGCAAAGGCAGTTTAATTCCTGAATGCAAGCGGTGTCCAAGTAACTTAAAAACGCCGCAGTGACATTTCTCTGGGTCCTTTGTTCACACCTGTCAGGGGAAATGTGATGGGAGATGGCAGCTGCAGCTGCGGCCTCCGCCTCCAGTGAGTCCATCAAGACCATCACGACCCTGCTAGAGTCCGGTACACATCAACCACACACACACATGCACGCACGCACGCACGCACGCACGCACGCACGCACACGCACACACACACACACACACACACACACACACACGCACACACTATGTATTTCAGAAAAAGCAGGACACCTTGTGCTGGCAGGATTCATTTCTTACAGTGTCATTTTTAACATAATCCATTGAGGTCAGAGTGAGAATAGAAACTGGAAATTCGTATTTCTCAGTAACACAAAGTGAAGCAACCGTGGAGAAAACATACTACATTCAGTTATATCTCACAAAAGGTGTTTTAGGTGTAAAAATGATTTTTAAAGACATGCAAATCATTGTGTCAATGTTACACAAAAGAGGCGAAAAACAATACAGAATGAGACCCTCTGGTAGTTACAGTCTGCAGTTTCTTACTGCCAGACTGTGAATTTGCGGATTATTGATTATGTTGGCGACTTTTATCTCAGTGAAAATGACAAAAAGAAACACTGAAAGCCATGTAATGAGCTACTCTCACACAAGCACAGAGGTCACATCTGTTAGGTTATGTTGCTCTACAATGTGGGAGTACAGGCTCTCTCACAGGGCTCTTAAGTCCCCTTTTTGGAAAATAATGCCTCTCATGTTACAAGCGTGCAGCATTGTACTGCTTAAGGTGCTAGTACTGCACATTTTCCATTGACCCTTTTACAGGTCAGTTGTATAAGAGGCAACGCTGGCCTTTGTATGAACTGCAGAAATATGACACTTTTGGAAACCATCACCTCAGTTTCATTTCCGAGGCTTGCACTTTCCTGAGTGCCCGTGTTGCTGCTGTGTTTTGTCATCACGGTGGGCATCCAAATGAGACCTAAACCATGAGGAAAATTCAGCCTCATTTCTCTATGGCCAGTTGGTTTACCATTCCTTGCCCCATTAGCTTGATTAGTTGCGATTGGTCCACCATTTGCATAACTGGTAGAGAGGGGAAAGTGGACCTGAATGATTAAAGACAGAATCTGAGGCTGTCCTCTCCATCCAGGCATATGGTGTTATCAGACTACACAGCAGATGTGGACCATCAGCATCATACCAACCAGTTATTTTATGGCTGTTGGGAAAACCGGAACAAGTGTAGCCAGTCTGGGATCCTTAAAGTTCTTGCTTATTTTCAGGAAAAAAAATGCAGCTGGCAACCATGTAATGACAATACCTGAGATTGACAGAAAGAGTGAATCGAGAGACAACAGTTGTTTAATTTTAGCGGTTATATTTGGACTATACGTAAAGGCTTCATTGAGGGAATGTGTGCTGTGCCTCAGCAGGAATTAACCTTTTTGCTGATTTTAACAGCAAATACCTTTGCCAGTGTTTATCCAACACTTATAGTGTTTAAATTATCAGTGAGGGGAAACAGACAGAGTGTGAAAGCAATATGAAGATATCTCTTTGCATCAGAGTCCTCGGCAGAGGTAATGGGAAATAGTTCATGCATGGTTTTTAGAGAAAAGTTTCCCCTTCCATCCCTGTGGTAGTTGTAAAATGATGCTAGGATCTCCTCTCAAATATATCTGGAAGGGGTTACTCAACTTTGAATGTAGTGGTGGGTATTAAGAAAACAGAAAAGATAAACAAGCAACAGCAACACAAATACAACAAGGGTTAAAAAATATTTTTCTTTAATTTTGTCTGATTTATGTGACATAATTATCCATTTTAAAACGGACACTGGTCTGTTTTGTGTGTAATATGAATTGCATTAGGAGTAAAACATAATTTGTTATTTGTAGCCATCATGATGTGATGCTTTAATCGATTAAAAGAGAAATTAGAAAAATTCTCACGACCCCAGACACAAATGACAACATCAATACCAGTGATTCAGCCATTACTTCCAACACTCTGGCACATACTGTTTTCCTCACCCTCCTTTCAGCCACTCAGTGATGGAGCACGGTGCTATGTGCAAACTGCCAGCATCACAGGACAGTTTGTCCTCTAGGCAAAAAAGAAAAATATTACAGTATTATATATTTTGATATAGTATTTACCCATGCATTACATGTCCATGTGTCTTGAGCCCATTTGGGCCCATTTGTGTCTTGAAAACTTTTGGCTTTATGAGTTATGTGAATAGCTGTCGGTTGTCTATCGTTCCCAAAAAGTTAGACCAAATGCTTGTATTTAGTTAGACCTTATTAGTTACATTTAAAAACATAATTCCCTCTTTCATTATCAGAGTGTAATGTGACAACTTCCCCTCTGCACCAGGGGCTGAGGTGAAGTTATTGCTATTCAAATTTTACCCAAAGACTACAGTCCTCCAGGCTAAAGGACATTTTGCCTCTCTGCAGCAGAATTCATTCTGCACAGGCTTTCTGCTCGCAGGACTTTCTGTTCCCTGTTAAGAAATCCTCTTTACAGGAGTCATGTAAGGGCTCCAGGCTCAGGCTGTCTCACGGAAGACAAGAGTCACCTATTTGAAATTTACTTGACAAAAGAACTTGTGTAGTCAAACTAGCTAAAGCAAATATTAGGGTGTGATCGTCTCCTACGACGCATGTCTGTCACAAAAAGGTATCAGCGGCATATTCCTCTCACATCAATGCAAAGTGGAGAAGAACAAATGAGAGTACTGTCTGCTTAGGTAAAACAGACCATCACCAGCTCAACTCTGCCTGCAGCGACTGTAAATGTCCCAGGCTCCCTTGCCGCCACCACATACTGGCACTAACTCCAGAGCCACCCCACTCTGCTAACAGGATTAGCCCCTGAGCTCCAATTGTTTCAACAAAGTTATCAAGTTTAAAAACACACTGGCTTTTGTAACATCAAAGAATTGGACCTCAACATTGACAGGTTAATTAATAGTCAAGTTTTGCACAGCATCCCTTGAGGCTCCCTTGACTTATGACAGTGAAATACATTTACTGTAGATGTTTTTATTAATAGTCTGCATTTTATGTGCCGGTGATCGAGCCACATGTTCACTCCATGTGAGGATTTAATAGATCGCAGGTCTTACCAGGTGGTAGTGCATGTTTAACTTAATAATGGCACATGGTGCAATATTACGTTATCAAATTGCATCAAATTAGCCTCATTTAAGTTTCATGAAATGTGTTAGGATGATAATTAATGTACAATAAACTTGAGGTACAGATGAACAGTAAAACGTGCCTGGAATTTCTAAGCTGTGTAATATAGATATTAACCAGGGTTCCTCTTAAGATTTTTTTATGTCATTCGTAATGAGTTTAGGACCAACTTAACAACCGAAATTCAAGGGAAAAACAATATGAATTACTTAGGGACAAGTTTGCCCAAAGATTTATTGTAACATAAAACACTTCTCCATGTTGTTGCTAGCTAGCAGACAATACTGTCAATCTACAAAGAACAAACACAATATTTGTGTTGATGGTTCCTGTATCCTGATCTACATGATTTTACTGTGGGAGGTATTCAGCAACATTCAAAATTAAAAGATGTTACCAATTATTATTAATTATTTTGAGATTTTAAGTTGCAATGTCAGACAAAACTATTCATACATTCCCAGGTTTTAACATTTTTAAGACTTTTGAAACATGGATTCAAGTATTTAAATGTTAATACCAATTAAGGCCTTATTTTTAGATTAATACATTTAATGCCTTTTGAGACTTTTTAAGGATGCGCAGGAACTCTGTTAACATCTACAGTCAAGTATGTAAGCAAAGTGACTTTCAGATAAACTATCTGATGATATATCATGCGTCTCAGTTTGAGATGAAGCAATACAAAAAGTGTTTTTGTATTATATAGGATATACAGCATATATAACACACCAAAAATAAACACAAAATATTCCCTTTATTTTTTTTCTACCTTAAGACTACACAGGGTCACTGATGTAGCTCTAAGAGGTATCTACATTTGCATTTTATTTACAGCTTACTTGAATGTCTTCATATTTACATGGTCGAAGAGAAGCGCTAAAAACACAGTGTTGAGAACAAACCAAAACTCAAAATGAGTCCAAAACTTTAGAAAAAGATACAGTCTTATGACGCGACAGTTCTCAGTGCAATATTCCACAATGCAAATATCCTTCATTCATATAATGTTGAACATACATATTTTTTTGGAAACAAAACGTCACTGAATCAACCAGCAGCAGAAAAAAAATTACCGTGTACTGTTTGCTCTAACATTTGTACAGATTGAGACACTCAATCATGCTCCCACCACCCCTACACACACACATATTTTGATGGAAAAATTATAAGAAAGTCAAGTGTGTAGTGGCTTGGCATAGTTCAAAAAGTACCAGAAGTCAAATCACAATTTCCAAAATAGTCTCGATTCCTCTTGAGTTTTCATGAAATGACATTTCCGAATGAGCAGAATTGTCCTTTGCGGTCTCCACTGAGGAGGACACGGGCATATGGGATCTAGAATGTGTCCACGTGGGTTATTTCCAAGGTTGACGTGTATAGACGACCTTTAGTCAGTAAATGGGAGCTAGTACACCTGCAGGTCTAATGCAGCCATGAGACCAAGTAGAGTCCGATTCCGGAGAATGAAAGCACTCTCGATGCTGACCTGCGGGCAGCCCTCAGGGCAAAGGCAATTTGTATCTTTCATCTCACCCACAACACAATGTGAAGCCTATCTATCTCAGCAGCCAATATGTTAATGCAGTATGTATCACTGAAGTGATTGGGTTCTTTCCATTTTTGTAGTCTGGATTTTTTTTTATATTTTCATCCCAAGCTTTATTGGATTAGACATTGTGGTGAGGAATACTGACTTAAGCTCATTGATAAACAAACACTGCCTTTCGTATGCAATAGAGATCAGTTAAATGTAGTCGGTCTAATGAAAAACACAGTAATTGATTTAACTAAACCACCTTTCATAGTTTATTCCATGTGTTGAAACACCCTTAAGTATTGTTCAAGTACAACAATTAACAATAAAAGGGACAATAGTTCACATTTTTTTAAATTCACATTTGTTATACTGTTAATTCATATAGCTATTTATAAAAACAAAACAAAAATGTAATCCAAACCCATTCCTGTAAAATACCCTTTGTTGTTTAATACAGACATTAATTCCATAGTCGTTTCATACAGGGTTGGCTCTTCAGTCATACAGTTGTTTGACCACAGTCAAATAAAAGGGAGCAGAGAACAATCGATTCAATGTTTTCCTTTTTTTTCCTGTGAAAAAGAATTCCAGTCAAAAAATAAAATACACACAAAATAAAAAAGTGACCTCATATCCCTTTGTTGGCTTTACCATACAATTTAAGCTTGATTAAGCGGTTTTGCTAATTTTGTAGTTCATAAAGAAGGCATCGACATGCACAGTCAGGGTGCACTGAAGCCTTCCAAGCTAAGACCACAGATGAGTGTCAACCTCCTCTAAAAAAGGACGAGCATCACCCAAATGAAGGTGCTTTGACAAGTTCAGCTGGGGTTTTGATGAAGGGCTCTACCGCCAACAGAAATCTCTCTCATTATTTATGGATGACTGGGGCTATGAGGGTTTCAAGTATAAAAAAGAAGTGATTAAAAGAGAAGGAATCTCCTTGGCTGAGGCGCGGAAAAGGCAGAATGGAGCAATCTTGTGAATAACAATCCGCAAGTCTGGCAGCAAAGTGAGCCAGTGAACATAATGCATTACCAATACTCCTCTTGGATTTCTTTGAACAGAATCACCAACAGGGATGAGGAAATGGAGTCACAAAAATAAGTCACAGATATCGCACATTTTCATCCTCTAGCAGCCGCACTTGGAGGGCAAAGACTGTTAAAGTATCTTCAAAAGGAGAAGGGCACTCTTCTAGTAATACAGTGCAACCATGTTTTTTTCTTTTTTTCTATTTTTACAGTATATTAAAAACCAAGTTGAGCACAGTAAAAGAAAAAACAAGTGGTCATGTACACAACTGTCTTTGGCAAGAAGTCCCATGTCCTACATCTGAGTCTGTCACTCCAGAGCCTCGTGTTCATGTCACCTTCGTCCCATTTCGCTCTGTCTCATGAAATGAATGTTGTTGACACTGTCTGCCAGCTGAGGGTACTGGTCGACTGAAACCACGTAGTATCCGTCGTAGCCCTGCACCTTGCCTGAGCCCAGGAGCTGCTGCTTCTCTCCCTCAGTCCAGGTACGCGAGCCCTCCTCTCCATCCCTCAGTCTCTGGCGCTCCCGGGTCCACGCCTGGGTGACAGCTCTCTGCCGGGCCAGCTCCAGCACTCGAGCTTTCTCCTCATCCACGCTGCTGCCGTAACGTGTATTCAAACACAGTGCGCCATATTGCAGCTGGATGTCGGTGATGCGCCTAGTCCTGCCATTGAGAACAGTGTTAACCTGAGACACCGTCACATTGACGCCGGTCTCTAGTGTGCGCCGGCCCACCGTCATGCCGATGAGGGACAGGTCTCCCTCCACTGAGCCCAGTTTGACAAAGTAGTGGGTGTCCATCCCAGCGATAGTGAAGTGGAGGTCTTCAAGGTAGAACGCGTCGTTCAGCACTGCGGCCATGCGGCGCCCATCCTCGTTGGCTAAGCTGACAATGTCAGTGCTGATGCGACCGTCTCGGATAGCAAACTTCACCCCCTTTCCAAAGATGGAGCCACCAGAGGCGAAGATCTTCTTGTCCTCCGTCTGAGGACATCCGGCACTTTTGGCTCTGTAGATCTGACCAAAACGCTCCAGCTTCACAAAGGCCTTCAGCTGCCTCTGAACTTCACACTGAACGCCCAGCAAAGACTGCAAAACAAATACAATGCTTAGTCACACATCCCCCGCAGTACAAAGACAGTAAAATGCATTTTCTGCTTGAAATGGATTCACACAATATCAGTCAATTGCTTGTTTGAAGATGTTCCTTTAAATATTCATCAAAACTTCTAGACTGCATCGAAACTTTTTTTGGCAGTGTGGCTCGTTTTTTAAAACTGAGATACATACTGCTTATTAACACTTCAAACATTTAAAATTCAAAGCTATGACTATAAGCCATTCTTTAAAAATGTTAACGTATATGACTGATGATTGACACCATTTGTAAAAATTGTATTAATGTGATGCAACTCAACAAAAGACAGTGATCTGGGTCTAACATAAACTGTAAAACCTGCAGCAAAAAAAACTAAAATATATAAACATCCAATGCTGTAAACTGATTTCCTTAAGAACTAGTTTATTAAAGTTCCATTGAACATTGATTGTGGAAGTGTTTCGCCATGGTCTTAAATTAGAACGGCAATGTTGTCATCGAATTCATTCAACAGTAAATTGAAAAAAATAAATGCTTTCAGGTGGTATAGAAAATATCACATTGATCCCACATTGTTATTTGATTGAACATTTTTAATACATGTTTAAAAATAATGATGCAATTGCTTCTCATCCATTATCAATGTCAAACATCAAATCCACGATGCTTTGAAGCTGTGAATGCATCGCACATAGTCAAGGTAGGGGCAGAGGTGTTTGTCAGCAAATGCAAATCTCTCTGATCATTTGTGACAGGCATGATATTTTGAAAAAGGGTGAAATCACTGTCTTGTGACAGCCATGCTGTGCCAAGTATGAAGCGGGAATCGGGTGGTAACGTGTGTGTATATGTATATATATCATTCATTTAGGGATCAAAGCTTTGTATAGTATACCACATTCCCTTGAGCGAAAATTAATACTTTGTCCTAATACTACATGACAAGAGATACTCCTCAGGAAGAAAAAGAGACGTTACAATGAGGAGAGCGATATGAAATGGAAGCTGGCCAACACACAGTGAGACAGTTGCCTGAACTTGTCTGAGCAGCAACAAAAAGGCTCTCAAACACTGTGCCTTCTTGCCATCCCTAAAGATAAGAGGCTGTGAGCGTCCCGAGGAGTCAACCAGTCACATCCAAGGTCCTCCTGACAGTTTCTAATTCTGTCTCTCTGTTAGAGGGTGGCTACAGGCGAGGGGATTGGGTGGGGCTGAGGAGGGTGTAGGCGGCAGTGACCTGCATATCTGCCCGCTGTTTGACGTGACACTGCATCAGATCCTGCGTGAAGAAGAAAGATAGGAGGGGTGGGGGTGGGTGCAGCTGTGTTGCCGGGCCCCCTGGGAGAGATGGCCTGGGGGGACAGTTCACACCATGCCACTCCATGTTTGTTTACCGTGCCAACAGTGTGACCCGGTCAGCTGTCCCAGGGGCGGTGGGGGGAAAGGGAACAATGTCCTCCACTTTACTGAAACAGCCTCTTGGGACACACCCAGAAAGGCATCATTCACGTAGTACGGGGTGCAATCAGCCTCCAGCACAACTCAAAATGAGAGATCAAGCCTTGTGCAGCACAAACCTCATCTGTCTAGCCCCACACGGCATTTTTCAATCTGTGCGCGGATTCAGCAGCATGGCGAAATAGGGGCTTAAATGAAAAGAGATAGAAAGGCAGGCGTGCTCCTGTATAAGATAAAATGCCAAGTGTACAGAATGTACCATGTGTAGTTTTAAAGCTATATTCATGCTTGAAAGAATCCTTCATTTAATTAGGCTGGTCTGCCCATCTGCGGTGAGGATCAACGTGGCATTTACCAGCTCATATCACCATTTTCGAAGCAGGAGTTTAGATAACAATATCATGCCTCGGCTCATACACAGGGTAGAGACGAATTATCTCAATCTTTCCTTACATATCATTTACAGTATATACTCCAGAGTTGTGCTGAGGAAAGAGTAAACCTTCAGATCTAGGCTAACTCTGCTATTTAAAGCCTCAGCTATGTTATTTTTTAATACGGCCTATCATGGGTATTCTTGAATATATACTTGAAAAGCTGTTTTTTTTTTCTAGATGAACAAATAGCTTTAAACGTTATTATTACTCAAATGGACCTACTTCAGTTCTTTTGAGTGAAACAAACATAAGACTATCAAGAGTGATTCTAAGAAACTGATGGTAAAAATGTAAGTAATCCCTACCTGAGGGAACACAATCCGACCCATCATGATTTCCTTAGCAATTAAATGTATTAAGTCATTTATTTATTTTTTTATGTACAACCCTATTCCATTATATATGTATACTCTCAGATATAATAAAAAAAAAAAAACAGCTTTAGTCTTTAGATTCAATTTCTTCCGTGCAGCTCCTTTATAAATTGGTACTTTGGGTGACTTCACAGACTCTCAGTGAAGTTTCAGGCACAAGCAGCAAACATTAGTCAGTCCCAGGCTCGACACACTTGACAAAATATATGTAAGTTATACCGTCAGTGAAATTGGATATAATTATGTCTAATTTCACAGAAGAAAATTAAATTGTTGAGGACATAAAATTGAAAGACATTAGGTACATGTCTGTGTTTTTACTTCTTATTTTAAGTGCTTTAAACTTAGTATTTAAAATGAAAGTCCATAGTGTCACACATCACTGCTTACTCTGTTTAATATGATTGGTTGGTTCGCCTGATTATTGAATGGTTGGACAGTAGATTTTAGGCTTACAAATGTTTTATAACAGAAACAAGAAAACGACATATTCGTCTTGTCTTTACGTGGCGGCACAGCCAGGAGAGCAGTCCACCAGGGGAGGAGAGAGGTCGGCCGAGTCGGCACTCGACAGCCGCCTCCGTCAGACGCTCCCAGTCAGCGGCTGAAGAGACTTGAGCTCAGCTAGAATAAGCTCCAGCCCGGCAGTCACAGCGGGCTGCTGAACCTGTGTAACGGCAGCAACAGGAAGTCTGCAGTTCTCCTGTGCAGTGGCTGAACTCCAGCTAACTGCTAACCGAAGCTACGCCGTTTCCCGGGGCGAGTTTTTCTCATTTCAACCACTTTGAATGTAATCCAATAAACAAACTATACAAACAGACACGGAACATGGCTGTAGTATGCGAGTTAGGCAGCTGTACTTCTTCTCCCTCTGTACTGAGGGCAGACTGGAGCTACAGTGACTCACTATCACCTCTAGAGGAACAAGTGGTATTACAGACTGGACGTAGCGCAGCTAGCTGTTAGCATGCTAACTTCAGTAGATATCGCTGCAACACAACACATAGACGTCTTTGACATAACGTCAACACGGTTACCTCTTCACATTCTGTTGATAATGTTAGATCATTGTTTTAATGTTTTAAGTTTACATTCTAGCATATCTTACACATTGAACCTTTAGGTAGCAGCCAGAGTGTTACTAAACATGAATCTGGCCTCCTGATGGGTGGCATTCACTCGTCTAGCTGTAACCAAACCCAAGACAACAGTGGCCTCTTCAATAATTCAGGTGAGTTGGAGGCAACTTAAAAGGGCTGATAAACGCGGGAATCAGAGCATGTCTACTACTTCTCAGACCCTGGCTAACGGTGTAAGGCTGAGATGAAATCAATGGGCAGTGGTGGAGGGAATGGATAGTGAATTTCCCTAATGGCAGGACAATTACAAGAGCTGTTTAGCCTGACCCCATTCCCCCAGATGAGGACTGGGGGCAGGGACCTGGCTCACTGGGCTGTGTTTTGGCCTGATAGCTGGCAGCTCCTCTGGGAGTGTGGCTACGCAGAGCATGTCCATTTGCTAATGATATTAAAAAGGAAGGGAGCAGAGTTGAAGAGGGTGATATGTGGTAAGGTTGAAAGGGGGGGATAGGTGAGAGGGACTACTTTACCTTAGTGCTATCCCACTCCTGTGTCTTGATCTGGGTGCGGACTAACTCGTAGGATGGCTCCATGGCCTCTGTGTTTGGTTTGCGATAGCCAGGGATGACGTTGTATAGTTGGAAGCCGAAGGTCACCAACCAGCTGTTCACATCTGCGGAGGAGGGATCAAAACATTGGATGGGTAATTTACATAAACTACATCTCACTGGACACAATTATTCTGGCTCTAGAGAAACCATAAAAAACACTCGGAAATTGATTTGTTCAATTTTAACAGTTGGCATTCTGCGGTCAAGTGGCTGTCTTCTTGAAATACTCATCCCTCGGTCTGAGCACTTGATTTGTTTGTGAAAGTGGACAAGCTATAATAAACACTCGAGGATGGTAGCAATGATTCATGTCCAGTCCTGCAGGTGCTGCACTAATGACACACAGCTGGGGCCCAGGAAAAAGCCAAGTGACATCTGAGAGTGTCTGCAGTGCTGATAATTATATACTGTAATTTCATGTCATTTTGAAGCAGCCCAGACTTCACACATTAGAAATTTTGAAGACTCAGCGGGTTCTTTTGCAATAACTTTTTTCCTAATGAGAGGCTGAGGAAAGTGACGTGTCCGGGATTCAAATCCATGTAATCATGATAATGTGATTCCTCTTATAGCAGCCACCAGCGCTGTGTTTATAGTTGCTACTGCCATCCCATGTGATAAGTTGTCATTAATTCTGAAAATCACAGAAAAGGCTACAGACAGGATTGGAAGGGAGACCTGTTAAATCAGAGCCATTTGTTTCCTGGCCCGTTCAATGTGTTTGTTATGGACGGCAGAATCATTGCTGTGACACTTGGGGGGCAAGTTTGTCACAGATTGGCACTGCCACATTGTCGCACCTGACAAAGCTTTTTAAAATAAGAATTTGTTTGAGGACAATGAAAGGACCCTGATAATTTAATGAAAGGAATTGAAATGTCAGCGCCATCAATCACAATTGAGGCAGACCCACTACAGTATATCTAACAGTCTGCTTAACATTCAAATGCCAGTCAGCCCCTAATGGTGGATTCTGAAGCTGAACGCCTTTCTGTTCGGCAGGCGGTTAAATGGCTAGAGTAGAAGCCTAGACTCCACCTGAACAAAAAGTGACTATTTTTCATCTCAGAATCGTCTATAGGTAAATAAATAAAGGATAAAAGGTATAAATATAAATGATTTAAAAGCCAAAATACGCATTATCAAGTAAATATAATGCAGATTGAACATAGAGAATTAAATTTCACATTTGTGAATGAGATCTGATTGAAGCCGATTGGTTTTTACCACAGAGCATTCAGAGTATCCTTAAAAATGTTGTTTCCCTTCCAGCCAAAGAGGTTGATACAACCAGCCCTGGCTTAGGTTTCTATGGATCCATTGTGCTTTCCTTCTCCACTGGGGTGCTTTCACTGCCATTTACCTCCTCCCTACCACAAAGCAACACAAAACGATGTGATATTTCTGGGAAGGGACTTGAGTGTTCATCAACAGAGGTGGCTTTGCCATAGTTCCCTTTGAGCACTTTCAAAACGATAGCCACTGGGCACACGTACAAGCACATACGTTCACACACATGCACACCAGAGCAGAAAAAACAACCTCAGTGTCCCTATGAGGAAGCTCGTAAAGGCCTCTCTAGCACAATGCTTTTCAATTAAAATTTGGCTGGGTCTGTTACATTTGAGGCTTGTTGGTTAGAATAAAAACACACCAAATTTGAAAAAAACAAAACTTTAAATGAGTATTGTTTGCTGAACTGCAAGCAATAGCAATTTCATACGGGAATGAGGAAAAGGGGCCCTCTCCTCCCCCTCCACACCTGTAATTTTTACACCATAAAAAGTAATATGCATCATTGATTGTTCTAGTAGGACTCAGTTAAATCTGTTAACTGCTATTTATACACAGTTACTGTAAACAATTTGAATAATTGTTGTTATTTTCGCTGTTTCCCACTTATTTGTTGTTTTGTTTTTGAGTATCAAATACAAACTGCCTAAACGCCTGAAATGTGACCGTGGCAAGTTTTCATCTTGCCACCTTGCAGTGGAGGGCAGCTGTGGTTTGAGAATTTTCTTTCAATTACCAATGAAATCTAATCCACTGCAAATGAGGGTTAGGGGAATTTTTGTGGAGATTTCTTAAAAGAAACAGTAAAACATAGGTATGGTAAGTGAACTTACCGGTCATGTAGCACTTTATGGCCTTGTTGTTGCTGAGAGGATTGTTATTCTTGAACATGTACAGGTTGAATGGCACAATGTGGTTGCTGTTGAGGCGTTTCCAGATGTCATGGTTAGGTGTTGTCCAGCGGCCGGCAAGGACATCATAGTCCCGTCTGCCCATGTGGACCAGTCTACTGAGAGGCTCATACAGGCCTCCCTGGTAGCCGATTATGAGCTGTAAAGTGGGGTTGGTGTCGAGGTAAACCTCTCCGAAGGCTGTATGAAGGACCTGCTTGATCATGAGGCCTGAGCCACTGAACACAGCCAGAGGGGTTCCTATGTTATCACACGCCACATAGAACTCATCCCCGCTGCTTAGCTCCATGGCAAACAAGTGTCCCTGTAAATCATAGTACAGCGACGTGATCTCGGAGCTGGAGTGATTGTACATATGGGTGACTCGAGTGGGGCTGGATAAGTCAGCGTAGAAGAACTGCAGGTGGTGGCCCGTGTTGCTTCTGCTGGACACCCTCCTGCCCACGCCATCATAACGGTATTTGATGTTCCAACCGCTCACTTTGTTGTACACCTTAATCAGCAGGCCGGCTGAGTTGTACTCAAAGTAGTCGTTCCCTCGCTGCTTAAGGAAACCGTCTTCATCCATTCTGTACTGGACATCTCCCAGGCGATTAATGCGGTCTCTGGTATCATAGCGTAGTGGCGTGAGGCGCGCGCTGTTTCCAGGGCTGAGGAGGTGCAAGTTGCCGTTCAGGTCATAGCTGTACCTCCACAGAGGCTTGTCGTTGATGGAGACCACCTGTAGTTGACCGTCGGCGTCATACTCGTATGTGTAGCGCGTGGTGTTGGCATAAGGCCCGACCTTTAGTTCCTTGGCCACCACTCGTCCCATGTTGTCATACTGCACCATCATCCAGTACATAAGCGAGCGAAAGATCTCATATTGGACCTCCTTCACTCGGCCATAGGCATCAAAATGTTTGGTGTGGGTCATCACTGCCGTGGTGATAATTTGATTGATGTCATAATAGATTACTCCGAATTTGCCAAACTGCTCTGTTTTGCCAGACACGTCGTCATAGCGATACAGGTCGATTGGCAACGGCGTTTCATTGATGACAGCCTGCATGCTAGTGACGCGGAAACTGTTGTCGTAGACATAGTCAAATCTGGCGTTGACCATGCCCTCTTCACTGAATCTGAAAATCTGTCTGTCAATCAGTGGTCCGATCTGACGGTAGCGGATGGTGCAGGTAAAGCCCTCACTCTGCAGGTTGACTGTCTTCAGCATGCCTGCCACCTCGTCGTAGGAGAAACCGATGCGTGTGGTGTCATAAAGGATCTCCAGTAGCTTGGCAAGCTTGCCGTATTTGTAGATGACCCGGCGGCCTGTGCCCAGGTAGGTGGTCTGCAGCAACTGGCCCTCCTCACTGTAGTCCTGGAGCACTGAAGCGTTACCTTCAGGGGGCCGGTAGGTGTTTCTGTAGTAGCCAATGGAGCGAGAGGTCTCTAGGGTCTGCCGTGCCACGTTGGGCATGGTCACAGAGGATAGTCGGTCGTTTTTGTCAAATTCAAAGATATACTGCCTCTGGCTGTAGAGCAGCAGTACCATGGACTGTAAAGAGAGGAGGAAACAGTCAGAACATTCTTAAGAGTAATTTAAATACAGTGAAAGATTAATTTATATTTATTATATTTGCTCTTTGGATAAGCACACGGTATCACACAATAAGACAAGATTTAAATTAAAATAGGATATTGATAAAAAAATTGTCATCACTTAATGTCTTGCACCAATAATTACAATTACACAAACATTTAAGAATATGATATATAATTTAAATTATATAGACAAAAACGTTACTTGAATCTATTCCTTACATACCTACATACTGTGTACTGTTACTAAGTGTAGGTTGGGAATGTACAAGACACAAGGCCAAGTACCAGCAAAATGTCAAAAGCAATAACACATTATGCATGCAAATCAGATTCAGAGCAAATCTATTCCCCATTTTGAAAGTAGAGTTGTTGATATCCCTCTGAGATTAGGATTTCCTTAAAACTGGGGATGGCAGTAATATTTGTGACGTCATTTGATAAATTTCATAATAACCTTTGAGAATATAGTAATTCAAGTGGTCTAAGAGAAAACTAGACTGCACTCCCTTTTGGCTCTGTTTTCAGCTTTAGAAAATATAGCCAGTGATGGGAAACTTTGTCCAATCAATCCAAGGTCATTTGATGGTGAAAGCCTGATTCAACGGCGGAATATCCTGCAGGAAAAGTCTTTTTTTGCTTTGCCTACATTGCAAAGCAACCCAAAAAAGGAAGACAGGCTTATCAAAAAATGAGAGTCTGACAATATCACTAAAGCATTTCAGAGATGGAGAGAAAACGTTGGTATTAGTTTTAGCCTTTTGCAAACTGTAGCCAAAGACTCAGAGCTGTAGCTAGCTCATGTTTGCGGCTAGCAGAAGGCTAACACTAATAGCAACATTTTGTCTTCTGTCATTCTGGAATGTTTTGCAAAAATTGCAGCTAGCTAGGGCATCGAATCACAGTATGTCATCTCTAAGGGCTTAACAGGCCCAAAAGTTCAGGAAGGGAGAGGGCTTCAGGATGTGGGCTGTATTTTGAAATTCTGGCTTTTTTCTTTTCTTTTCCAGAAAACTGCCTACCCTGGGGTACCACTTGAAATATAATATGCTGAAAGGTTATTAGGACATTTATGCCCATTGACGGAAAAAATAAACGGCCTCCCCCAGCTTTAGAGATGAACAGGCTGCTTTGAAAAATCCATTAGCACCTTTCTTGGACCAATAAATGATATCTTTGAATCAGTTCGAAAGCTGTCACAACAAGCTGCCAGCATCTCAGCACTTAGAGGTTGCTGAAACTATTAACAAGGTGATTGGCTTCCATTTTCACGTTACAAAATTCTAAACTGCAGAACTGGATCTCTTCACCTTCTACCCAACAATCTTTCCTTCAATTAGTAAGTAGAAAGTGACATTTCATCAGAGATATTTCAGGTTGAGCTTTGCTGTCAGACTGTTGTAGCAAAGTACAATGTGTGTGGTGCACCAGACAGGTTTTAATTACATTTCTGCTGATATCTGTGCTGAAGACCTGATAATGCTGCACAAATACTGCTGGAGTATTGCAAGTTAACTTTTAACTCCAGTCTAAAATTTCCCGTCAAGCTTCTTACACAAACACACCTCCAGAAATGATCTGTACATGTCCCTACCGTCTTATATTCAACTTTTTATCTTGAACAATTTAATCATCACTGCAGCACCAACAATTCATACCTTCTCGAGGTAAGTGTAGCTCCATGATTTTCCATCAGCAAATATCTGGGAGGTGATTCTGCCATTCTGGTCATACTCCATGCGAACAGACATGGTACCTCTTTGGATACCTGCCACATGCCCTCCAGTTGAATAGGTGACATTCACTCCATTCAGACGACTGCTTGGTGCCCACAGAGTGGGCCGGCCGGCATGGTCGTAGTGGATTCCGTAATGTAAACTTCCTGTGGTCATCGTAGACCTTTTCAGTCCTGGTGATTCGATCAAAGTCCAATGACAGCAAGTTCCTGTTATGAACCTATAGGAGAGGAAGCAGGGTGTTAGAAACATTTAATTTGACCACAGCAGGCTCCCCAAGGAGAGAGTAAACATGTTTGAAATGATTGAGAAGAATTGGTGCACTGCTCTTCTGAGGTGGAACCTAGCTTTAATCACAAAGTGATTACTTTATATTCTTCTTTTCACAGCTTTTAATTACAACAGAGGAACTGTATCTCAGGACTGCAGGAGCCATTGAAGTGATGAAATTATAAGAATTACCATATTTCTTTGTTTGTGCAAAAAAATTCAGTGGAGTCTAAGTGGGAGTATGCCTATTCATGCAAGAAACATTAGAGCCACATTGATCATTAAATTCATTTTCACTGCTTACTGAAAAGAATTACCAGGCGCAGATGACTCTCATTTTATTTAGCCATTTCCGTAAATTGGAAAAGAGGAGACAAAAATCAATTCTTCTCCTGTGTGACTCAGAACATTGTTTAAATTACTTCTTTTTTTTTTTTTGCCTCTTTTGAATGTATGAGGCTGCACACAGTGACCTTTAGCTTCACTGTGATCAGAGCAGAACGACACTGCTCAGAAGAGTGTAATCTTAAGACCATGTCCAGGTCAACACAGAGATGAACCTGCTGCCAGCTCCTGTGCTGCAGCCAAAAAGAACCCTAAATACCACTACGCTTATCAGTCAGCAACCTCTGTAAGCAGAAGATACAGAGGAGAAAAGAGCCTTAGATGCAGGTCACAGAAAATGCCCATACAAACCACTGGAAGGTTTGGAAAATGGTCATAGAGGTCTTTGACACTAATTGAAATGAGTCCCCGATTCTGTATTATTTATTATGTCTTTTTCTTACTGTACACAGTTTCTCTGCAGATGTGCTACCGTTTGGCTTGGTAAAATAGTTGGCAAAGAAAGCGGCTTATGACTACTTTCCAGAATCCTGCCACAGAGCAGGTCGCAGGGGTCTTGCTCAAAAGCCAAACTTTTTCTATCTCACATTGAGAAAAGCATGCTTAGGTCTCTCATCTGTGAAGGGACAATTACACCAGAGGCACTTAATGTCACTGATACCTAATTGAGAGGATTACTTTACATTAAAAGCACAAGCAATTTGAGAACACGGGTGGGGGACACATTTGTTATCTTCTCTTTTACTTTAGATAACTGTCATAATATGTGTCAGACTGCACTGACAAAAGTGAAATTACTTCAGCCTTTAAATAGTTTGTTAAACTGCTTAGATTCTTAAAGATAAGTGACAGGATATCAAAGACTGAGGCCCCTCCTGCTCCAGTATTTCCTAAAACACAAGCAGATGCCTGTTGTCTGTAAAAAAAGATTGTATTGGGACTGCTTCCAACAGGAAATAAGGTATAAGAAAGAAAGAAAGTTCTTCGTGCCAGGATCTGTTTCACCAAAGACTCAACAGGGTGGAAAAATACTCTTACAGCCGAGATCCCAAGATCCCATGAGAATGGAAACCCACTCAAGAGGAATTATTTTAAATTGGACATTGCCTCTAAAAGGGTATTCTCAAAGACAGTATAAGTGTAGAAACAGAAGAGAGACTATTACAGTACATTAGACCTACAACATTACATTCTGAACTGTCTTCAACATAAACCATTACAGCAACATCTGATCTCTTAATCAATATGAATGACTTTTGTGTCAAATGACAAAATCAATATGATTTCACCAAGTGAAAATGCCTTTCATCAGTTCTCGTGTTTAATTCAACAATTACTCTTGTTTTCTTCAATAACAACAGTTATGTTTATTCTCACATTGAAATCAAAGAAAACAAATTTAGCCTTTTTTTCATTCATTTCCAACTCGTATCACTTTTGAACAAACATCCCTATAAGACACTATGATGATACTACGTCGCTTTGGACAAAAGCGTCAGCTAAATGAACTGTAATGTAATAATACTAAAATGCTAATACAGAGATATCAGCTTTGTCTCTGTTTTGAATTCCACATTAAAGGGGTTGAAGAGTCTTGCTATGGTGGAGTGGCAGCCACAAGGGTTCTCTCATTACAGTACATTTAAAAAGTACTCAATCTAAGAGGAAAGAAACAGAGCTGCGGTGCCTCCGCAACATAAATCATGAATGTTGTTGGTGGCTGGAAGGGGCTGATGATAATCAATGACCCGTTTAACCTTAAGCCATGAAAAGCACAATACAACATGACAAGCACAATACAACAAATGTGCACATGCACGTGTTCTTTCACAGTATAACAAATACAGTCAGGAGACACAAGCTGGAACATAGAGAGCATCAACGCAAACACTTTTGCTTTTCTCCATCATCTTCGCTCATTCCTAGCACAACACAGATCTGTGAAGTCAAACAGCCTTTCTTGTTTCTTTTCTCATGCATCTCTGTAGTACCCCCCCTTCTCCGTGCAATGCCACACACTCATCCAGCCACCCACGTAATATCACTTGACATGCCACTCAAGGTCGCTCAATGATTCCAGCTCTGTTCATCCCCTCTGTTCTTGCCATTAGGCTGCTCCCATTTCCTATCTCACCCCTGGGGCCATTGTCTGTAACATACATTAGAAGCTTTCACTTCCAAAGGGACAATGGGGCCATTAAATGAACAGCCAATGACAGACAAAGTGGCACCCCTCCATTAGCTGTGTCGCCTCTCAGATAATGTGGAAGACAACTTAACCAAAGTTTTTATTTGCTGTACAAAGCTAAGAAAAACAATACAAGCCAATTAATCAGGATACATTTTATTATAGGTGCTCCCTGTGTTAATAGTGATGTCCAGTGGGTCATTCTAGATGCTTTATGATCAAACATTGTGTTGTTTATCCCTTTATGAAAAGGGACTTGTTGACAAACTGTGTGGGACTGTGTCAGCTTCGCAAGGGTTGCTTACTGAGGTCTTATATTAAGACTTTTTACAAGATTGAGACAAAGGTCTACTTAGGTCACCTACTAACCATAAATGACTTCGTATTACAATGGCAATTGTTTTCTGCTCTGTGTCAGTGATCACGAGATAAACAATAGCATTATGTTGTTTATGTAAGTGATTACAGAGCTTTGCCGGATGACGCTGCATTGCATTTTGGCAAAGGATGAGCCAGACTAATTTCGAGCCAGCCAATGAAGTGGTCCGATCTCCTGGGTTTTTTGACACAGTGCTAATATTTGTCTGAACGTAGCCCTCTAAACAGTAAACAGGGCTGCTATCTGTTAGCATACGCCTATGACTCAAACTTTCACAGTAAGTGGGGACATTTTAAGGAGGCAGCTGAAATGCAGTGCCATTTGGACCGAGATAAGATTTTTTGCTCACTATCATTCATTGTTAAATAGTTACCTTGTGGTCCTTTTGAAGTGTGTGTGAGCATGAGTCACTCTTTACAAGGCGACATGCTTACCCTTAATCTGCGGCCATAGACAGTGACCTGGCCACGAGCCTGCTCCTTCCTCTGCCTCCACTCCACCAGGTTAAGGCCATTGTCGATGGCCAGTGTTACGTTCCTCTTGCTGACTGTGGGGTTCACTGTGCCGGCCAGCGAGTGGGGCTCTGTGTGCAGTGACACCTCCATACCATTGGCCAACACTAGCCGCAGTGAGCCATCTAGACCGATGAAATAGCTGTTCCGAACTTGATCTGAGGATGTAGATATATGGGAAAACGATTAGGATTAGAAGAAAAAAAAACAATCAGAGCTTCTTGTAGCTGATGTAAGAGGACTAAATCTAATATTCATCTCAGTGAGACACAAACATAATGACCTAAAAAGACTGCTCAGCAAAAAGAATGCCTTTCGCAGCAGTATTTAACTGAACCACTGCGATAATGTTGGGTCTGTGACAACAAAGATCAATAGTGAGAGGTTTCACAGCGCCAGTAAAGTAAAGTTTTACAGCTGTTGCAGCAGCCTCGAGGATATAGGAGAATGAAAACTATCAAAGCTGCTCGCTTGCCTGTGGCCACAAAGAAGGCAGGGCGAACACACACACACACACGCACACACACACACACACACGCACGTACACGCGCACACAAGGGATAAATCTGAGCCTGTCTGTTACTGTCCCTAGGTGACAACAGCCTGTGTTCCAGCTCCAGACCAATGAATAATGTTTTCACTGAGCATCTCATGTACATTCATAAGAGAATGTCTCCTTCTTGCCTCCTGTCAGTCAATTGACAGGGACCAGGATGAATATTATTCTCATTAAGAACAGTGGAAAATGAATGGCTTGTTAAACACTACATTATTAGTTAACTTCATTAAACAGAAAAAAAAAAATCTAAACACACACTGTTATTTCCTTGTGTTGACATGTCAGGTTTAAGTGACTGTGACGATTTCTTTATTTTGTACAACAAACAACATAATAAACGTCCCGTGAGAAGATTAGAGTTTTGTATCTTTTTTACAGGGCGCCACAGGATGTGTTGTGCTGCTGAGACAAGAGAAATGGGCAGAGAAGGCAGGGCTGACCTTGTACTGGCCCTTACCTCTCTCCATCATACAGACACTTCAGGGGTTGACCAAAAGCCTTAGGGGCCTCTGGAGCCAGCGAGACCAGATGAAGCTGGAAATACTGCTGAATTGGGCAGTTCATGCAAATGCATGCATACAGTTCAGGAGGGGATCTGCCTTGCACTGACATTTAAGGGGGTTGTAGTCTGCACCTGATGCTAAGGCTCAATATTTTTCAGTTATCCATTACAAAAAAGGATGAATACGTTGAAGAATACAATAAAATATCATGAAGTCATAAAATATATTTGGTACTTTTATATTTCATATAATGTATTATCTCTTAATGACTCTACACCTAATTGGAGTTGCAACTACAATTTTAAAGACAATTACAATAAAGCTTCTTTGAATCTTAAAGTTATCAGCACCATCTAATGACATCATGATTAACATGCCTGAGGTGTGTTGAAGCTCACACAGAAGAGGATAAAAACACAACCAGATGACCAGAAAGGAATCTTGAAGGCAGTGCATTCATGTGTTATGTGATCACCCAGTTGCAGGCTTACAAAGCAGACAATAGTGAATTAATTAACAGCAGAGTTCCTGGCGCCGCTCTTCTCGCTAGCAGATGTCTAGGACAAGGTCACAACGTGGAGGTGACCACTCCATTGAGCAACGGTGAGAAACCAGAGATTGTCATCTTCTGTTTCAGACACGGCTTTGCAGTGAGTCTGTGGGGCCATTGGATGGAGCACACGTTCAAATCTGAATCAAATGTTAGAGGGGGAAAGGGTGTGGGCGTGGCAGTCTTTTGAAAACGAAGGTAGGAAAGTTCAAAGCTATCCTAAGGGCAATCAATGATGCAATTTGTCAGGTACAAAACAGGATATCTGAATGCCTAAAAGTGCAAGACAAATCAGGTGGAATAAACTGCAACATCAACACCCGCCCTCCGCCTGCATCTCGCTCACTAAACCTGGAGGATCTCATATGGGCCACCAGCATTGTGCTTTATGAATTGTCTTTTATGACAGAAAGTCAATATATAGTATATTTCCATTACAGTAAATGGGAGTTAGATTTCACATTTTATCAAAACAACAGAGGAACAAGAAATACTACAGTGGGTAAGCTATGTAATTGATAAGTTATGAGACATTCTTCGTTAGAAGGTCAGCTCAACCAAATTAACCCCTAGATATAGCCATGCAGCTAGTTCTGGTTTTATCACTTCTACAAGTTACATACCTAAACAAATAAAAATAAAAGTGTGAAAAATGCAGCGCAGGAAGATCCTCCTTATTATATCACAAGTACCAGAAACAAATATGTGGATGAAGCAAAGTTAGCTTTTGGCATTTCCTTTGACATAAAATACTTTTTAAATTACCTGCTCCACTACAGTAAAAGACACTAACCCTGCGTGAGTGTGTAGAAGGTGCCGGAGGCTGACAGGTTGGTGGTGATGGTGATATCCTCTTTGTTGGAGCCCTCTGTCTGGATGCGGACTGAGCTGTCGGTGTCGGTGCGGTAGCTGCTCACTCGGCCCGTGGGGTAAGTGACGTTAGTCAGACGCCCGTAACTGTCATACCTACAAAGAAACACATTGATGTGAGCAAAAGAAGGCAAAGAGGGTGCATGTCATCTAAAAACTGTGTATAAACAGTAAGTACAGCCAAATCCTCGACAGTGCTGTCACAGGAGACATAGTCTGAGCCTTGTTGAGATTTGTTATATTATAAGGAAGCAATCATAAGCATAAATGCAGGTCTGGTATGCATAAATACATGTGACTAATGCCGTCATCTCAGAACTACTGTGATTATGAGCTGCTATTTAGGATATACTGTCTTAGTGGCAAATACATGTAGGAATTGGGTAGTCAGATATTTTCCTCTTGGTGCCACAAATTGTGTCAACACAGGCAGTAAACACTGCAGCAAAACCATCGATGGTGGCAGTCTAAGGAAATAAAACTCAAAACTATCAGCTTTAATCACTGAAGCACAACCAACACACAACTTCTAAGTGGGCAATGTCCACATCAGTTTGCTGTTCATGAATACATAGTGGGTGCACCAACAAGTGAAACAACTTCTCTAGCTTTTGCAATAGGATGTGAATGTGACATTAATATAAATGCTACTCAGTTTGTAAGTAACTTTCAAAGGACAGAAACACACAATAGAAAACCCTCCCAGAACTATCATGGCCAAGAAAAGAGAGCACACACCTTTTCACGTTTGGAATACTGCTTATTAGCTTAAAAGATTAGTGATATCACCCTAATCTCATTATACAGTCTATGAAATAGGAGCACTGAGGTGCAAATCCTCGGAGAGATGCTGCATCTCTCTTGCCTACAAATCAGTCAGTTCATCACATACAGGAACATGAGTGGCCAGATTGTTTCATTCCGCTCAGAAAGCACATCAGCATAGAACAATTTGAAATCTTTCAGATTGCCAGTGTTCCAGAATGGGAGTGAGTGAACGGTACATTACTTAAAATGAAGACTTTTATCTGCGCACTGAATACAGATTGGAAAGCCCTCTTCAATGTTGCTGCCTGCCATAATAAAGCCTCTAATAAATGAGACGGCGGGTGCTGGTTTACGGATATTTCCTCAGCGCTGCCATCTCGAATATCCAATATGGAAAGGAAGAGTGGGAGAGGAATCATCTCCCAGAGATAAATGTTATCTGATTTCAACTGCACTAGGGACCAGGATTCATAGATGCATTTCAACCCAAAGTCTTCCACTTCAGGAAATACTAAATAGCAGAGTAATTCATATCTTAAGCATTTGATTTCTTTTGATACTACTCATATTTTATCAAGCAAGATATTTTCCCTATGTTCATCATACAGTGAAAGTCAAAGCACTATAAGTTGCATGTTATAAGCGCTGAACCACTTTTAACTGTTCAATTCATTGGATAAAGAGTGTGTTCCTATTTGCCTTCACGTCTGCACAAAAGACAGAGTCACCAAGACAGAAATCTCATTCTAGAGTGATCACTGACCCAAACTCTCTCCGTCTCAATTAGGGCCTTGAGCTAGAGCAATTCCTCAGGCTTCACCGCTGAGCTCTAATGGCTCTGGCCTGCTTCAGCTCAGCTGCATATTAGCTTGCTTTCTCTGGACGAGAGGGGCACGCAGGGGCAGGCTGCTCAGCAGAAGGAGAGGACTGCTTTCCCCCTGGATGGCCACAAGTCCATTCGGATTGCATCACCTCTGTGTCACATGCTAGCTCTATGACCTTTCACGCTGGGGCCCAACAATAGCCCGGACACTTCATATCAGCGTCGCCTCCAGCATAGCTAGCCTCAGTCTTCTCATACTTTCACTTCCTCTTGCTGCGTGAGAATTTCAGATCACATGTGACTGATGACTGTACATATGATATAAGGGCAACAGCCATGTGATTGCTTCAAAAGAACTTCAACAGTTGTTTTACATGATCTAGCTGCTATAATTGATGTATAATCCACCTAAGAACATTTGCTTGAACCCAGTGACTAGAAATATTACCGGCCTGTTAATTAGAGGCCAAGGGAACAATTAGGCATCCTTCAGAATGCTTCAAGATTTAATAGATTTACAGCAACCCTTAAGCAAGAGCACTTATCATTACAGCAAAAACATTAGGAGGTCAGCAGAGCATCTGCGTATACAGTAAATGTCAGAGCAAATGAGGTTGCCAAGGGTTACAACAGAAAGACAGTGTAGCAGATGTCTTTTGTTCTCAAGTCAGTCCTTTGTGTTTTGTGTCTGCATTTATCTAAATTGAATTCAAGGTATAGGCTACAGGATGTAAGTACAAAATAATTAATATGGGTAAACATGTTTAGCAGTGCTCTTTGCTTCTGCAGAGATGAATGGAGCAAATTATGGTTTTGACCCTCAGGTGGCGGAGTGACCTTCAAAGCTAATTATATACGAAAAACAAACACTCTTTATTGAAGCAAATGAAACTTGGATGATTGCTCGTAGGTAAATATGAAGTCTTTGTTTTATTTGAAAGAGAAAAACAGGAAACTGAATACCGTAATTAATTTTCTTCATTTTAACCGTAACATATTTCTATGTAAATAAGCATGTTTTGGACTGATAGTTTATGCTGCAGGACATGCATGTTAACTCTTAGTTATTTTATTAAAACCTAATCTGACATTTTTTGTTTGTTGTTGGTAGTTATATTGTATCTTTAATTATTCCATTTTACAGGGAAATGGTGTTAAACTGGCCCCTTGCAATATACTGTATGTACTGCAGACTTAACACTATTTTCACCCTTTGTTCCATTATAACATTTAATATACATAATGTAGCTCTTTCATTACCGATGCTATGACGGTACTATTGTAGAACGATATCTGTACATGCCACAGTATCCCTATTTCTTCCAGATTAACTCTGTGATGTTATTACAAAAACATGTGGAATTCAAACATTCTGAAAATGCTTTCATTATTTTCTATGTTTTTCATTAATGGGGAGACTTGTGAGAAATGCAGGATATCCTGAACATCCATTGTTTGTAAAGCCCTTTGTGTTACTTGTCTATACATTGAAAAAATGAGGTATACTCTGTCCAATGCCTATCACACGTTTCTTAAGATCTGGTGACCCTTAATTGAACATATTAAGAGGACGAGGTGTCAACCAGGAAAGTAAATGTGGATCCAAAATTCCAAATTTTAGCCTTCGTTTCGGGCCTTCCTCAACCTCACGTGGTGTAGTCTCCACGGACTCTATTTTTGATCCTACATTCACTTGTGGACGTTCCAGTTATCATATGATTGACATGCATCCACACTTTTTTCTGTGTTTTATTTTGTTTTTTTACTTTGTCATGTCTTTGTGTTGTAAAAAAGGAAAGAAATCAAAAATAAAACGTTAAAAAGGCCATTTGTGTGTCACTGGGGCTACAATAGCTGTCTTTTTTCTTTACGTAACAGGTATTCTCTAACAGTATTCTCAAACCTGATATGAACATCATCCATTTTACAGGAAGTCAAAGAAAAATAATTCCGAATTCCAACCACCCACTGGATTTGTTAAAGCCGTAGGCAATTCCCTCTACCCTGAGAAATGCCTATGCAACCGTCTCAGGGGACGACCAAATCAAACACAGGTGATAAATGTCTCCTCAGATTAAACAGAGCGTCTGATTATGTGTCAGAGTGTTATATTCCTCCAGCGAGGTGTAACAGATGTCTGACCAGCTTAATCACACTTTTTGGAATGACATCCAGTTAGCACAGTATCCCTTGGTACAGTATATTAAGCTAAGGAACAGATTGTTCCATCGAAGTCACAAGAACATGAAATCCTAAACTCCAACGCTGCAGCGTTTTCAATTGTTCCCTCACAATGTGTGGTGTGCCTCAATCAATTACTACCTCTTACTATTCTATTATGCTTATAGTGCCAGGACCTCGTCACAGTCCTACGGGTAAAATGTGCCTGCCAGCAGATGTATGTGGTTCCTGTACCTAACAACTCCAAACAAGCGATGGTCTGCAATCTGTCACGGCAAGCAAGGGTGCAGATGAGTAACATATCATCCAGTAATCCTATTTGGTATGATAACAGCAAATAGGATTACACTCATACTTCCACAGGCCTTGTATTGTGAGTGACATAGACATCATCGCATAAGAAGGTAGCTCATGTGCCAAAACACCAAACTCAGATGTCAAAGAACTCTTAAACCCTAAACATTCATCCACTAAAGCATCTTTTAGTGCTTCCACAAATACAGAGCTTCCTGTTCAGATATTCCAGAAATGACTAACTGTATATTGGATTTAACAGATCTATTTAGTTGCTCTGTGGGGTGAATCTATTATCAGCTCAACTGGCACCGAGACTCTGGGTATATGGATTACAAAGGTGTTTTTCAAATGTTTCTTAATATTACTTACTCAAAGAAGGTTGTCCATCCATTTTCATTCGTCTTAGTTGCTAGGAGACCTGAGCTTCCATGGTAGGTCATCACAGCTAGTTCTTGACCCTGAGCAGCAACAGTTTTAAGGGCATTGTTGGTGCCAATGGTGAACCAGAATGTCTGCCCATCGGGGGCCATCAGCCACAAAGGCATTCCGGTGGTGTCTCGTCGGATGTTCACTACGTTTTTGTTCTTGTCAGTAATGCTGCTCAGATCCCCTGCTCCTGTGTAGGTCAGATTGTAGAGGTGGTCTCCTGTAGTCAGACTTTGTGTGAAAATGTGGCTGCCGTTGGAGTCAAACAGATAGAGTTCATCATGAATGGGAGAGGACACCTCGTACATGCTGAGGGGATTCAGATAGGGCTTGTTGTTGCGCACAAAGCGGATACGAATGTTGCCCAAATCTGCAATGTAAAGCTCTCCATCTGGACACACCGCTAGAGAATAGGGTGCATTCAGTTTAGCATCCTTAGCATAACCTTCATCTCCAAAGTAACAGTCACAGTTGGCATCATTCTTGCAGTCACAGCCACTCGGTGCCCCTGCAACCAGGGAGATCTCTCCATTGGTGGACACCTGTCGTACTCTGTTTATTTTCTTTTCATCTGACTCAGCGATATACAAAACACCATTGTGGGACACAGCTAGGGCATTGGCAGACTCCAGGGTGGCATGGATGGCCACTTTGCTCATGAGGAAATGGTCGATCCCGGGCACTTGGCAGTGCATGGGCCGGCCTGCTACAATACGAACTTGATGATTTTCTGAGATCTGAAGTACTACATTGTTGTCCAGGACGAACAGGGAGTTGTCCATGGGACTCACTGCCAGGTCTGTGGGCCACTCAAGACGCACCTAAGAGGAAAAAACACAACAAGAATATCAGCCTTAGGTCAGAAAAACAGACCATACTCTTATTGATCCACACAGTTTTCACTTTATCAGAGGGAAACAGGCCCTTGGTGGAGGAATCATTGAAAACTGCTTACAAAAAAGGCTTCTGTGAAAACGGTGGGCTATCTCACAGCTTACGCTGGAAGCAAAAACATTATTTGAAATGATGTATTATCTGATAAGGAGGAAAATAGCAGCTAGTGTACTGTTAAAAGGGTAAACACAAAAAACATGATTTTTAAGATTAAAGATGATAGCAATAGTGGTGAGGGGGGCATAACGAGGAGTGATCATTAAAAAAATCAGAGTGACTGAAAAAAGCACACTGCAACTGATGCTGAGAGCTCTGTACACGTAAGAGGGCTTCTGCATCCTTCACCTCCATCGTGTCACTGTTTTTCCTTGCTTTGGGTTATTAATTATGTAATGACAAGATATTGCATGAGTCCTTGAAAAGAAAGTGGAGCATACTTACCAAATGAAAGCCCAGCCAGCATTTGGCCTCTTAAATTATGACTTATTGTTCTGCTAACAATATATTAGGCTTTTAACAAATTGGAATGATTGGATTCATCCAATTTACCGGTCTCCCTCTCACTTATGATCCCTGGGGGATCGCTTGGGAACATAATATGACGTGCCATATTTCAATAGAAGCCTTGCGGCACCAACAAAGGCAGGTTCAGATTTTAGGCAACCCATTAGATGAGAGTGGCTTTAACCTTGTTTTGGATACTTTGTCCGACAACTGCAAAATGGGAAGGTGAATGAATGTATGCAGCTGTGACTATGGTTAACTCATTTGCCATAATGACCTTGAAATGCAAATTGCAGAAAACTTTATTACTACAAATGACAAGGGGGGGATCTGCTAAGCATCAGATCATGTGTACTTTAACATGAAATAAATTGTTACCTCGACCACTATATCATACTCATACAAAAATGTAATTGTGTATTAGCTAAGTGAGTAGAAAGCTGAAAGGCATGGACAAATGCAACATGCTGAGTTCATTGTATGAGTACAATAGAGTTGATATTTGGCCATGAAGTGGGCATCAACCTACTGTCCTTGGTTAAACAATAAATTCTTCTTCTTTCTTTCTTTCCTATTTACCTTGGTTACATGTCACAATGGTGCCTCACATCTTGGAAAATAAAGTTATATATACAAAAAACTAAACAATAAATTCACCAAAGGCTTTTCAATAAAAGAGGAAGGTTTTTGACATGTAAATTCAACAGCTTGAGGATTAAAATGCCTCAGGGAAATGGTTTTCACTGATAAATGTGGGAAGAAAGTCAAGGCTACACAGTATATTCAACTACTTTTGAAATGCTACTCTGCATTAAACAGCACAAAACACAGGGGCCATGAAACACAAATAATATCAATAGAGCACATAGTAGCAGGTTGCTAACAGCCAACAGCTTTCTGGTAAAGTATTCAAGCTGTATAATGCTATTTAACTAGTTGCACATTTTCACAATATTCTAATTCAAAAGGCAATGCTGACACAATAATGAATCTAAAAGTGACAAGAGATTCTATGAAGATGATTACTTGACTCTTGGCATCAGTCATGTTCTTGAACCCCTGCCACTCTTTACAAACAGAGCACTTGTCCACCTTTGATTGAAACACAGATTCACACACAGCTCACATCCCATAAACCTCCCATCACCCCCAACAAAAGAGAGGAGGTTTATATAATAGGACATATCTTGGGCCACATACAGTACAACAAACAGGGGACTGCCAGTGGATACATGTCATCTCTCAGTAAGCAGAAAATGCATTTACTTGGGAAATGAAGGGGAGACTTTCAATTCCTTAAAACCTATTTCTTGTCAACACTGGTGCTTAAATATTTCATGAGCCAGAGTGTGGAGTGGCTCAAGGGAGCTGCCTGTAAGGAGGTTTTCACGCCACTCTGACTGATGAGGGGATATTTCCCGAGCTGCTGTCCCATATGCTGTAACCCGATCATAGCCTCTCCGTTATACAGTGGGGCAGCTGTCAGTAATGCCTGTCTGACACAGCCGCCACCAGCAACAAAAAAACATAAAATGTCAGCCAAGGAAGTGATTTTCACCAACACAAAATTATTTTAAACTGTATAAAAAAAAATTCTTAGCACTATAATGTTATTTTCCATTAGCAATCTCTTCCCTCTTTCCTCGTACCAGCATGATGCCTGTCTGGAGAAGAGCAGTATGTCATTATTTGAAGTCCCTCTCAGATTGAAATTAAATGTCACAGTCAGAGCCTTGATAAAGCTTTCTGAAGCTGCTGATACCCTTGAAATATTTTCAAGTGATCTTGTTTTAAGACATGGTCCCTCTCTATTTAAGTTTGAACTCAGCATGGGATGCAGAGAAGATTTTCAAGAGAAACATTTAATGGAGCATATTTCTGAAACCGCAAGGACCGAAGGCCTTGGTGTAAACAAATGAAAGGATTGTTGAAATAGGTCAAACTCGTGTCCTATTGCATGATGATAAAAAAGTTGAACATGGCATCCAGTAAAGCTCCCAATAAATCATCATTTATTTTCCCTTTATGGCCTGACAATATTGCCATCTGTAAAATTTAAAAATGAACATTTTCTGTCTTGAACCTGAATATTTTTGCCTGGACGTGCGCACACTTGTCCCATCTCGGTATAATAAGAAGTTAAAAGCAAGAAAGCTTACAGAGATTCACATCGAATTAAGAGTGAATTCTGCCGCATTACGGTCACTGCACAGATGGCATGGCAAGATAACAATAACCTCATCAGAGGAGAGAAAGAAATGTGAGATTATTTTATGCCTAGAATAGGTGAGGTACAGCAAAAGTAATGACCACTGCGAGGAGCCTTCTCCAGAGAAACTCTGGTCCTAAGTGAGGGATTGGGGAGTGTTTGTAGTAGCTATGCGCCCTGGATTAATTTTTAATGGATGCTTTTTACTGTCTGAGTGTCTCTGGCAGTGCACTGCCTGGGTCGTCGCTGCTGTGGATCGGATGGTGAGCATCTATAGGCGCTTGTGTTTGTGTACGGGGGTACGGGAGCAGCAAGCACTGGTCATGAGGGGGATGGAGATACCCCCGGGGCTGGAAATAGGCAGCTGGAGGGTTTGCTTCCTCCACTGAATACATCATTTCACAGACACACAGAAAGCTTCTCTCCACTGGCATCTGAAGTCCCCTCAGGACCTGTTTGCTAGTCGTACTCAATATCATACACGATGGTGCACGGAGCAAACTAGTGCATGGCAGACATAAATCAAATCTTATCATTAAAGCCCAGGAATGCTCTTATCATGAGAGTAAAACCAAAACAATTATAGATTTTATTTTGGATTATAAATGACTGCTATTGCAGGTATGGCAAAAACAAACCCCAACTACTGGAGTTGAAAATTAGGATGTCAGGGAAAAACTGCTTTGCAAAGGCTGCTGGAGTATGCAAAAAGTCTGCCTTGTCACCTCCAAAGGGAAGTCACTGAGTTAGAGAGTGACCTCAGAGCAGCGTCCTTGCCTGGGGAATGTGCTCTGTCTGAGGTAGCGGTCTGGTACATATGTTTGCATCAGTGAACCTGTGTGAGTGAATCCAGATCCAGTGAGGTTACAGGTCATCCTCATCATCCCCCTACAGCTATAGGTCAACGGCCCGTTGCATTTGGGGCTGCGTGGCCACTTGACACAGACATGGAAGCTCCCGGGACTACAGTGCCACCTCTGATTTCAGCATGGTGACATGTACATTCCAGTTCCTGAGGTCCATTAACTGCTTATATTTCTTTTTTATTGGTATTTTCTTATTAACGACAAGATGATTTACATTTTTGTCATTCACCAGGCTGGCACAGCTGTGTTGAGGGCTGCTTTCCTGAATTCATAATCTTCTGGACCAATGGAATTGAAGTAAGCAAATCCAGACCATCTTTGGTTTAGACTTCCACATCCTCCTCTCTGGTGAGTGACGCAGGTTTTGTAAAAAATTGGTGACTCATGTTAAAATATGCATTTATTCTACGTGCAATAAACACACACATATAGCACTTTATCTGGTACTTATTCTTATTTTTACAGGGTTTTCTTTATTTAAATCATACAGAGTATATTGTACTTTGTGTGTATTCTATTGTCATATTGTGTTTTTATGTTTTTACTGCCTTGCTTCATAACGAACTTCCCCTTGTGGATTAATACAAATCTATCCTGATGTGAACTATTTCAGAAACATTGCAGACATGGGCTTAAGTGAACACAAGAAAACAGTTTTCAGTCTGAAAACTGGCAGTAGAATCCCAACAGAGAGATAGATGCCTGTAGGCTCTAACTGCCTTCCTCTACCTTAGTATCCTTAAAAATGATAAAAACTGGCATCATGCAGCCGATAAACAAATGTGGATCAGAGCTAAGCCCACATGGGGATGTCAACCTCCTGGAGAACAGGGTCAATCAAGGAGACTGGTGTAGGTTGAGAGACATGAAAACACATGCCGGCTGCCCAGGTCAGGGAGGTCGTACCTGAGAGATGTCCATCACAGCATCGCAGCTGAGAGGGCGGGCAGAGGTCAGGTCATTGAAGCCCAGAAGAGTAGAGATGATACCATTCTGATCAATCCTGCGAATCATGGTCCCATCCACAAAGAAGATTACACCGTACTTATCCACCGTAATGCCTGCAGATAAAAAGTAATCCAATGGACAGAAGAGGAAAATATCCATTAGTTATTTTGTTTATCTGTGACTTAATGTGAGGACAGAGCCCCACTAAATGACAATTAAGCGCAATTCACTGCAATAAAAATTAAAGACTAATCACGGCAATGAAAGCTAATGCGAGGATTGATTTTTCAAAATCAATAATGGAGAACAATAGACATCAAATAGATGAAGATTACTGTTTGTATTGATTCAATTAAAACTAAAATGTCATCTATGTAGTCCCTTTATCTCATGCTCTCTCAGCCTAAAACAACAATGAAGCTGGAATTACCAACCAACACGCACATCTCTGTATTTTTCTATTACTTCAGGGTCTGTCAAACAATATTCAAGCAGATGTGAACATCTAGTCTACAGTAGTTACGGCAAAATGTTCTATTTTCAATGCAGCGGACTATACTATACATGCTGCACATTTCAGTGGGACTTGAGTGTTATTTCAGTACATATGAATCACAATGTCATCCCAATGGAGGACAACAAGTAAGCATGTGATCTAGTGACTAATGCATCATTTAAATATGGAAGCAACAAGACAAAGAAGACCCCAGGAAACACAAGGACAGGCATGTCATAAAAAATATATATTCTGTTTTTAACATAACTCAAGCTAGTGAGCTACATGTTTGCGGTTAGTGATGGAGTTAAGATCATTTAAGGCATACATCCTGAAGATTATTGTTCCAGCATCTGGGATTACTGTCTTGAAAAAGAAAAGAAGACCCCCAATGGATGTGAAACTGCAGTTTACATTGATAATAATGACATCCATACAATACCTCTGGGGTTCGTGAGAGTGGCCTCCGAGGCTTTTCCTCCATCCCCGCAGCGAGTGTCATCGTATGGGAGACACTGGTCACCAGTGCCCGCAATCAGCTCCAGATTCTTGGCCACGTCTTTCACAACATTTAGGGATTTCACCTTGAACACCTTCCTGCTGCTAGTGTCTGATAGGTACACAGCACCGTTCACTGGACTGGTGGCCAGGTAGTACTTATGAGCCGGGCTGTTGCTGAGAGAAGGGAAAAGAAGCCAATAGAAGTCAATAAAGCTGTAAGGGCTACAGTGCATTCAATAAGAAACATTGTTTAATACAATTAAAATGGATTCAAAAACCATTTAAAGAGTCAATTGGGCACAATTACAGTTTAAGCCACGGACATAGAGAAAAAAAAATAGAATGAGATTAAACATGACATAATGGTGGAGCTCAGAACTCATCGACAATACAGTCAGCTAAGTTCCCAATTCCTGTCGTCAAAGAGAATGGAAACGCCACTCGTCTGAAATTATGTTTAGCCTATAGACATATACACTGCAGACATATGTGAAAATACTGTATACGTATACAGATGTCTAGTTTCTTTCAAACAATTGAAACAATAGCAATGCTGGGGGGGATGCAGAGTTAGGAAGACAAAGAAACACGAAGGTCTAGCGGGACTCAGTCATTGGGGTGCGTTGGATCCTTTGACAGAAATCCTAATTGCTCCCCCATCACTGATCTGATCTGATACTATCTGTCTAATACAGTAGCAGTAGCCTGGTTATTGCTAGAAAAAGTTTCCTATGGGACCTTTAATTTTTTTTTTTTTAAAGAAACACAAATGCATAGCTGAAGCAACAATCCTAACACACTATGCAGAGATTCCAGTGCAGAAAATATACTATTAAACTTCCAACTAAGTCAGCAAAGTAATCCTTCATATCCACAGGAGGTTGCCCAACCTGACAGACTGACAATAGAACCAAATATAACCAATCCTGCTGTGGTGGGATGCACACAATCTTTTAGCATACTCCAGTCAGAATAGGTGTCAGAAAATACAGACAACAAAGATGACCGTAGAAAAAAACAAAGTAGCATATATGAAGTGACAGTGAGGACTATTTCTACTCCTGCATATAATAAAAAAACATGATCTTTTTCTGAAAAATCAAACCATCACAGATTGTAACAAAAAACAAAACAAGCCCAATGGCACATATTTGACTTCTGTGCTCCCTTAAATACAGTACATAGCATAAATTGTACTTTTGGATAAGACTTTCTTTCTTTACAGGTTCCACCCACATGCAACACAACTAAATGATCCCTTTCAACTAGTTGGTTAAGTGATTGTAAGAAAATGTATCAACAACTTGCTTGGATGAACCTCATCACACCACACACCCTGCCGTGGCCATGTGTTATTCCTGCCGTAGATGAACTACTCAAATTATACTTTGCAACCAGATTTAGCAATAAGGAAATACTCATGATTTCAGCCCAGAATCACCAAATTATCATAAGCATCTGGACTTTGAAAGAAAATAACTACGGATTTGGATGAGGTGATAGCTTTTGTGCATCATGAACTACAACACAATGGATAGATACAGGTATATTGCCATGTTCCATACGGTTGCACCTCCTCACTTACATGTGCGTGTTGCAGTCCATGTTAAGCAGTGGCATCTGTGGTGTGATGAGGTTGATCGCACAGTTTGTTCTTGTAAATTTGTGACTTTAATCCCTGAAAGTTTCAGATTTTTTTCCTCGCATAATTACGACTTTATAATATCAACAAATATTCAACTTTATTTCATGTACATTTGTACGTTTTCTTCTGGTAAATTTACCACTTTCATTTAAGAGAATATCCAATATTTATTTCCCTGTAAAATGTACGTTTTTAATTTTGCTGGTGTACTAATGTATTAATCCAATAAATAATTTAAAACCTTCAAATGCAAAACATTTGCTGGTTCCGGCTTTACAAATACGATTATTTGCTGCTTTTCCCTGGTGTTGTTGAGCAGTGTAGTGTTTAGCTCCACCTTAAAGATGACCAGATTTATCAGGGCAGGATACAGCACAGTTCTGCCAGACCTGATAAGCATTACAGAGAAACCTGTCAGCAGGGTGTCATTCAAAGTGGATTAAGATAGAATTTCAACTATAACCTTGAGGGTCTTTTAGGGTTTATTGTTGGCACGACAGTGCCAAAGCTTATATTTTTAATAATACAACAAGAAGAAAGACCAGTGGGTCCGTGGTATTGTCAACTCCGGTACATACTTTTAAATGACAATTGACCTTCAATGAATCAGTGATGACAGCACACTCAGCAAACCTCAGGCACACATGTCACAAACAGCCGTCTGACCAAATTGACTGATATTTTGGTCTACAGTACATTCCAGGTACAACTGGCTTAGAAAAAATTACTGCTGTCTTAGAGTGGGTCAGTAGCAAGCCTCAATAACTGGATTCTACTTTGCATTCTATCTGCCATGTGCAATCAGCTGATACCTTATCAGCTCCCAGTAGCATGTAGAACCGTGTTTGTCCCCCATAGTGTTTGAAACTAGAGGCGTTATTCCCTGACCTTGAGCTATAGCCATATACTCCATCTATATTCACTGACAACATCTAGTTTGTAGAAGATAATTGGATTTCGCTGCATGCTGGTGCGGCAATGGAGGGAGCATGGTTGGAGTGGATGGGGACATCCTTAGTAGGGGGTCAATGAACATTGCAGTGAGATCACCCCGCTCCCAATCCTATCGCTAGCTCACACATAAACAGTGGGCAGCCACCCGTTTTATACAGACACATGCTGCGTTTTCCTACATAAATCTACCTTTTTAACATACAAATGTGTTACTGAGAACAAAGAGACAGAGCTTTGACGTTTCTTTAGATTTGCTCCAGCAAACCAGCATGAGTGTGTACGAGATGTGTAAGTTAGTGTTTGTACGGACGTTTTTGTTCTGCACAAAGACATTAGAGATACAAAGACTGACAAAAGATATAAAAGCTTCTAAGTGTTTTGTTGATGTGGTCATTCTTGAAAATAGAGGCCAGTGACCAGCGTCCCCTGGCTTTTCATCCCCACTTTGACTACATGGTCGCTAGTTGAAGTCATGACCCCCTGATAGAAAATCCATCAATAGCCCTTTGCCTGAGACATGGTATCTAACGACAGCATGTCCGGGATTTTCCTCACCGCCTCCTGACAAGGACAATTATGTCTTTGTAGCTTAAGCCACTGATACAATCTACACTAAGTTGCTATTTATTAGTCTCACCTATAAACAATTTATAAAAATGATCGAAATAGACTTTCTATAGAAACTGTCAGGAAGGTGTTGATACCATTCTGTGATCATGATAACCTGTAGTATGCACTGCAATTGATCTGTATTTTATAACAACAAATAATCAGGGCAATTTTACTCTTCAACATAATTCAGCACCATAAACTACAATGACATTAATACCTCTCTGAAAAACAAAAGCAGAAAATGAAGTGTTTCATAAAGGTTGGATTTCTTATAGTGTGGTTTTGTTGAATTGCATGTAGCAAGGTGTCCTTAATAAACCCTAGCAATTCCACAACCATTTTAATTAAAGGGATACATTAGGCATAATACTGAATAACAAAATACTTTTATACATGTGATGGTCAATGTTATAGAGTGCCTCTACTGAGCCAACAATCAGCTGCATTTTCTCTTTACATTTACGCCTACAGATGCAAAAACACTGAAGTGAACAAGGCACTGAATCCAGAGATTAAGTAAGATCATAAACCAATAATAAACCTCTAAATCCACAGCTTTATGAAGATGAAAATTACGCAGCGATTCATTATTTTACGATATGATATTCTCGCTGCTCAAAAGTGCATGTCTAAAATTGTCTCAAAAGGGCACTTGGACATCAAGTATGTGGACTGTACCCTTTTCTATATTCATTCAAGCAAATACTGTAAGGCTTACCTATGCCTGAAGTCTTTATTTCTGTTTGCCAGGAGCAGCAGACAATTAGAGAAGAGAAAGGAGACAGTGGACATAATTAATTACAAGAGAATCATGAAAAAACATCATATTCCTTATCTACGAGTCAACCCTTCTTTGCTGACATTAAACAAAGAAATGAATCCTTTCCTCAAACGTCTTCTGTTAAGAACCCATTACATCCTCTTCAGCCCCTATCAGGGCCAAACTCCAGCTGATACAGGTGGATGAGATAGGCAGGACCATCAATCCTGGGCCTTTAGGGCTTTTCTGTCTATCTCAATCGACCTCAGTGGTTTATGACCTGTGTGCAAGCCCATCTGAGCTCATGGTCCTGAGTGAATGCTAGTAGGCTACTCCTCCGTTACCTGAGCTCCAGGACGCTGGTGACATTCCCCGTGGTGAAAATCCTCCTCACATAGTTAAAGTCGCCCACATACAGACTTCCATCTGAGCCACAGGCTAGAGCCACAGGGGCCAGCAGCTTGTTTCCTTCAGCAAGGCCATTACAGCTGGGGCAGGAGATGCTGCGCCTGCGCCCGTTCCCCATCACACTGCCGATTACGGGAGGCTGCTGGGAGATGAAGACGTTCTCCCCATTGCCCATGTGAAGAATACCTGATGGCACAGGAAGAAAAAAAGTAACACCTGCAACCTGTGTTGTTTAAGCAGAGTTTGAAGACTGTGCTCTATTTTCCTGAAAATAGGATGCAAGTGCAGACTAGTGGAGTGAAAACAGATGTGACCAATTGGTTATGGCTAATTTGGCTAATTTGGCAACCAGAGGTGGCCCTAAACAATAGGCAGTTAAATAAAATACTCTTATCTTCTTTACAAAGCACCAGTGTTTTTTTAATACACCAGGAAATGCATGATTACCCCACGAAAAAACTTCTTCCAGAGGCTTTTATTTATTGCGCAGTACACATAATGTGTTACCAATGGCAGATAATGTCCCAAGTTGGATTTTGTTTACCGAGGCACTTAAAATCCTGACTATGTGTAATACACAACCTTATCTTACAATAAATGCATATTCATACAGTTCAGATACAACTACACAAATATGTAATGTGTTACCATTAGTAACTGTTGACTTTACTGTTGAGTAACCTTTACCACAGCGATCACAAAGGTTGCACCCAATTTGTCATATTTAGGTATGTTTACATGCATACATCAATTCCCAAATTATTAATTCAATTCAGATTATTGCATTAGCTAACAGCTCCCAATTAATCCTGTTAACACAACAGGCATTTGATTTGATTATACAGCTTATAAAATACTGTTTGGATAAATAAAATAAATGCTACATTTACATGAAGGAGCTCAAGACTCATCCTGATGCTGCCGTCTACACCTGATGTAATCTGCATATAAACTTGGAATTTGCATAGAATAGCATTCCAGTCTGGTCTAGATGCGAAGAGGGCTGTTAAAATATGTTTGCAAATGTCAGAAAATGTAATCAATTGAATAAAATACCTATGATGCTTATGTGTGTGTAGCAATGTGCAGTGCTCATGTGGCAACTGTTTCTGCTGTGGGTAAGTAGGCAACTGCTTGCTAACACGTTACTGACGAGAATTTGGTAAACTGAGAGTATTCTAGTGCTATAACGCTGCGAGTCCCTGTCTCCTAGTGGCAGCTTATTGCAGTTTAAAAAGTATATTAGATGAATATATTAAGGTCTGTGTGTGCACCTTCTCCAAAACTGAAGCCATTAAAATTGCTCAGTGTCTCTGTGTTTTCAATAAACGGTGTCTATCATCTGTTTTGCGTATGGAAACACAGGCACAATGTCAAGCCAAAATGGGGACCAAAAAGGCCTTTGGCACAAGTGGAATACATTGGAGGAAGAAAATTACCACACAGGCACAATCACAAAAAAATTGACTTTCCCCGATTAAAAATGGCATTGTGCCTGCCTTTCTAACTCCACTGGCTTTGCACATGAATATAAATAGAGCCTTATGAGTATAGTTCATGTGCAGGCCTTCAGGCATGCACCCACACACACATTCATGCTATGTTTCCATTACTTTCCAATCTACTCTTGGAAAATATTCAAATATGTTAATGTAAAGATGTTCCTGCTGCCCAATCAATGTAATCATATTTGAAATTCAGCATCTGCCCGTCTACAGTAGATTTTACGTTTCTGATGGTGACCTGAATTCTTTGAGCAGCAAAACATTTGGTCTATTAGAAAAGATCAGCCAAGCATATCCTTTCTGGGAATTGATTTAATCTTAGGGGCTGCTGCTGGGAGTAGCAGACTGACAGCAATTAAATTAGGGATGATTCTAAAAATGCTGGGCATGAACAAGACATCGAGGTGCCAAAGAGGCGGATGGGGTGGAGGAACTGGCAGTGCAGGTGGTGAGGGGGCAAGTAGCAGCTCTTTCTCTCCCCTGGACAGCCCATTCAGACTCAGCAGGTTTAGTGTGACAGATAGAAGTGCCACCTTGCTGAGCACTTTTCATATAAGTATGGCTCATCTCCTCTGATGAGCCCTTCCAGACACAAACAGACTGTGAAACCTAACCAGTGACAGGTATGCCATAAGTTGCTCTCTCTTTATTCCTACTTCTGCCTTTCAGGAGTAATTTGCTGGCAATAAGAAAATTGACCCCCCTCACCTAAAAGTGGACAGCTGTAATAAAAAAGTCAGATTTATCTGATGCTTCATGACACTGCTAAATTGAAAAAGCCTCAAAATGCAACAGACAGGGAGGACAATTCAATGTTACACTAAAAGCATCATCTAAGGCACTGGACGGACAAAATGTCGGCAAAATGTATATAAAAGTATATTATTGATTACTAATAAGATTTAATTTAATAAAACTGAATATAAAAACCCTGCTAGTTAAATGAGACCCCCCCCCCCAATTGAAATCAAATTAAATTATTCTCTTTAGATTTGTAATTGTCCTGACGTGTAGAGTAGTAATCAAGTACAACTGCACTGGCACACAAGTATATTTACCTCACTGTGATTTTAAAACTCAACAATTTAATAAATAATGGGTTGAAATGTATATTTATATTTAGTATAAAATTATTGTTAAGTGTTCTAATGAACAAGTGGTTTAGAGTAAGAATTTTAAAAGGCATTATTAGTTGACTCACCACTCTGGATATTTAAAGCATGGTGCTTGTCAATAGTCCATCCTCCCAGTTTGGAGGCAATGGTTTCGTAGCCCTGAAGAACAGCAGTCCTCTTCTCCCACAGAATAAGGTCTGGACATGACTCATACTCAAAACCCACAGATACTAGGGAGAGAAGCGAAGATAAAACTAGCATTAGTGAACCACATGTGTTCTGGATAAAATTAAAAATAAATGTAGTATATGCAATATATACTTGATCACTTACCAAAAGCTTCAGACAAGCCATAGACCTTCTGGCTGTAAACATCAGCCTTGTCCCACACAAAGTCATACAAGAGGTTTGGGGCTGCAGGAAACCACTTTCTGAACAGCCTGCCCTCCACAGCCACCATGAGGTGAACCTTCATCAAGTTGAAAGGGATTGCGGAGTGGGAAAGGGTCACCCTCATTATTGACTTGTAACCTGGAGTCCTGCTACTTAAATATCCGAGGTTCATATATGCCCCTGGTATGGGGACTTCCTCCTGCAGAGACTATGGACAAAAAAAAACAAAGCTTATAAATGACAGAACGCAAACGTAAATCTTTAAGCTAGCTGGCAGGAATTGTAAATTCTAAAGAGCTTAGGAATCTATTTGCTTCAGTGTAAGTGTGTCAGGACTAATAACATGTCTCTGTGTGTCCTTTATTTCACGCAGATTATCAATTTGTCAATCCTTTGGTCAGTGGCCACTAAAACCTTTGTTCCATTTTTTTCACAGCCCTGCCTCCAACCAAATATATGGACCCATGGGAAGATTACAGCGTCAATTAGAGGACAATTATTTCCATGCGTTACAGGGAATCCAATGAAGGATTTCTTCATTATGTACTCCAGTGAGTATTTCATAATTGAATTAATAATAGCAAGTCCTTCATTAGGACAATAGTCTTCCCTGCAATCCATATGACTATGGCATTACTAGAGTGCCCTTGGACTCAGAGCTTGCACAGTCCGATAATATATAAAGTAATACAAGTTGGTTTAGTAAAATGTGGTGGCCTTGGGCGTTTCCACTAAGGTCAGACCTGTAACCTCTTGATGATACAACAGTAGGCCAGCAGACTTTGTACATTGTTCGTATTTAAGATCAAGGGTCGACAGCACTGGTTTGGTTGACCACCTCCTCTCTGCTTTAATTAAGTGACCTCTTGTTGCCTGTCTCCACAGTACAGAACAAGAAGGAAAGTAACGATTAAAAGAGCTAGCGACATTGGTCAGAGGACACGTCACTTATGACATGTTTCTTTTTAAATGTTCACAGAGAGTGGCCATGCTGGGTTAATTGATCAGAATTTCCTTTTATAAGGACAAGTATAAATTGGGTGATCTTACTGTCTGGTCGTCCTACAGCTCAAGGGATAGCAAAGACAAGGCTACTATAAATAGACAGGACTGCATAAGAAATTCACTGATATGCCATAAATCTTATGAAGCAAAGTCGGAGACAAAGTAATTAGAAGGGCACAGAGATGCCTGCAAGACATACAGTAGCCACACTATAACCTGCACACACACACCTGTGTAGGCTTTCAAAAACAAGACACATACACATGTGAACAGATATAACAATATATAAAGTCATGAAAGACAATAGGAAAACCTTTACAGTGGTACTTGTATGCCTAATGAATGTATGACTACAACCCAGGAGAAATTAAAAATGTCCGGGCTGTTTTCTGTGTGAGGTAATCATCATCACTCTGCACTGAGACAGTACAATGCACATTGTAAATCGCCCAAGTTCTGCAGACCAATTACACCAGAGAGATAAAATCACAGCACTGCCATGAGCCAGAGTTACTATTACACTTGTACTTGACGAACAGTCTTCAGGGGTCTACCCCAGATGTGTGTCATGAATCATTTGGAGGAGAGAGACCCATGTAGATCACAACCTGCAGGGCAGTGAAGAGGGTGGGGCGTGGGGGGTAATCACCTGGATTTCGGGTACGACGGTCCGCCTTTCGGCGCAGGAGCCAGCGAATGCGGTGAGCGGCGCTGGGGACACCATGGGGCTTGGCCTGGTGAAGCTGCTGAGGTCACAGCTAGGGATGTCATTCTCCTCATGCCGCATGACAATGGTATCCATGACAAAGAAGCGTCCCCATGGCAACCAGAGAGTGTGCTCCTGGGTGATGAATGGAGCGCGCTCAAAGTGCAGCGCTATGGCTATGCCCCCATTGGTCACCAAGTCAAAACTATAACACAGACATGCACAAAGTCAGAGAGGATGAATGTTTATTCAAATACAGTGAAAATGGATTATATATTTTTCAAATAAATACTGTGAAAATTCCCATTAGCAATGCATGTAATCTGTTGTGTGTCGAGGATTAAGCCATTCAACAATTTACTGTGAATATAATGACTATTTTCTAATTATGTGTAGTTATAACATCAAACCGTAGTAAATTCCATGTTTTATCAAAGAAAGGATGCTGTTTCACTATTTAGCATTATCTTTCAGGCACACACAGACTTAAAATACAATAGGATTAATCACAATGTTAGACGCACATCTCTTAATTCATGTCATAATCTGTAGATTTTCTTTGAAGAATGGAAAATAATAGATGCATGCTGTAAATCCAGGCAGTTTCACCCCCCATGTGTGTGTAATGCACTGCTCCTGTGCTCACATTTATATGTGAGAGAGAGAGAGGGAGAGATTTGTGCTGCAGGATGGAGGCAGCCGCCACTTCTCTATCGATCCCTTAGATGAAGGCTGTCCACTCCAACATCAGTCTAAAAGCCCTGCAATGCAATCCCATCTACTGTTGCATTTAAGGGCCTCTGCCTCTGGTCTGACTTGAGTGGGTCTCAGTGAACAGGCTGCACTCTGGCGATTTCATCATCTGTAACTGCTGCATGGTGACAACAGCATGACTACACCTGCGCTGGATTTATGCAGCTTTTGCCACTTCTGTCTAAGAGCCAATTACCACCTGGTCACCTACAGGCCCCTGGGACAAGGACTCATCCTCACACAGGAAGCCTCTTTTCCAAATTACAGGTAAAAAAGCAGGTCCAAATAGTGGCCTTTAAATTAGGTAACCTCCCTCTTGGTTTAAGACACTATAAATAATCTGCCCAGTCTAACTTCCCTTGAGGCTAAACATCTGATTGGCTGCGGCGATAAACCTTGTCTGGGTGTGAGTTTGTCCACAACCACAGATGCTGTGGAGCTGATGGGGGCTGTGACAGCCGTACCCTTGTGCTGCTGCGATCCGTCAGTAGCCGTACAACTGCAGCCGGGCAGTCTGCATGACATTTGGCAAGGCTAAGGCTACGTACGCTCAAAACACTTCTGGACAGATAGCCATGGGCAGCGTGGCCAATCGATGAAGGGATTCACTGGCTGTTATCAATCATGACAACACCCTTAAGCCATGTGACAAAACTTATAAAGCTACCTACAACTGCCTTGCTTGCCTGTGCCCTTAGGGAATGCATCAGGCTCAAAGAGTTAACCCTGCCAATGAACTTGGCGCGGCTCATACAAATTATAGGCAATCCTTTCTCAGCCAGTGTATACTTAGAATAAGCTAGACAGTATCTACTGGATGTTAAAGTGAATCAAGGATAAACAAGTTTTGTAGGAGTAAATAAGGACTGTATAGATGCTTAGGTAATAGGTGATGAGTGTAAACAGGAAAACAATTAACTACAAAAAAAACCATTTAATTAGATTGGCCTCTTTTACAAACTGTCAAGTGGTCAAGTGTATTCTGGATTACCGGTCCTTGCAAACCACGTAATAATGTAATAAGATGGAATCCATGTCAGTATTCTTCTCATTATTGGAGAAAAGCATAAAAGGGAACATGTGTGTCTCAATGTTCAGCCAGTCAGAACATGGCTACACAGCTGTAGAGAAACTAAGCTAAACCTCGTTTTTGTTTAGGCCAGAAAACATTTCAAGATAGTGGAAAAGGTAATTTAAAAGCTAAGCCCTTGGACAATAAAGAACACATCATAAAAATGAGTTGAGACAGCTTTCCAATTTCTAAGTGGCTGAACAGGTGCATTTCTGATTTCACGCTGCACTGAGGCAGTTTACAGTGATTGCAGGGGAGTTGCAGGAGACTGGGCATGTTTACAGGGGAACTTGGGAGATGGAGTAGTGTTTACACATAGAGCTTTTGCAAAAGGAAAAATGGAGTGATGCATAAGGAAAATGGGACACGCATAACTGGGAAAAAGAAGGAAGGATAGAGATGAGGGAAAGCCAGTGCAGTGGAAAGGACATGAGACCTGGGCTCAAGGAAAGTACAGGAAATAGTGAAAGAGTGGTGACCAGAAAGGAAAGGCTTAAGGGCAATGGGAGATTGGAGGATGAATAGCGTGAAGGGATAGAGTGCAGATGAAATAAGTGAGGAAGGTGAAGATGATGAGGTGGAGATGAAAGAATTTTGTAAAACTTGGAAACGAGGAGACTGACAAGAAGATGGAATGAAATGAGGAGAAGCAAGAATGATGAAAATCAAAGGTGCGGCAAAGATGTGGGCCTTTAGAGTATCAGTGACTGATAAAAGTGTCGGGAGGAAGTGGGGCTTGGAGAGCAAACACCAATTCATGCTGCGCTGTGATAGAGGGGCTTGGTTTGCCACAATGCCTTACTAAAACTACTGTGAGCGATAAGAGGGATTGTGGGTTGTGATTGTGTACTACTGTATGTGTATCTGTTCCAAAAATTATGTTCAGAAAAGAACAGAAAGTATAGAGACAATGTTACCCAGAATGTTTCACTCTGGCCTTTCTCTTTCACGCCAAGAAACACATCGAAACCAGTCTGAAGTTTTTGTCTGGATTTATCTGAGAAACTCTACTGGTGCCAAAGCAGCTTGCATAGAGTGGCTCAAAGAAAGCCAAACAGAGAACTTGGACTTTGCCCACTTGTTTCATTAAAACACTTTCTGGAAAGGGGTTCTAGAGGTACGATATTGAGTGTATTGACAGGGTTTCCTGTATCTTGCAGAGGCAAAATACGTGTAGAATTGTTCGAGGAAGATAGTGGTTATGATGTATGTCAATCTGTGCGTTTGCTTGTGTTCTTTTAAGGACACAGATTTAAATCAACCACACAACTAATTAAGGTGAGGGTTATTTTTTTCAACTATGACATCAAACTACAACAAAAGAGGAAACAGATGTAGGGCAAATTAATTGCAGGCCTAAACTTAAATGTCTCACTTAATTCTCTAAATCTTCCATTGTCAAATAAATAATGTCCATCTGCACATGTTTCATAGCCCCAGTGAGCTGCTTTGAATTGGCATATTTTATTCTTTCCCCTCCCTGCTGCTACTGAAGCATAACTTATGAGTGTACCAGAAGGGCTTTGTTTGATTTCTCTGGGAATTGAGCCGAGAACTCCAAAATTGGACCAAATGAAAGCACAAAGCAGATCAATGGCGGCACAGTTTGCAGTGGCAACTGTGTTTTTTCCTCCCGTCATTAGAATTCTGCACAGCTAAACAACAGTGTCTTTAATAATAGTATAAATATCATCATACTTAAGCAGCAGTTAGTGAAGTTTTACATTGCATCCATTGTTTCGGAGTGTGTGAGTTTGTGTGTGTGTTTTAATATAAGCATCTTACCTTCCATCCTGCCTAGTGATTGTGTAACCATAGGATGGGCTGTTGATGAAACTGATGTTGACGCCAACCAGCGGTGTCCCATCCGAGGTCACTACTTGTCCACGAATGACACAAGCATGTCTGCATAGGAGTGACAAAGACCAAGCACAGTTACAATGATGGAATACTTATCGAAAAGTGAAAGAAACATACAGTACGTATAGATGCTATCAAAAGGAAATACTGTACAAACAGCCATAACGGAAACAAAGCAACGCAACACTACAAAGTCTCTAAGGGGGTTTCTATCCAGAATAGAAGGATAATGAGATAAGGAAGCTTTACTTTGTTTTTGCTCTAATTAAAAAAGAGGATTTATCTTTTCCATTACAGAATTCAAGAGAGGGAAATAATAGGACTGCAGATTGCAAGACTTGCTTGGCTGGTTATCAAGACCTTGACAGATTTCCAGACTGACACCAGGTCTCCAGAAGCTGCATAAATTAGATCTGATCATCAGTCCCCACCAATCAATAATGGGAAGTCATCCAAATTCACCTTCTAATCTTACTGAACTGATGAGTTGAGACCTTGTTGTATCACGTCTCCTCTGTCCAATTCTGCCCGTGTCATTAGCAAGGCCCAACTCATGGTCAGCCATCGTTTCTGTCGTCGTTTGCAAAAAATCGGGTCCCCTAACAAATGCCTTACTGCCACTTCTTCATTAGACCATGGCTATTTTTAATACATTTGGGTCTTAAACACTGCCACGTACTGGAAACAATTAACACTAGCGTGTTAGTAGCTGCCCTCAGCATGTCCTTACCAGAGGCAAGATCATTCACCCCCCACTATCCTGGTCCCCAGAAACCCAATTTTATGTTAATCAGGCCAGGTCGCCTTCAGAAGACCTTGGCTGTCCACCACTGCACTGTAAACAAGCAAGGAGATACTGCTCTGAATTCTTGGACTCATACCCAAAGATCTATCTGGATGCATTTACAAAGAATTACTAGTAAAGTTAACCCAGCACTGGCCTGCCTGTCTACGATTAATCATTCATGCCGACAGTTTATTTTAGAGTCTTGTTTGAAGAGGCAATCATCCACATTTTCTTCAGATGGAGCTGGGTAAGTGGAACTATCTCCTTCCTGCTTCTGTGAACCACATGGGGAGATGATTCCTCGCTGTCAAGACAAATGATTTAAATATTGACATCAAATAGAAGAGAAAGAAGGAGAAGCAAAGGAAGCGTGAAGCGTTTGCTGCAGAAACTTACCCTCCATATGAGATTTCACTAGTCCGAGAGGATTCACAAAGTCAAAGGGGACTTCACAGTATCTCCAAACTCTAGTTTATCATACATCATCCACAGAGGGCAATGTGAGGACAAGCTATGAAAAATGAACTCAGTAGGAAATCATCTCTAGTTTATGTTTTTTAAAGAGGGAGTATTATGGATAACAAGACTTATTCTAGCTAAGTTTTGGGACTTTGCCATTGATGTTTCATGTAAGTTATGTTAACGCATGAAGCTGATGCCCCTCCTCGCTTCACTTACTTTTGACATGATTTTTGACTTGCACCATTCGAACAAGCTGTTCTGAATCAATGTCACAAATCTGGAAAATACTTGTGCGTGAAACTACACTGCTCTTTCAGACAAAATTAAATATGCATGCCAGACTTAAGTACAGAAGACTTTCAATGAGCAAGGCTTATAAATGGTACCATCGCTGCAGAAGCAACAAACACATCATTACCTACGCAAATTACTTGATTATAGGGTAATACATATGTCACTGCAGCCCTCTTTTCCCTTGCCTGTATGTTACCCAGCACACAAGTATAAAATGAAGGGACGTCAATAAGAAATTTTAGCTCTCCAAATATATAATGCTGCTAAAAGGGACAGCGCACACTGAGAAGAAAACAAACAAAACATTTTCTGACACTAATGCCCTAATGCTAATAAAAGAGTTATAAATAAAATAATAAAAGCGCAGCCTGTAAATGAAGCAAATGGCTTTTGCCTTGCTGTTATAAGCCAGCTATCAATCTTTTCTCAAATTGTTCCATGGACAAAGTCCCTGTTTACTATTCCAGTCAGCACCCGCTGCTGGGCCTCGACAGTCTCTTGTATTATGTGTCATGGTGGAGAGTCGAGACGTTTTATGCAGTGGCAGATGCTTTATTCAGTGGCACCTATGCAGCTTTTTGTGGTGAGAAACATCAGAAATAGCACTCCAACATGTCTAGTAGCATGAGGAAGCGGTTAATGAATCAATAAAAAGATGATCAGGTGACCAGGGTAGGCATATCAGGAAGATGCTGAGACTGTGCCTGTAAGGCTCATCTGAAGCCCAGAGCACCCTGTCATAACCGCTCATATCTGTCAGTGGGTGGGGAATGAATACCCAGCATGAATAATAGATTATCACTGATATTTTTAGGTGAGCCGAGGCCTCCAATCTTGCAGCTCATCTCTGGATTCTTGACTTTACTTATTTATGGCTGCATCTTCTTGTGAGAGAGACAGGAGTATTATTCAACCCTCTATGCCTCGTCCTCTGTCCAGTGAAGAACTGCAAAATGTTGAGTGGTTCTTGAAAGCCAGAAAAATGTCAATGAGGCAAAATGTCACAAAGTGTGTTACAAGTGCTTTTTCTAAAGTATCGGCTGACACTAGTTCAAGTTTGATGAAAGTTGATGTAATTCATAACGATATTTTTCCTTTTCTAACTGCAAACTGGGTGACTACTAATGGCCAATGACTAAGATATAAAAGAGCTGCATGCTGAATACAAAATTGTACGTATAAAAAAATGTTTTACTGCAAACAATGAGGTACGATTGGCAGCATGGGGGTAGCAAACAACACATTAGTAACACATCTCAACAAACAACCAATACTGAGATGTGTTGCACATTATACTAATGGAAATGATCCTTCTTAAGCAGGGACACTTTTGAAATCAATTATCCCTTCAAGAACAAAAAAAACGGCCCTGCTAGACTAAAAATAGTAATGTCTGAAACTACAACCCTCTGCCATCACTTTGAAAAAAAAGGAAAAAAGCCTCAAATAACAACTCCATGCTGTGAAGTTTGTTTGATTTTCTCTGCTGTTTTTGACACCATTTTATACAATTTTATCACAAGAGACAAAAATTTGAAATATTCTCAAGTTATTTTATTCTCAATTTATTTCTGTTCTGACTGTTGTCTGTTTGTTTCACAGGAGTATAATAAGCCAAGATGAGAGAGATCCATAAGCAAGTCGGATGCAAATAAGGTGACGCAGAATCACAAGCGATTAAAGATGAAAAGGGAAGGAGACAAAGGAAAAGAGTGGCAGGGGAGTGTTATGAGACTTTGACAGCCATCCTGCCTGATATGAATGCGCCTCAGATTCCATAGCTGGGGTGTCGTGGGCTCTGCCTCTGGGAGTGGGCCTCAGATGGATTACAGTAAAAGTAATCACAATACATGAATATGAGATGCCTTTCAAGCAAGGGAATGCTATTTGCCACATTCTATGTTGGTCTATCATCATCTGTCCATCATCCTTCTACCTATGCACGCCACCTGTCCCTGCCCATTTCTGCCTCCACTGCCGATAGTACAGACATTTGGGTTTGGGTTTAAACAAAGCGCAAACATTTTCTATCATCTGTCAGTGAAATAACCATAGCATTGTAATTGCAATGGTCTACATTAATAATGAAAGCCACTACTTTTATTTGTGCTTGCACCTGAAATGTCATTATTTAAAAAAAACTAAAGATGTTATCCATAATGCAAATTCAGACTAGATTGCTGTTTAATCCAATATAAATGTAAACAATCAAAGTCAAGCGTCCTGAGTAGCTGAATTACAATGTGAAACATATTAAATCCAGCAACTGACTCAACAGAATGAGTTTAATCTCACAAGAAACTAATGCATGAAAAAAAACCAATTTGACTCTCAGGAGAAAACCAGCCTTCGTCCTGTTGCAGAATGCAGCACCGCGTGTGTCTGGTGAGAGTAATGCACTAGTCACTCACTTGCCATCGAAGGGGTTGGCTCCAGGGATGATGTGGGTGCTGTCTCTGCCCACTAGGAAGTGCACCCGGTCAAAGAAAGTCTGCAGGTTGCTCTGTGCAGAGGACATCTGTGTCTCCTGGATGATATCCAGGGGGTCCGGGGAGCCAACACACAGAGGGGTGGTGTGACAGGTTGCCTGCAGACAGCAGTCTGGATCCATGCAGTCCACTAGGCCATCTGACAAGGTCAAACAAGTCCCACACACACTCTCTAATTAAACAACAGCCTGGACACACACCTGGCAAAAGAATCTAAGTGTATATGTATTTGAGTCATGTATTCATTGATTGCTGTTTTAATACATGATTAAAGCCACGTTATGTTCAGCTAGTCCTGGAGAACATTTGAAGGCCTCTAGAATTGCTTGTGGTTCTCTGTCTGTAATTTAGATGAAATTACACTAGACAGAAAGAGCTGCTGTGCAATGCACTTTACTTTGCTAAAGTGGGTCATTGGACTCGCTACCCTTTGCTTTCAGGGACCTATCTGGCCAGATGGGTGATAAAAATAAACCCTGCTGTCAGGAGTCAGTCAAATCCCCTAACAGCACCCCTTCTTTGCCAGTGAGAGCCCTGTAGTCGCTGCACGGTGATGGATGTGGACAAACAGTCCCTGCATGAATAAGGGATGCTAGCGGATAGCTCAAGCCCAAGATGAGGTCTGGAAGATAGGAAGTCACGTCTTCCACTTGGCCTCAAGAGTGGTGCAGCCCCTTGGCTGGCTCTGTGTGTGTGCCTCGAGGCTAGTTTAGAGGGCAGAGCAGGGACTTCTTCCTGGGGCCAGCGCATGCTCTGGGCTGCAGGCAAGCTACTCTGCTTTTTAATAAAAACCTGTTGTGCAGGTGATTGACTTGAAGCCATTCCTCATTCTCACCTCAGCTGCATGAGAGTACAACTGAGCCTGGAAAGCATAAAGCAGGTACAGTATATACTCAAGCACAAAGGCGGTTCATTCTACAGTCAAATCCTGTCTAGTTAAGAGTCCCTGTTGATGCTTGGCCAGTGTCAGAAAGCATTGCTGCGTGTGTTGTTTGTGATTTTACCTCCATCGTTGTCCTTGACATCACTGCAGGCAGTTTCCATAGAGGTGTCACAGCCAGTGCCCCTCCAGCCCAGCTGGCATACACAGAACCAGCCATTGTTACCCAGAGTGCACCTACCATTTCCATTGCACAAACCAGGACAGCCCTCTGTGAAACGAAAAAGGACAAAGACAGAGGTCGGCACAGAATATTAAATAAAGCAGGCTTAACGGGTAACAGATAAATACTGTATACTGTTTGTGAACAAGCAGCAACAATATAACAATGACAACAATGTGAGCTTGATGTTGCTAATATTTCTCGGAGAGCGATAGACTAAAGTCATGTTAAGATTTTAAATTGGTGCGGGTGGCTATAATGACTCTCAGCTGAAGTTGATTAATTCAATACACCTTTTGTGAAGCTTCTAATATCCCTCTGCAGTAAAATCAGATAAGAGGGATCTTCTAAATCAATATTCAGTCATTACTACAGTAGATTGGCCTCCTGTATCTATGCTACTACAGCTGGATAATGAGAGCAGTGGCGTATATACTGGCATTGCCGCACATAACTAGAGTGTGATGTGATTTTCCAATACGACCGTCATTATGCTTAAAGCATTACTGCTACTGTTGTCTGCAAAAGAAGAATGTGGTGCATCAAAACAGCATTAGTTATTGAAAAAAGCTCTATATCATTATTTGCTCTCTTTTTTAATAAGTTGTCTCCAGACTCTTCTTAGCAATCAATAACATTATCCCTTCAGGGAGAGTGTGTGTTGTGTCATTAAGAGAAGTAGAATGCAACATAAAACAGTAGGAGGTGTATAAGGATAAAAGCATAATGCAGGGGAGGACTTTGCTTGCACTGTGTTCGCGTGCATGTGACCCCAGGGGAGCTAAAAGCAGGCTGGAGCAGACCGACAGGTGAAACATTCCTCTGGTTCTCTGCGGATAGGTCTTCACAAGGGCATAGAACATAGGATAATCTTGCCCATTTTTCTGGGTCTGTTTGACATTTATCTGGTACCTTGTGATTCGTATCCACTCGCTGAAGCAAAGGCAGAGGGTAACATCTCAAGATATCAAACGCACGAGTCTGTCAAAGTTTGTGTTGTTGTGCCTTGATAGAGAGAATGCTAAGCTGACCCATTTTATCAACTAAAGAGACTGGGGTGGCTGTCTCAAAGCTCTTACATCACACAGGGAGAACAGGAGTGTGAGCATGAGAGAGCGAGAAAGGAAGAGAGACGGGTGCAGTGAATGGGAGACATGTGTTAAAGTGAGAAACATCAGATGAAGGAAGAAACGGTGACGAGAACAAAACAAAGATATTTAAGAATTATTTAAGTATTTAGGAAGCTAAAAGGGAAACGCAAAACCAAGAATAGATGGGTGTTGAAGATCACATTGTTAGCTGAGTAATGTATCCGTTGCATTTTGGTATAATGGCATGAGTCATAAAACAGCCATAGATCAATACACAATCCCCATTTATGCATATTATTGCACATGTATACCTTATAAATGGCTTTAAGAAGCAGAACTACATTTCGATTTAATGGAACAACTCTGACAAAATATTGCCAAATAATATCCCCAACATTTCTTTTCTCCCCTTTCATTTAATATATAATATTTTATTGTTTAAAGGTTAGAAGCTTTTAGCCATATTGATTGTCCTTGACCATGAAGGAATCGCGAAACATGGCAACCTACAATAAGCTTTCTCAATTGCATCCTTGCATTTATACTCCGGAGGGCTCCTTTTAATATATGTAAAAGAAGTGTACATACCAAAAGGAGCAACCAAAATGCTACTATACTATACTATTGAATAATGGGGATCAATTGTGGAGCATTAAATATTGTTAGAAATGTCTATATTCTATATTAATTCTCTTCTCGTTTCCCTGAGGATAGGAAGTCGCAGTTGAAGGCTAATACCATTAGAAAGGGTCTTGCCTCCTAGACACGTTTGGACATTAGCCGTCCTCTCATTGAGCATATGGACAAAAGAACTCTGGTTAGACCAGTGGAGACAGATGATTAGTAAGCTCTGAATGTTTATTACAAGGATAAATAAAGATCCGCTCTCTGTTGGCACCAGTTCAATTTAATTGGCAAGCCTTTCAGAGAGGAGCCCCTGCTGAGCCTGCCTGAAACAGCTCCAAACGTGAGGCTGCAAGTGTTCGAAGGACTCCTATGCAGCCGCACTCATGCCAGGTGGTCCATTACCAAGGGCACAGTGGAAGTGAGAGAGGGTGCTGGAGGCAGAAAGGCAGGGTTGCTGCAGAGCCTCCACCCCCTGCTTGCCCTGCACCAACCAGACCATGAACTCTTTTAATTAGAGAGGATGCGGCCTCAGCACCTATCAGGCCCTGCTCACAGCTGCACACTCATCCATAATGCATGGCACAGGTTATGAAGCCCCTTTTCCAACACCCCCCTATTGAGAAAGCAAGGCCACACACAAACCAAATATTCAACACGTATAGAAAGCAGCACAACTTGACTCACCAGGTGCGAAAGTGCTAAGTGGAGATTACTGTGTGACAACATGGCAAAAAAAGTTGATGGGAGGTGGGGATCTTTTGAATGAGTTGTTTGGGGCAAGAAGAGGTGCCTAGTGTTTGCATATGTCAATGTAGGGGAAGAGCATGGTGTGTGTTCATGATTTGTTAATGCTGGCTGGAGTTACAATGGGAGGAGGGCAAAATAGAAGGAAGGAGGAATGCCATACCTTTCACTACCTTATCCAGATAGTGAGCTTGGGAGATAAAAGACAGGACATATAAGGGAGGTTTGAACAGTGCCACTTCCATGACAAGACAGCAAGGCAAGGTGTTAGTTTACATTACAAAAGGTTAAAAAAAGAAAGAAGGGAAAGTGCAGCCATGAAGCAAAATCATGCATTACAAGCAACACAACAAATACGATCCAACACAGAGGGAGAGGGATGGTGACGGGGAAAAAAGACAGGGGGGTTTGAGGAACACAGAGAAAGACAATGAGAGAGAGAGATAGATAGAGAGAGAGAGAGAGAGAGAGAGAGAGAGAGAGCGAGAGAGAGAGAGATAAATAAATAAAGAAAGAAAGAGTGAGAGAGAGGGTAAAAAAGTGATATGTTCAGAAAGAACATTTCAATCTGTCCCCATTTATCAACTGCTGGCATCGGCAGAATATCTCTGGGGAGTATTTCAAAAGTAACATGATTGATGCACATATTACCACCCTTAAATCTCTCAAGCAATATCGTACAGGAGGTCAGGATGTTCAACAAAAAGTGCTTTTAATCTCAAAACACCTCTGTAGACGATGAGGTCACCAGAGGCTTTGGCAATGGCGGGGCCAAATTGAACCTCCTGTGCTCCACAGCATGGGGCTTGGGGCCAACGCAGAACTCTCAATAATGAAAATTGATTTAAATTGAGATCTTTGGCTTCTTAATGGATGACACTGAGGAATATTCTTGTCGAGGGAGTGGGGATCTCAATATGGCACTTATAAAAGGCCCATCAATAATGTAAGGGCAGCATATAAAACATTCACAGACTGAGTCAAGGCTCTGTACTCAAGCAGCTCTGCCCCAAGATATGTATGAGAATACTGTGAGGAAAATTTATCTTTATCTATTTGAATATGGAATGAAGTTTTCACCTACAAGACTAGCATTCTCAACGTGTGTCCCATCTCCCTAGTGACTTATATGAGTGGGAGCTGCACATTTCTGTTCACTGAAATGCTGTGGCAGAGGGGGAAGAGATGGCTATTGTGTTTCTCTTGATGAGTGCTTAGATCATAGAGTGATAATGAGTGAGCTACCATGTTAGGTGGCATCTGTCAACAAAGCAGTGGCTGGGTAGTTTAACCTAGATGAATGCATCACACTCTATATGATTGTCATATATTGGGTATGTAAAACCAGTAACTACTAACTACATATTACTATATGTACTACATATAACTACATATAGTAAAAATATTCCCCTCTGAAATATAGTGGAGTAGTATAGTGAAATATGGAGAAAGAAATGCATTGGAAATACTCAACTGAAGTACCAATATCTCACTTGAGTAAATGCATTCAGTTACTTTCCAATAATAAATCAAAGAAATAGTAAAAAAAAAAAAGAGAGAAGGGTAGAAGAGAAGAGAATTGATGCAATACGGGGAAAGAATGGTAAAGTAGCAATCTTGCAAAGCAGGCATCACATAGTAAGTTCTCTGGATGGTCTCCTCTGATGTTCAGAGGAGGTTTGACAATCCTGCCATTAAATATTACGAAGCTAAGTGCATTAAAATACTCGTCTTAATGAGCTCAAGTTACACTTTAACAATAAAACTGTCAAACTTCAGAACATCCTTCACCATAAAAACTTCTCCATGCTGTCCTTTTGGCAGTGAGCTATTCAAGGAGAGAGGTCACAATCGGAGGTCATCTAGTTTGCTAATATTTACGTTTTACTGCAACCACTAGTTCCATATGACAAGCAAATGCTCACAAAGAGGAACGTCACCTCTTCAGGAACTACAAAATAGAAAAGATATTGAAAGACATTTCTCAACATAAAGCATGGATTACATTCAGTCGGCTCATTCTACCTCTTAACTATTCTCTCTGTCAAAGATTTTAACGAAACTAAAAAGATCCAACATTATCAACCTATGAACCACTGCTGGCGTAACTGCTGGAGAAACTTAATGACTTTACTCTCTGGCAACACAAGGAAAATTCAGTCAAAAACTTTATGTAGTTTTAAATGAGCCAAGGTTTTCAAGAAAGCATTTGACATACAGTCAAGGTCTTGCAAACTTAACTTTCTGCAAGCGTTTACAGAAGAACACTTGTTAGTATTATAAACATTGAGTTAGAAGTGGTGGTTGACCTGCTCACAATTACTGACATGTCAGAATGTGAAATAAATAGCAAATGGAAAGGGATAAAAGAAAGAGATGAGGAAAAAGGATGAGTAAAATGAAAGGACACCTTAGCACATTCCCACATTAAAATGCATGAAGGCAAGCCTCAGATCCTTGAGTAAACCTGTTCATGCTTTACCGAGTTGCACAAATTCAATTAAGCATGCTTTTCCCTCTCTTCTCCAACTGGACCCTTCCCCTCACACCCAACGCTTCATACACACACACACACACACACACGCACACGCACACACACACACACACACACACACACACACACACACACACACACACACACACACAGATAGACAGCCTACACCTTTGCTGGCCCCCCAAACACATACACCCACAGAGCCCACCACCCAAGCAAAAACCTCTTCCCATCCTACCAATTGTGCAGTGTTCTCCGTTCCAACCCGGACTGCATTCACATTTGCCGTCCCTGCAAGTGCCATGTTCGTTGCAACGAGGGTGACACGCCCTCTGGTCACACCCAGTGCCCATCCAGCCGTCGTCACAGCGGCAGGTGCCCGACACACAAATGCCATGGCCACCACAGTCCGCTGCACAAATCTCTGTGGGAGACAGCGACATAGAAAAAGACAAAAAAAGAGAGTGGGGGGGAGACGGACAGAAAGGAAGGAAGGGGGGTGGAAGTGGGATGGAAAGGGAAGACAAGGCGAACAACAAGGGTGAAGAAAAGACAAATCCAGGAGTTATTGTCAAGGAAAGGCAGCCACGCTCCACTACCTTCTCTGATGGCAGCTGAAAAGAAATTCCTGCACCTCATAAGGGGCAATCCTTTTTGACAATACAAATCTAATAAGTCCATTATAAAGAAAAGACATGGATTGTGGCGGCCTTAGCAGACTTATTCTTCTCCCAGCCTCGTCTCCTCTTTGTAAATTCACCTCTTTCTGACACAAAGGGGGGGAAAGAGGAAAACATACACACAGCTGAAAATAAAATATATCAGTACTAACATTTTGATTAAACTATAAAAGTTACATTTTCCTTGTTGTACACACTCAGTTTATAGCTTTGCCACATTACTACGGGCTACAGGCAGGAAGTAAGGCTCCACAGAATTATTCAAGGCATGTTCAAGGCGTGATTAAAGGCCTAGGATAACAATATGCTGTTTTTATTCTACCTAAGTGCCGTGTACCAGAGGAAGAAGTAAATTCATGAAATGAAGGAGACTGAGAGACAGAGCCACATTAAAGCCTGGCTGGCGCTTTTGTGTGGCAACTGAAAGACTTCCCTGACAGGCTGTGATAGAGCTTGGGACATTACCCACGTCTCATGAACTCGAGGGAGAGTATGACGAGACGAAAGCTCAAAGAAATTAAACACTGACATATTTATTATGAACCTCATTGAAATGTTAACCTCTTTAGTAAATATTATGTAAAAAAAGAGGCTTAGCAGTATGGGTAACAAGGAACAATAGCCATGTATTCCTAACTTATTAGCTAAGCCAATTCAAATATGACCACAGGGGACTATACTGGAGTTAAAATCTTTTAATAAGTAAATGACTGGCTTTACAGTGCCTATTTTGTCATTGCTACAAATTAGATTTGAGTGTTATATTCATCTCAAAGCACTAATTACAGCTCAGCACTTGTTAAACTATGCAAATGCTAATTTTACATCTGACTCTTGATTTAAAGGTACCGTATGCTAGCAGCATTTGAAACAGTGCCCCTTATGAATGTTAAAACACACACAAACAAAATATATTGCACACGCAAACATAGAATATCAGGATTCGTAATTTTCTAGTAATTATTTATTGTGGAGCTATGCCTTGGATATCCTCTAAAGACAATATTAACACAGCTAAATAGGAGGTACTAATGAATACAATGAACATCTTGAGTGATCTCATTAGAACATAAATTGAAAAAAGAATATGCAAAAACTGACGCTACCAGGTCCTTTCTCATAATTATTAGAACACATACTGGTCAGAGAAAACAGACTCGAACTGACTGTGAGACAACTGCTCACTTGAAAGAAAGGAGAAGCCTTTAACGTGAAAAAGATGCAATTACAGCCTGCAGGCAAACCCTCATTATCCGTGGCCAGGAGTCCACAGTGAGAAATACCCCATCCCCATGATGGCCGTTACCATTTGCACTAAAGGGCGGTGTAAACAAACTTTCCTCTGGGTGGGAGAATGGCAAAAATGGCATAAGAAAATACACATATTAAAGGATATAACACCTCAGGCATTGTTTTATGGCTTGTAACCGCATTACTACCAACTGTGCACACCCAGGTTGCACTGTTCCAAAGCCACATGAGAAAATGAGTTTGTGCCTTAAAAGTATTAGGGAGGGGGGGGGGGGTTAAAGAATCTTGAAAGACATATTGAAAGCTTTCCATATTTTTCTTCCCCCAGACAGCAAGGTTATAGGCTGTCCTAGCCCACCACCAAGCTTAGTGTCGTATTAGACCACAGAAAGCTCTACGATGAACAGGATAAAGGTGGATAAAGAGCCAACTCATCATCATTTACAGAGCTCTTTCTCTGCGAGGCAAACTCAGACTAACTGCCCATTTCCCTCAAAATCCCTGGGATTAGCTAATAGGTCATTGTGTCTGCTTGGAATATGAAGAGATTCATGGATCCAAGTGAGTGCTGGACTCATTTCAGAAGTATCTTGTAAGAATACAAATGATGTTGTCTAAAGGAATGCAGCTGAAGGTAGCGACTGTATCGGCCTCTACAAAAACAGAGCTGATGTACTCATTATCAACACATCAGGGGCCTGTTCAAACTGAGCTATCTGCAGCTTTAACATAACCATAACACATGAATACAGTCTCATGTGAGCATTTATACGTGTGGGAAGTTGTGAAATTCTTCAGCTGGCTACAGTAAAAAAACAAAACAAATCTGGAACTTTTGCATCTGCCAACACTTCAAGTACGTGATATGAGATTCCTACATTTGACAGCTCTTTAACATTATACCACAGAGTTCACAGAGGTCTTGTAGTAAAATACTTCTTTGATAAATGTGAGCAGGCAGGTTGGCTTCCAGAGCTGAACCTGAACCTTTATTTTTTTATCCTTAGAGCCTCAAGAAGGTGTATTCTAGCTGTGAAACTGTATCCTATACTCAGCCTATTCTTGACTACCAAGGGAGAAAATTCCCTGTGGACAAAATGAACACAATGGGAACAATCCTCCGGAGCAGAAAGAGCTATCATCAGCTGTGAGCCTTGTGCCAACGCGAAGAAAGCCAGAACTCAAGAAAGAGCATTAACTTGCATTAGATCATGCCTCTGACAATATCCCTGCTATGCGTGTTTCACTCTTTTCTCTGGCTGCCAGCTAACCATGTGGAGCACAAGGATGAAACCATTTGTTAAAGAAATACATTTTGAGCAAAATCAACTGGAGTTTGATTGCTAGCTGGGGGCCTCCGACTGATCAATGATGTGAATAATTGAGGCTTTTATGTGAGCTATTTTCTTTTAACATATTGAGAAATGTTTACTTCTGTGAGGAGCCTAGCAATTATTTATTATATTGAATCAAGCAGTGAAATAAATTCCCGCAAAATGGCAAGGATTGTATCAGAGATGAATTGACAGATGTTATTACATGTTGTTGCTGTTTGTCAGTTGTGAAGTTTAAAACTAAAATTGCAAATATTGAAGGCTGAGGAATTATACTAGATACTGTATAATATTGACTATGTGTGAGGAGTTGAAGAGCGATAAGTGCGAGAGATTACATAACTAAGTATATAACTACAGAAATATGTAAAAGTGAGGTTTTTATCTGAACGCAGCTGTGATACAATTGCAACAATCAACTGATATATTGATTTTTTTTTTTAACTTACTCTTTGTTTATGCTTTATTAAAGTGCTTTCCCTTAAACAGGTACAATTACCATCCATCTTTAAGAAGCTGCTATATTAATAAGTATATAAAGGCTAATTAAAATTTAACATATGCAATATTTTCTGTGAATACATTGACTTTTTTTTCTACTTGGTAATCACAGCTACATCGGCACTGATCTGTGAAGGGAAATTCTGCCAATGTTTACTCCGATCTGAGGGAAGCACTCACCTGTAGAGCAGTCGTGGCCCGTCCAGTTGGGATCACAGCTGCAGGTTCCGGCGTCTGCCAGGAAAGCTCCGTGTCCAGAGCACTGGTCCATGCAGGAGGCCCTGGGGCTCTCACAGCCTGGCCCGCCCCACCCCACAAAGCAGTGGCATTCTCCCTGGACACATACCCCTCGGCCTGAGCACGTTGGATCCAGGCAGTCCACTAAAAGGGTTCCAAAGAGACAGTGTCAGACACACCAGTCACCTGCTGTTTCCCTCTTTCAGAGGCAACCTGGCATGTCTGTTTGAGGCTGAGTAGAATGACAACTGCAGTGGGCCGTAGCTCAGCTGCAGCTGCACACAGAAGATGACACGAGGAGGCCCACTTCCTCTGAAACCTTAGACAAGATTTACAGTCAAAGTAATTAAACAGCACTCAGGCTTAAGGTAGAAACTACAGGTACTGCCCACGCTCCTGCTGGCACAGCTCCATCAACTCATAAAGAAAATTAATCCCAAAGAAGGAAGGTGCCTTAATAGGAGCATGTTTCTCTAAAATGAAAGCCACGATGATGAGTAGTTCAAAGCTGGAAAAAGCAAAACCCACATTAGTAGAATGTAAAGGAGAAAACGGGGTAACTTAAGGAAAAGCCTGGGGCAACAGCTAGACTTTATATGCAACCTCAATTCTAGTTTACAGACTATTTGAAGAACACTGTGACTAAAGAAGCCTTGCAATGGCTTCCTTCTGCTTTATTGTATACTGTATCAGTGTACAGTGTATAAATTCAATTAGTATGCAAATATTAAATTAATATCTGGTCCGAGAGCATCCCTTCCCTTGACATCTTGTTAAATGAATGGTCACTTTGTAAGGCACAAGAGCATGCAATTAAAATAATAACATTCTTTTGACCAGACATTATCTGCATGGTACACACAGATGGCAAATGGGCCCCAAGCAGGACCAATGTCTAGCCACTGAGAGCAGGCCACGCCATGGCAGCACCCCTTTACCATGACATAAATGGGTATAAAGGCCGTCATAGTAAGACAAACAGGATCTCTCGCCTCTTAGCAGATGGTTTGGGCACAAGGCACAAAGATCATAGGCTAACTGACAAGAGACTCTCTCCTGGCAATTAATCATTGTGGCTGAAGGTCGCACGGAAGAAAGGTAAAAATGTTAAAGGGCCCTCGTCCACATTCCCCTCCACTCCTTATGGCTAACACTCAACCCAAAATAGAATGGGGGCCTATGGATGTCACAAACCCCATTTATCAAACTCACAGGGTCCATTTTTCATCTTGAATTGAGAGCCTTCAAGAGCTGGCAAACACAATGGCTCCTTCAATCTTATCTGGTCAAGCCGTATCCAGCATCGTGAATGTGGAGTTTCCTAATGGATTAACATCAGACTTTGCCTCTGAATTTCAGGCAATAAATGGGCTGTTTCGATTAACGTAATGCCTTATATCCATGATTTATACAGGAGAAGTCACCTCGGATGCATATTGTGAAGTGTTATGGCTATAACGATCTTCTTAAAGGATGTCTCGTCTTTACTACTAGATAGACTGTTAAATAAGCCATACCAACTTAATAGCCGCTCCCATTATGAGTATTCTATTAAAATGTCAAGCACTAACAAGTTAAGATGGCGGTTACAACAGTCATATTATGTAGGACTTTATAAGTGTAGGATACATTACCATGACTTATCAAAACAATCACCTTCTTCACAGTTTTCCCCTTTGTAGCCCGGGTTGCAGATACATGTTCCCACGATACAGGTCCCATGGCTGCTGCATGTGATGTCAATGCACTGGTTGGTGGGAACGTCACACTCGGAGCCCTTCCAGCCGCTGTGACACATGCAGCGACCTTTAAGGTATTGACCATTCCCACTGCATAGCACTGGACAGGCAGCTTTGAAAAGAGCAGACAGCATACATCCATTTGAATGGACCCCTCCAACCATAGCTTCAAAGAATAGTGAGTGTGTGCTAAAGCCTCCATCTGACAATGAGCTTCAGACCAAAATGTTAAAAGGTTTCCTTTCCAGGGAGGGTACAATTTTCAGCACACATTACTAAACTTTGGCATCCACTGCAGATGTGACCCCATTTGCACAACACATATCTACACAATGGCTTATGTGTGGCTGTTGAAAATAAAATTAAAAGAGCTGATTAAAAGGTTTCAAATATGATGCAGATCAACATATGGATAACAGATGGCAGTATGTTAAGTTGTAACCAAAGCAAACTGCTATCATTCTAACATATTGTGTAAAAATGTTTCATTTTTATTTTATTTGGCAGCGTTGGTTTGAATGATTGAATGAATATTTTATTACCAGCCCTGTAATTTAAAGCTCTCTTCTCTGTGCTTGTTTCAAGAGTTCTTTTATGCATAACACAATAGTCTATTAGGAGAGATAGAGGTAAAAATGAATCATCTGGAGTAGTACTGCCTAATTTAATAAGAAAGATCTGAAGTATAATAAAAAGTAATTGTAAGATTAAAATTGCTTTGTTCTGGTCACGCAGTGAATATAATTTAGTCGACACCCTAGAAATGTAATGTATGAATGACGTAGATCAATAAAGACATTATGACTGAGGGATTGACTCACCTCGCCCACAGTCAGGTCCTTTGAATCCTAAAAAGCAGTGGCATGTTCCAGCAACGCAGTCTCCGTTCCCGAAGCAGTTACTGGGACAGTCATCAATAGAATCTGCAAGAGAGCAATCAGAGGCTTCTCTGAGTAATGTGGTTTGAAAAACAATTTTCCTCCCACTCATTTTCTTTGGGCGGATTATTATCCCTTTGCTTATGACAGTGATAAGCACAGGCTCCAGTCTAGTCAACATTTTTATTTCACAGCAAAAACATTTTTGAGTGTTGTTAATGTTCCTCCCAAATTGTGGATTACACAAAACAAGTTCTGATAATAGGGGCTTCTACCAAAAGTCACAAAGTAAAATAAATTCACAGATACCGCGAGTGCACTGGATGTGATAAGTAATAATAATAATAATAATAATAATAATAATAATAATAATAATATGCTTTATTTGTATAGCACCTTTCATACAAGAATTGCAGCCCAAAGTGCTTCACAGCAAAAACATAAAAAGTAGTACAAGATTAGACATAATAAGAGCATTTACAGTACAATAATCACAGTGTAGATGTAAATCAGTGTGAAGTACCATTATAAAAATAGCAGAATTAAAATAGTATAAAATAGCAGAATTAAATAGTATAAAAATAGCAGAATTAAAATAGCCAGAATTAAAATAGCAGATAAAATAGTAGAATTAAAATAGTATAAAATAACAATAACTTTTCAATTCTAAAAGTTACTGGAAGCCAGTGTAGAGCAGCTAACGCTGGACTGATGTGGTCTCTCCTCTTGGTTCTAGTCAGCAGCCTCGCTGCAGCGTTTGGATGAGCTGAAGTCTCTCTGTTGTTTTTTTTGGAAGGCCGGTAAAGAGTGCATTACAGGAATCGAGTCGGCTTGAGATAAAAGCATGGATTAGTTGTTCAGCATCCTTTTGATTTATAAATTGTCTGATTTGAGCTATATTTCTAAGGTGGAAGAATGATGTTTTTGTCACCTTGTTTATGTGGGATTTAAAGCTTAGATCTGAGTCTATGATAACACCAAGACTTGTAACTTCAGGTTTAATCAAAGGAGTAAGTTTCCCCATGTTATTCAGCATCATCTCTTTTTTTGTTACAGGACTAGTAAGATTTCACTTTTGTTCTCATTTAATTTTAAGAAATTATTGCTCATCCATTTATGTATTGCTGACAGACAGGTGGTGATGGAGTTAATAGCTGTAGTATCATTTGGTTCAGCAGAGATGTACAGTTGCGTGTCATCCGCGTAGCTATGGAAGCACACATTGTGTTCTCTAATGATGTCCCCTAGTGGTAGCATGTAAAGTGGGCATCGTGCTTCTCTGACACGTGATCTCCAAGGCTGACAAAATACTTTCTCCCTTTGATATATGTTCTGAACCAGTTTAAGTGACATGCATCATTTGACAAACCCAATTTCACACTTTTATAGCACACTGCAAACAGGTGATTCGAAGCGTCAGCAAAACTGGAACCTGCCATGAGCGATGTAACTGTATCACGTTTTCTTCTGTGGTCTGATTTTCAGTGTGCTTTAGGTATTTGCAGTAACAAATTAGACCAGGCAGACTGCTTTGTGCTCCTGTCTTGTCGATACAATGACAAGCTGAATTGTCTAAATATATGTATAAACATATTTGTTATACATATATTTCTTTTTCATCTACCCTTTCTGTTTTATAAAAACAACAATATCGATTCATAGAGTTAAATATTCTTTTGTGTGGCATTGACAGATGTTTATTTTATTTTATTTCATTATATTATCAATTAGGTATTTAAAAAAACAACAACCTTTCTACCAGTTCAGTATAAAAATCAGTGAATTAAATAAAAAAATCAATGGAAATTGCACTGGGTTATACAAAAGGTATCTTGGCACCTGTAGTTGGCTCAAATAAAATAGTGTGGGATTTTATCACAGACTCTGTCATTCATTCTGATCCAGAAAGCACTGCTGCCTCACCATGTGTAGTGAACAGGGATTATAACAAAAAAAATGAAAGACACAATGCTGTGTTATCTTTTAGCATGTCGAATGAATGAAAAATAGTAGCTTGTGAGACAATTTCAACCCTTAGAACTGAAATAATTAAAACGTTGAACATTCAAATTAAATGTTGAACACAATATGGCCCTCATTTAGAAATGATATTGCTGTAATGAAGACCTCCTGGCAGAACCATGTCAGCTAATGTGACTGTTCTGTGAACCTGCTCATAAGCCATTACAATAAATGTTTTTAAAGCTTTAACTTAGCCTTCAGTCCCATCTTTATCTTTCACGTTCCTAGAATATCATGGCAACAATATCTCCCCTTTTTCTATAAAACACCTGCAGAATTTAAATATATGTTTTCTATGAAGACAAACCAATACAACATGACGTATTGTATGCACAGCCTCCAATTGATTGTGAGGCTTATTATTATTATCTCTCTTTGTTTGAGGGCAGTTTTATGTGACGCAAACAATCAGCACAACACATCATATTTTCTATTGATCCCTCGAACTAAATCAAATAAATCAGCAAAATAATTATTTCAACTACCATGTTCTGACGCTTTTATTAGAAATGAGAGTGACCACTGAGGCGCTCGACAGCAGCAGAATTCTGAAACATGATGCTCGCTGAATTAAGCCTGAAATGGTGCTGAAAAATATTCAGTCTTGTCCATTGCCTTCAGGCAGCAGAGGCTCTGAGGCAAAACTTACTGAACAAAGAATCTCTTGTGCTCCACAAAGGGCTAGAAATGTGAGCCATGGATTCAGCTTCCTTTTACTCTGGAGAGTCAATCATCACTGAGGATGCAACGCAAGACAGAGAGAAAAGACAAAGAGAGAGAGAGGGAGAACGAGATCGAGGCAGACCAGAAATACAAGTGAAAAGAGAGACGGGTAGGCAGTGAGCAGAGAAATGCTGCTGATGCTTTCTGTGCTGCAGGCTTGCCTTTGCCATGTTGGGTTAGTGAGGGGCTGCAGGGGAGACTATCCTCCATGGTGGTTGAGGCAAATCAGCATATTGGTGGGGTTTTGATGGATTCCAACAAGAACATCTACCTACAGTAAAAGGCCTGGGCTTTTTTGCTCAAAGCTTGTGAAACCAGCAGTGCGTGTGTGTGGTCATTAAAATGCCTCCCAGAAGTACAATTATGCAGGAGAGATTCTTGGTGTGAATCTTGCAGCTCATGTATATAGGGACAAAAAAAGAAACAAGCAGTGTTGTAATTTAGTGTTCACCAACTAAGGCACTAAAGTGAAAGATCAAACCTAAACTGCTATCCACTGACGTATTAAAGGGGAAAGGCATTTATTAATGTGCCTCTAATTATAGGTTATCTTATCTTTATCCATCATGGGTATTTCTTTGGTGATCAACAAACCGTCAAATTGAACATATTTAATTGAGTAATCGTGAACTGCCGTGCTCTCGTTCTAAATGCTGACGCAGTTTAGCAGACTGCACACTTCCCATGTCTATTGGCTGTGTTTCCTCTGCGAGCCGAGAGGAAAGACCATGAATATCTCTTAGCCACATACTCGACATAGGCCAACGCATAAATCATGGATTCAAGCAGAGCTTCATTTAAATTCATTACCCTTTCACATCAGGGGAGCTAACTATTGTGTGAGTCTCTCCAGTCGGTGAGGACGGAGTAGTGTGCAGTAGGCAGGTTTAATCAGCGGCTTGCCATGCTCTCAGAGGATGCTCAGCACCTTGGAATGATGGGTGGTTGTGTACAGAGAAAGCTCCTGCTATATAGTGAGACAGGATATAGAGTAAGACATTGGTGCTGGGTCTTTGATTCCCTTTGCTTTTCTCCCCCTGTAAAGGAAGCCATGTCTGGGATGAAGCATGTCTGGCATCAGGCAGCAGGGACAAATGGCTTCATGCTCCAGAGGGCTGTGATACAAAACATTCATTGGGACACATTTCACATTGCCATGGAGCCACAGCCAAGTAATGAGGAGCAGCATTAAAGACCGGGATGCTCCATCCCCCCTCAGATGTACTATGGCATGGTTATTTGCAACAAGCCAACTTTTATTTATTAAATGTTAAGAGCACAATGTGCCGCACTGATGGTAAAATAAGAAATGTTTTTCTCCCAACACTAAAATAATTTTACTGTTAGTGTCTTATAAACAATGCTGCTTGGTCTCTCAGTGCACCTGTTCTAGATATTGTTCACATATATTTCCATGCCTGGGCTGCTCTATCTGAAGGTCAACTCGATCCCTCCACGGCTCAATACAATTCAGGCGGTTGGTGAGATTCAATTTCTGCTGAAGGGCACTTAACCGGTGACCCATTTTAGAAAGGACCCCTCTGCCTCCCTCTGAGCTCCTGTGGGCAGATCAGATCTGATACAAATGAACAGAGGCAGAATTATAGCTCTGACTAACTCTGCCACACCCAATCCCTTCCCTATTCCCATCTGTTGCCCAGAATATCCTATGTAGTTGTGTTTTCTCCGATGCAAACCACAGGAGGCCCTCGTGCACACCCAGTCAAGAAGAAATAAGTAAAAGTAAACATTCTGCCCTGACTCCCCCTCCTTGTGTCATATCATATATTAAGTATTGAATTACAGCTGTTGTTTGTACAGCGAGGCGGGGGGGCATCTCTTCCCTGTCTCTACTTGGTGTTACATTGGTGTTGAGGACAGCTTCTCATCGATCTGCTGCCTGGCACAGCCCCTTGTCACAGATGGACTCTGGCCCAGGAGCTTTTAATTAAAGAGCATGTGAGAACAGCTCCCAGCTGCCATCCCTGTGAAAGTCGACACCTCGGGCCCTCTCACACCTTGCTTGATACAGCAGTGCCAATCAAAGGCACTTTAGGGAGAACAAAGAGGAGCGTACAAAACGAAAATCACCTCCACATAGAAGGACGTATGTGTGAAACACAGCCGCGTGCCACACACCGTTAGTCAGAGGAGAGAAATATCTTCCCTACTTTGATATATGGAAAGTAGATGGAAATTGGAGCAAATCATGATCAAAAAATGGCACTAGCAGGAGGGTACAATCATACTTTGAATTGTATGCAAATGGTTCCCAGAAGCTGGACCCCTGATTCGCTCGGAAGACTCTCAGGCTAATGAGGATATTATGATCTCTCAATGCCCTACTCAGGGGCATGGCAGGATAGCACTGATGTTCTGATTTGTGTAATATTCAACTTCACCTTGATTAACCTGCACTTTTCTTGGCTATTGAAATGTGCCAAAAAACTGCCTCTGACTTATGCCCCAAGTCTGGGGTGTTTGCTGTGGAGTGCTGCTGGTTGGTATTATAGGGATTATGTGGATTGCTATTACAGGTTTCAGCAGCAGGTCATGCCCAGGGTGCTCACCTATGGCGGTGGTGAGGTAGGAGACAGTTTCAGTTTCTTTTCCGTCATTGTAGATGGCCAGGTGCCAGATGCCCGAGTCCATGTACTGGATAAAGCCAGTGTCGTGTGTGGTGATGGGTACCAGGCTCCGCTGCATAGCCACAGGCCCCTCCAGACCATGGATGTCCTGGGCCAGGAGCCGCCGCCCATCCAAAAGCTCCACAAAGTCAAACTGTGGACAGACAGACAGAAAGTGAGAAAGACTGATAGATGGACCGCAGACACGCCATTAGAGTGACACATGAGACTTGAGTGCTTTCAGCCCTCTTTACAGCAGAGCATCATTTGGTCTCCATGAATAACTCATCATTCCAGAGGAGCTTGAGTAAGTCTTGGCACATCGTGGCTGGATGGGCTGTGATAATTTCTTAATCCACATATCTTATATTAAAATGCCTTGTTTATAACTATTAAAGTGAAAAAAGGGAAGCTGGTGGGAAATGTAAGTTAGTGTTTACCGAATAACATCTGCGAAGATTTGCTTCATGTCAGTAGTGACTCAATGAATATCAATGAGCCGGCATTTCATTTTCATCTACATAAGGAAGAGAATCTTTACTTAGCTGCCACTATGTGCAACCAGACACAGCGCGGAAACTAGATTATTTTCTTTGAAGTAAAAATAAAGAGAAGAGACAAACATGATCTTTTGACTGAAAAATAAATCACATTGGACATTAATGCAAACAAAAATCATGCCATGAACAATTTGTTGAACTATAGTTACATTTACCGCAGAAATATAAACTCTGTGAACCAAGCAGTCAGATATGATTAATATTATTATATGTCTGATTATGTGCTGCACATAGATGGGAAATTAGTGTAAAGAAAAATCTGCCTTTCGTGGCCCCTGAGCCCCATATCTTTGTGTGATGATATTGAACCTGAAATAAATGTGCCATAAATCCTTTGTGCAACAAAGAAAGTGAATCATAATACAATAGAGAGATTTATGAATTGTATTGTGTTCATGAAACACTCCTACATGGTTGGATAGATTTTTTAAAACAATATCCCAATTTATATTCTGTGGCAGAGGAAGAATTGAAAAAGTAGCTGATCCTTATACTTAGCAGACATGATTGTAAATTGTTTCACACAGCCTCACATTTATAATGTACTATTGTCTAAGCACTCTTATATACAACACAATATGACAACTTAAACCCCCAAAAACATTGATACAACTGATAAACACAACAGAATACAAAGATTAACTGTAGTAACAAATGAACGGGTGTCAGTGAGATTCAAATAACGCCCACCTGTGTGTGTGACGGAGGTAGGCCTCTTCTTCCATAGATTCCCACTAAGGCATCTTTGCTCAGGGACACATTAAACTTAAGGTACATGGGATGATCAATGAAGACCTGGGCCCTCCAGAAGATACCAGGAGGAATCTGCTGCGCGACCTTGCGCCCCACGTCAATCTCCCCCATATCTATATAGCTGTCATCTGGGAACAAGCTGTCCAATTTGCCTGCATTGCACAAAAAGTAAATCGGTCAAAGAGATCACATCATTAATCCAGCATATGGAGGGCAGAGGGAGTTGATCTGCTGAAGCATGATAGTCTGACCACATCACAGATATTCAATCACATCCTTGACAGTCAGAGAAAAAAAATATTATGGATGACCCCTCTGACGAATGCCAGCAATTCCAGTCCCAATTCTAGTGGGAGAGAGTAACTAAGAATAATCTCATTGAACATCAGACTGGTGCTCAAAAATAATTCTAGGTATATCCTGAGGTGGTTTGTGTTGATTCTTCTGAAATGCAAAATACAAACATGTTTTGTTTAAAATGAAATGATGGATTACTTTATGTTTCAATACTTTGAATATTTCAAAGCATTGACATACTATCATTAAACTGGGGGACACACTTTGCTCTTGCTGTTGAGGTTGCTGGCTCAAACGTGATGTTGTTTTTTGTACATTTCATAAATCTTGTTCATCAAAGCAAATAGTGGTGAACAGATTGAACATATGGAGCGAAAATGGTACGGAAAAAAAGTGGATGAAAAAATGCTGTGATAAAATACAGTTGTAATTGAAGCTAAAGTAATAAAGTGAAAATTGTAATTACATTAGAGAGGGATCTCTCATGCTAGTACTCGCTCAGGTACTAGCACATCAACTGCCAAAAATTGTCCATATGCTCTATAATACACCTTACATTGGACTCTGTGGAAATGTCAACATCTGTTTGCCCATGTAGATGAACTAATGTCAGCACCGATGTCTACCAAAGCAGACGTCTATGCAAACTGCCCTCAGGACTTGGTAGCAGACACGGCTTTAGGTTACACGTGCTATAGCAGATGGCAGTCTTCTCTAAAGTCCATCAGTGGCAATGGCTTTTATCAGAGTGGACAGGACACACTCCCAGTCTACCAGATCTGGGCTTTACATAATGCGACAACACAGGCTCATTTTCCACATGTTGGGATGTGTTTGTATTTGTGCTGCACATTAATGGTGTACTCATCAGGCTGTTTAAATAAATCATAAGCCGAGAACAGTGATAATGGGCCTTGTGGTTAAATAAATGGTTGTTGTTCTGCAAGCTTAACTACAACATAGTGTTTTAAAGGAAAGACAAGTCTCAGGAAGAGAGAAACTGGCCTGAGTTTCAACATGGTACACATCTGCATCACCTTGATAAAACATTAGATAGCTCATCATTGTTTCTGGTGGCAGCACTGCAGAATGAGACTTATTTAGAAAACTATGGCTATTGATTTCCTATCAGCAACAGCTGCCGCGCAGGGTCTAAGCTCAGCTGTAGTCATGCCTGTTGTTAGCTAAACACACTTTCTGCTGTCTGGTAAATGAAAAAGACAACTCCTGGATCCATCTATATGGTAATGACCCTATCTTCTACCTATTGTCGTCTGCCACTGACAAATCACATGGTTAAATCTGGGCCCATTTGTTCGAGAATGGAACAGAGCAAACTTTGCTCGAGTTGAGCAGTTGGTACCGAGGGGTGAGCACATGCTTTCTTTGGCTGCCAGGAAAGGCAGCCCAGACTAGGAGATGAAAGGATCACATCCGTTCTGAAGAGGACAGAGTGGCTAATCCCCCTCCAGCCCCTGGATACTCAGTCCCTTAAGCTGCCCCATTTTCTCCCTCCAGGAACAAATAACACTTTCCCACTTACAACAACTTTCATAGGATTACAATGCAGATCTCATTGCACACCATGGAGACGAGAACACAATGTGAAACTGGATGACAAAATAATAACAAACTTGCTTGAGCTCCAAAATGTCATCTGTAAACTTCAAGATTTGAAAAACTTGTTTTCCTTGTGCATTGTTGTTATTTTCTAATGTGGGGGCAAAAGAGTACCACAGTAGATTGAAAGTCACACAAATCATCCTGAAAAGAATCAAATGCATTCAGGTGGGGTTGCTTAAGTATGAGTTGAACATATCATATGTATTTAAAAGAATACATTATCCTTATAAAAATATTGCACTTACTATTATCTTTGCCCCTGCGGTCAGGTATTCCCAAGCCTGTGTTGCCTAGCGGTGGCAAGCTCAGGTCAGTAGGTAAAGGTAGGCCACTTGTATTGTCCTCTGACAGCTGGTACATCTGTCTCTGCATGGGTTGCAGGTGCCAATTTAATCCAAAAAGGTGCATGGCTGAAATATTAGAAGCAGAAGACAACCTCAGAATGGATTTATATAACAATGACTTTAAATGCTTTCCATCTAGGAAAATGACATGTTACTCCAAAGACTCCCGAGGAACTTTTTATTTTATTTGTTTGAGGTGGGGAGGTGGGAAATTACCCAAAGGTGGCAGCTGTGAGATTGAGGTTTAGGAAGTAAATTCTAAAGAACAAAGAACAATATGTGGTTTAATGGTTAATGGCATTTTCTTCAAAAGTGCTGAGCAGTGCAATGAGAAGATGAATGCTACCCTGACCTCATGGGACAACATCTGTCTCACCACACCAACATCGGCATGGACCATCCCCGGTGCCCTGTCATTTTTCCAACCCCATTACCTTTCCTTTCCCTTGCAGAACTAGGGGACAAAAGGGAAAAACACATCAGCAGGGAGACACCAGGGTGTTTCAATGTGAACACAGTGGAGGGAGCATAGTGATATTTTACAAGGTCGACAAAAGAAATGTCCTCTTGAACAATGGCGGAAGAGTGCAGGACAGAGGAGGAGGGGCTGACCATGACAGATCACCAATAAGAAAATGGACAAGACGAGCTTAGCAAGGCAAAAGCCACCTTGGAAGCCAACAGTCAGCAGAAAAGGCCCAGAGACTCAATATAGCTATTTTATTGGTTTGTTGGTTCTCTTAAGCTCCTCAAGTAAATAACCACGCAATCCAATTATAAAGAGTAAAATTATCTGCCAGTTTTAGACCGAAGCTGAGAATAAAACCTCTCCAGTCCTCTCAATGTTGTTGTTTTCAAATGCATTTTATTTTTATAAGAGCTTAAACTATTTCATGTCACCAATAAGCCTGTTAGTGACTGTTCGGACAACACAGAGCATGACAGGGCCTGCCATTACTTGGATACATAAAACAATAAGTTGTATTATTATGCTGCAGTATTACTGCAACACATTATAATTACTTGGGGTTTATATATAAATTCAGAGTTTGATCACACATAAAGTTTATTTTCTTTGGTTCAAAAGCAGAGTTTTTGCCTATTTGTATTTGATTAATTTAGGTAAACTGTGCAAATTCACAAGTGAACAAAAACAAAAGTCAAATGGACTCGTGTAGTGTTTTTGTTTAACAGAATTGTGTTTACCAGTCATCCCACAAGATTTTAATTCCTTAAAAGATACGCTGGGAAGAAACTCCAACTAATTCAATTTAAACGTATAACTATACTCTGAAGTATGATGCTATTATTATTATTATTGTTTTTTATTACCAAAATATGTTGCACACAACTGGTGAGCATCTGCTTCATGGAAACACTTGCAAAGACAAAAATGGTTCTCTGTGCATCTTCCAGCAATGAGCAGCAGAATCCGGTATTCTCGTTCAGATTCAGCGATTAACTTCAAATTGACTGAAACAGGGACGGATCAAACCGAGCTACAGAATACATTGGGTAATTCCCAGAGGAAACTCCATCAAATGCAGATGCATTAGAGAACACCACCCTGCCTGGTTCCTCCATTTAGATCTGGTTAATTTTTTCATTAAACTGGATGTGCACGACACATTAAAAGAATACCTAATAGATAAACAGTACCACATGTTAACTGAAATATTTAGATGAGTTTGTGAAATTAAGACAGGTGCTGCAGTGAGGTTATCAGGAACAACACAACTACAATACCATCATCTGTTCTGTGTCTGTCCAGTGCCGATGTTAGTGGAGGACAACCAGTGAAGAGACAGATGGCTTTGTTTGTCATTTTGTAAGCTCCAGAAAGACATTCCTTTTGATTTGTAGCTCTACATTTACTGGCAAAATGGAAAAAGAGTCAGTGTATGTTGCTGGCAGAACCAACGCAAAGTCACCAAGCACGGTGTCATTCCAAGTGTCCTAGTAATCACGTCTTTGTGAGCCCCATTCTTCATCCCATTCGTCCCCAAGGCCTCTAATAGAAAATGGTTGAAGATCCCCCTCCCCCTCCCATCCTAAATCCAAAAGATTTACTTCAACGCCTTCTTGGTATCTGTGATATGCAGAGCATTGGACATGAGCCAGTGAAGAGCCTCCTGATTTTGTTTTGCTTGCTTTTCAAACTTTGCAAACATTGTGCAAATGACACTCAGAAAGCTGCTGCAATTGCCTGAAAAATGAAGACAGGTTGTAGGAATAACAAGGCACTATCTAATGAGATGGCCACTGGCAAAGACAAGCTGTGTCTGTGCTCCAGCGATGCCACTGACCTGTCAAGAATACTGCACTCTGTAGCATCGCCCATTTTGTCCTGAGCACATTTTGTGCCCTCCTTTCGCTTATCTCTTGGCAGGAAGTTGGGTCACGCCATGTGCCAATTAGGGAATAGATGTAGTGTAGTAGAAGACTTCACAGCCAATCTGAGGAAGTCAGCACTTATTGCTGTGGGTCATCTGCCAGCATTCCTGTGCTTCTATCCTCTGATCTGAAGAGCACTTTCCAACTCGTGCACAATTCAAGGGAAGCTATGATGAGAAGAGTCCTTTTTATCTCATCTCACTTACTCAAAATCATCAAATACTGTGAGCATCTAAAAAAAGCAAACTATCTTGAGGTGTGAGCCAGCATAAAATACAGTCTCGTATACACCTTGGACTGAAAAATGCTAAAACCATATGGTCACTTAATCTCTTTGAAAGAGGTGTTGAACATGGCAGCCATCAGCTGCTCATTAATCATCTAACCACATTTACACCTCTCACACATTCGTAGTCTATACTGTAAATCCCCATTCATCATCATAATAATGTTAATTTGCACACAATTGCAAATTTCCTGCTAAATTGTTGAGGTAAATAACTTTTACAGCCGCCCGTCTTTCGAGCTCAATGTCATTGTATCACTGACATGCTGTTTTCCTTCAAAACAATGAACTGTGAATAACAACGTCTGGGTTTGGGCTTATGTATTGATTCAGAATTGAACAATCAAAAGTCGGATGTTAATCTTTTCAATATCGATGTTGGGGAAGAACTTCATTATAGAAAAAATATATTTCCATGTAAATAGCTGTAGAAAATTAACCAGTTTCTAGCTCTGAGACATAGCACCACTGTTATGCTTTATTTCTCTAAAATGAAACCTCTAGTATCACTGACTGGAGCTTATGCTTTAGTTTAGTTAACGCTTTAACTGACACTTTCACTTTCAGTGTATCATCAGGACATCTGGTGTCCCCGTAGTAAGGAATGGCTGCTAAAAAAAATAGAAAGAAAAAACAAACTAATTGGGAAGGCATATATGTAGGTGATTATGTAAAAAATACATGAATACTCTTGAGCTTTAACTCTATCACCATACCCTTAATAATTGTAGAACTGATCAATATGTGGTGCAAAGTCCAAAAACTCTCTGTCTATTGCAGCCAATCCAGATCCATACTTTCTGTGTCCTAACCAAAGCAAACATACAGCAATCCCCTCCATCTGCCACAACAGGTCAAAGTCAGACCTGGGTTTGGGATTTATGAACTAAACTTGCTTGTCACTATGTAAATACTTTCTTGAGCCCATGACGCAATAATTGCCAATGGGATGTTAATGAATATATGCTAATGGTAAATGGAAAAGCATCATACTAATGCTTGCAACAATATGCAGCCAGCAGTGCAATGCTGAATGCATTCAAAGTTATGTTGGCACATTAGTAGGACAGACATTTGCTCTCAAAGAAACATTAGCCTGCTAAAATATAACTACAGCCTAGCAGACTTAGCTGAGGTAGGTGGCTGTGCAACTTGGCACGTGAATGCAGCATTTACAATAAATATTGAGAATTATAGGATCAAATTAAAGATATTTTTGCTGAGAGCAGAAAGCGTAAAGTAATTAATTGCATCAATAGAACACGTTTTGGTCTTTAGATATAGGTAATATTTAATATTGATTTTGTGTTCATAATAAAAGCAGTTGTGTGTTTCCTTAAGCCGACTGAGCATTTTTCCCCATTCAGAGTAACCACAGTATTGACATCTAGACACCAACAATATCACATTGGGATAATAAAGAGCCAATTCAAACAATGCAGTAATATCCTGAAGTACTGAAAGAATTGCAGAGAAGCTTTTTCTAGGTTGAAATATTTTCTAGAGCCCAAACTCTTTGTCCTTGGCAAGACACCCAGGGTGAGTAGAAGTGAACACAGGATGATACTGATGACCTTAAAATGAGGAACATATAATAGATGGGATAATGAGCGAGCGACCACAGAGAAAATAATGCCATCTTAAACCCCCGACCTTTTTACACTTCAAAATGTGCCAATTTACAAAGTTGTGACAAATAAAACCATGCTGCAAGTCAAACATCTGTCATGATGCATAATTGGGTTCATTAGACATACCACCCAGAGTTCCCAATTACAGGCCTCAATAATTAATTGCACTTGAAATTAAATGTATTTTCTCATCAGCCTTTAATTAAATATAGCCCTCGTTCTTGATTGGAAATTCCGATCTTAGGGTGAGGTTTGGTTCTCCAACATGTTTACTTGTGGTGCATCGGGAGATGGTCTGAGTTTTGGAGGCTATAATTACAGAGTCTGATTAAGCACTATCAGGCTGATGGGGCTCTCCGGCTTTTGGCCAAGTCAAAGCAGTACACTGTAGACACATACTGTATCTCTACTGCTTCAGCCAAACCAGCCAAACCACACTGCTGAAGCCCAAAACAAGCCAAACCAGAACTTTCTCACTCCCACCTTCATTGATTTAAAATTGCTGATTACGTAGATAATCACCATCAGCAACAACCAGCTGATTCTTTTTAATCCAGCACTGTTCTGAATTTCAAATTAAACAATTTAAATGGCTCTGGTGACAAAAAATGAATAATCAGGTTTTGGTTTGTTCGGCCGAGAAGCAGAAACGATTGCTTTCTTGATTGTTACGGCATAATGCATATCTATAACAAATGTCTTCAATGAAGATTTAATTTATCTCACTGATGAAGGCCATGCAGAAGGAACTGGATTTTCTTTCATTGACTTCATTCATACGAACTACAATGTTCTCACCATCCTTCTATTTGAAAAAGTATTTCTCTTTCTGTGCGAGAATATAGTCAACAGTGTTACCATTTATATGTTAAACACAACATTATAAATGATAACAGGTATTTCAGCCGATCAGATGCATAGTGTATTATAAGGGGGGAATATATTATACTGAAGTGTGTGTATTAACTCCTTCAAATGTACACTGTCAGAACTGTTATTACTTGAATAAAAAAGGTACTGCTAGCTTTTTCATGTGGATCACCAAATCTTTGGAACTGTCTGCCAATCAGGGCAACAAAGATATTCAACAACATTTAAATCCAGACCTCTAACATAACTGATGACATTACATTTCGAGAATAGCACTACAGGAACCCTTTGTCCTGAACCCTGCCATTCAATCCTTTAAAATATTCTACTCTGGTCTTGTTCATCATATCCTCGTCCCTAACCTTAGCCATGTTCATAGCACCAATTCATTCATCATGTGGTTTACTTTGCGCAACCATACCCCAAACCTGATGCTATATGACCTTGAACGCCCCAAACCCACCAACCTCACATTTTAACTTGAGCTTTAATTTACCCACAATCCTTGCGGTTTCCCATCCCTTTTTCTAACTGACCGCACTGTTGCTGCTGTTGTTGTTGGTTGCTACAAACCTATGAACTCCCTTTTTTGTTATTAAGTAATAACAACACATATTCTCGCATAAACAAACGTTTATTTTGCTATGCTTAACTGATTCATTTAACAATAGTGATTCAACCTTAGTGAAGAAATACAATAAAAATCTCTGCCACATGAAGTGTTAGTACTATAACTGGCAGAGGAACAGCTTGCTTAGAATAAACAGAAGATGGACTGGGTAGCTAGCATGAGCACTGATAGCCAGGATGGTTGAACAGACCAAAGTCAGAACACAGAGTTCAGAACACAGTTAAATAAGTGATCTCTGAGAAATACAGAGAAACAACATCACAGCAATTACTTGCAGAATCCACTTACATGTTCTTCCCTTTCTAGTTTTTCATTTTGTGTCTTTATCAGCTGCTTCTTCTGACCGTTACAAGTGCAATGTTTTAGTAAACAGTCTTGTATATAGATCACACAGATGAATAAGAGACAGGATCATCATATATGAATATAATTCCCCTTAGTGAATGACAGCAGTCAAAAAAGAGCAGAACTGATGTATTAGCTTAACTCAGATAACACAGCACATAGTCCTCAGCCAGCTGGGACCTGGGTATGCTGGTTAGGGAATCTTAAATCAAATGAAATGAATATTCTAAATGTGCAAATCCTCTCTTGTGTGATAGCTGATGTCTTTCCAATTCATTCCCTGTCTGACCTATTGACAAGAGCAAGAAACTGGATTGCCCATCTCTGCAGATTGAGTCAACCCAATCTATGAATGATAATGTTATTTCAGACGAGGTGTGTGGGCGAGGAGTCAATCTATGAGTCCTTATATAACTATACTCATATGAGGCGCAGAGTGCAGATTCTACACTATTAAAACGGATGATAGAGGGAGCACAATAGAGCATGGGCTCATCCCGTTTCTGCAGTTAAGTGAGGGGTGGGGATGGTGACGGATAGGTAGAGGTGCTCACCCCCCTTGTGTAGAAGCATCAGAGGTGACTCACCAATGAAGTAGGCCAACAGGAACAGCAGTGTTATTGAGATGAGGATGGCACTGAGAGCAGCACATTTCCAGTTGCAGTGCTTGTAGGATTTCTTCAGGCTGAAGGCAGGTCGAGAGAAGGTGTTACGAGGCAGAGGGCGAGGGGGAGGCGAGTACACCGTGCTGGAGGTCAAAGGGTATCCTGGTGATGTTGTGCAATACATTGGTGATGTTCCACCTGGTTTGAACAGGAAGTGCCTGGAAAAAAAAATATATTTTTTGTTAGTCTTAACAGAAAACGCTAATTTCTCAGGGAAGTTTATCATCATAATACAGTAGGTTACAGTGTATCCAAGTGCAGTCCCTTCCACTGGTAAGTACCTTTGTTTCCAAGCACATTTAATACTGTTACCATCGTCACGCCTCTGCCAGATTAGTGGGAATGCTAAAGCATACTGCCTTTTGCTCAGTCGAAACTGTGAATCAATAATAAATCTAATTTACAGGACTAGTGACCGCAGCTGGCTCTTGTTTACGTATTCATGCCAGCGTGGTGAAGAGTAATTCCCAGTAACTATGTGTCAAGGCTGTCCACAGGAGAGATACAGTGTATAAGGTTGCAGCATGGAGTGGAGCAGATTTATTCGCCCTTGAAGAACATGGCTGGCTATCTCAGGAAACATGTGTATTGCTGCATGTCCAAGAGCCGTATGATCAGCCCATCAGAGAGTCAGCGGCAGCGGCACTGTCGTCAAGGCCATTTTACTGACTAGTTTACAAGAAGGTCCTGAGCGACAGTGACATGAACGTGATTGAATGTCACATTACAATGTGTTATGTGGAAAGTCACTGGGACCATATTTTATTTATAAATATCAGAATAAATCTGTGACGTATCCTATTCTCGCAATAGGAGATAACATGGGCAACTGTGTTTCATAAAGCGGTCATGCTTAACATTAATCAAAAGCAATACAACCCAACAATGTGGCCTAATGCAAATTGTTAGTTGTATCAAACAGGGAAAGGACACATATAGCAACATTTTGAGCACTCCAGGAGACATACACTGATGATTGACAGCATTTCAAAACAGAGGATGTTTGATGGAGAAATAGCACAGGCATCACTATTGTGTTCATGGCAAAGCAGATTCTGACAGTAGAGTGAGCCAGATAGCAAACATGCAACATACCCGTCGTTGTACGAGGCATCGTGGCGGGCTGATGCCAGAATGTCCATCTCAATGAGGTTGTCCTGTAAAGTCTCTAGGAATGTCTGCTTTGCTATGTTTCTACATACAGATGGAAAGATGGATATGAAACTAGTGTGAGATGTGCGTGCAAAAACACAGAAATGCCAATACAGAATGTGATCACCAAGCAACATCAACAACTGACAAAATGGAGATCAAGACGGACAGTGTGGGACAAAGAAACCAAGGCCCTTATGGATCTACTTCTACAACGGTGTGAGACAAATAACATCTAGCTCTCTTGTTCCCCTCATTTGGAACTGCCATACCTTGTTTTGTAAGAGCCCTGCCCTTCTCTGCAAGCGTCTTGCTCTTCTCTGATAAACATTAGAGTATTCTGGCTCCTTTAAGGTCGTGATTGGAAGAAAACAATGCATCACTTACAAATGAGAACCTTAAGGTTTCTAACACTTATTTCAAACAAAACAGCTTTTGACAAATGAACGTGTCACTAAAGTTTCCACACGGTATAGATAGTATCCTTATGTACAGTCGTTTTTCATTTAATGGTTGCAACACTCAAAGAAATTAAAGAATACATTTTCAGTTCATTTGAAGGTTTCTAGATGCGCAGGTCTCGTTTTTCCCCATAATTCTCTCCCTGTTACTCTGTTTCATAAGGAAATACTGCAGCACTGCAATGGAGAAATGAACTGTGCACATGCAATGGGCAGGCTGAACACGTTCAGTAGTACAAGAGAAAAGCCTTGTTTTTGAGCCCTGCCCCTTTGAGGTCAGACTGTTCATGGTCGTGCTTGTGTTCTGGGGAAGAATGCAACTTTTAATGAAGAGAGAAAAAGATGCTTGGCAGAAATTCTAAAGAAAATGGTGAGGCTGGAAAGGGCCATCCAACTGCTGGCATCTCTCCAGTGGCAAAGCGGCATAAGCCCTAACAGTGCAGAATTTATCAGGGCCATTACATTTCACAAAAGTGACGACAGAGGGCCATTGTATTACTATGAAGTAAGTAAAGGAGACGTTAAATATTTGTCCATGTGGATATTACTAATGGTTTCAATTACATTATTGGAACTTTAGTAGTTAATCTTTTTTCAAGGCTGTAGGTCATAAAGACTAAATATGTGGTTTGAGCAGTACTCTTGCCTGTTGCAGATTCACTCTCCACACCATCTGTTTTCTACTCAACAGGGAATACCTGTGCAGGATTAACTTTGGAGCTGGATGCCATGTAATCATTCATTATACCACTAACTGTCCTTCTACCAGCTAAAATTGATGCTCATTTTCCTGTTGACTGAACCGTCTCACAAAAACTGAAGGAAGAGACAGTAATTCAATTCATGGCTGGTGTTTAGCAATGCCAAATTATTTTTAGCTATTCTGCTGTCAACAACAGTTTCCTTTGTGGCAACGTGTTTACCATATACACTATAGACTATATAACAGTGTGGTGCACGTTTTTTTTTAAATATTGGATTGCTTTGAAAATATCCTAATAATGAAAACATCTAAATAAAGAGATTAAAAAGTCCTGAGCAATACATCCGCTAAGTGTGAAGTCGAACGGTTGTCGAGAAAATTGAAGGACAGACAAACATACATACAGACAGACAGACATACAGACAGACAGACAGACAGACAGACAGACATACATACATACAGACAGACAGACCGACATACAGACAGATAGACAGACAGACCGACATACAGACAGACAGACAGACCGACAGACATACAGACAGACATACAGACAGACAGACAGACATATATACATACATACAGACAGACAGACAGACAGACAGACAGACAGACATACATACATACATACAGACAGACCGGCATACAGACAGACAGACAGACAGACCGACATACAGACAGACAGACAGACAGACAGACAGACAGACAGACAGACAGACCGACAGACATACAGACAGACAGACAGACAGACCGACAGACATACAGACAGACAGACAGACAGACAGACAGAGAAACACAGACAGACAGAGAAAGACAGACAGATAGACATACAGAGAAAGACAGACAGACATACAGAGAAAGACAGACAGACAGACAGACAGACAGACAGACAGACAGACAGAGAAAGACAGACAGACAGAGAAAGACAGACATACAGACAGACAGACAGACAGACAGACAGACAGACAGACAGACAGAGAAAGACAGACATACATACAGACAGACCGAGACTTCTTCCATTTTAGTTCTTCTCAGCAGGCTCCCTGATCACACAGAGAAGTAAGGTTTTGTTTTTCTACTGTTAGCAGGGCATTGTGAAAATTATGAGGGTTGATATAATATGCCTTGCTTTCCTCGATTTTCATACCGACTTGCAATACGACCAGCCAAAGAAATACCAACAGATATTCCCTTCGTTACAATAACACTTGACAGATCTACTTCACACAAGGGCCTCCTATTGGGAAATGTGCTAGAGAACTAAGTACTGATTAATATGAAATAAATAAATCTCGGGGCTGAAGTGGAGGAGCTATGAAGCCTGCTCACAGGAGCCTGCATGTCATTTTGCTACAAACTGTTTCAAATTCAAAATGATCATAATGACTCTGCTGTTTAAACTCAATAGCTTCCAACATTCTTACAAAAGCAGCACTTTTCTCTTGTTTGCCACAAAACCATGTTCATCACAAATGTAGGCCTTTGCCCCGAGCACGATATGTTCTGTTGTATTGCTTTGCTCCTTGTTAGCAAGGTGGTCATTTACAATGGAGCAAACGGCATGAAGACCTGCGTTCAACGCAAAGGCACCAGCTCAAGCTCAGCCTTGTCAACATATCTATACGTTGCGAGGGAGACAAGTTACACAGTACCTTGTCTCCAGGGGGATGTTGCTGTTGAGCAGCCAGTTGTCCTGTGTGCAGTCTTGACCACTGGCCGGACCCTCAGGAGGAGCAGAGCTGTCTGTGGGTGCGGGACTTGGGTTACTCCGCGGTGTGTAGTTGCCCCTATTCAAGGAGTTAATGGAGGCCGCATGGTGCTGATGATTGGGCGAGTGCGAGTGGGAGAGCGGTAGAGGAGGCGTCCGCAGCCGAGAATGAAAGGCTCCGTCTGAAAACAAAAAATGAAACATGTTAGAGAAAAACAAAACTACTGCAGATCCATTGAGGATGCATATTCTAAAAGGTTTATGAAAGTGTGTGTGTGTGCTAGCAGGGTAAGAAGAGCATGATGGTGTTATTTTAACTCCCTGACGAATGATTAGCCATATTTTCACCAGCAGTAGATAAATTAACACCTAAACATTTACTTCACTGAAGAAGTGCAAAGCCCTTACGTGGACCACTCTTTAAAAAAGTCTGTCTCCTGCTCATTATTTCTCCTAACTGGTCTCTATCAGAGTGCGGTGTCTGTCTCCCTCTTCTTGAAACCGACCAATTCTTTAAGCTCTTTTCGTTCTATTTTTTTTTACATTTGTTTAGCCAGGGAAGGATGATTGTGCATGTATAGTCTTCCAGCTCAACTGAAACAAATGTAAGTTTTGAACCAGAAACCAACAAGTAACAGCATTACTTGTTTTGTTAACAATCTGCCATGATGCGATGCATGTCAATAATTATGGTTCCAGAGCGTTTAGCAGCCAAAGATGTACTCTTTCTTTCTTTGTTTTTAAGGTCTTTTACCAGCTCTGTTGTCACTTCAGGGGATTTGAACGTATTATATATGAAGTCTATAGGAACAGATTGTGCCCAGTGGTCCTATATGCACTATTTGATACTCTCTACACTTCACAAGATAGAAGACCAATGTCCTTGTGTATCCATTTATTTCCACATCTGTTAAGCCATTCATCAATCAATGAACTCCAGGCTATGCGCAGAGTGAAAGAGTGGCTTTTCTTTATAGCAGCAGGCCTCCTTTATTTCACAGTTATCCACAACACTAAATTGCCAATTTACAGCAGAGAGAGTGGAATACAGACACACAGAAGGCTTATTGTGTATAATCAGTTCTGTTAATAAAGCGATACCTACTCACGCCAGAAGACGCTTAGTGTCATTTCACATTTTTTAGGGGTCAGGAACATGAATCTGCTATATCACTATGTGTCAATCAAGGTAGCTAAACAAACTGTTGAAGCGCAACAGTGGCTCTGCTGAGAACAAAGTAGCATTAAGCTTCAGCGCTTGAGGCATTTTAGGAAGTGGAAAGAGAGTCTATTGTGGTCTTGTGTTATGGGCTAATGAATGGCTCAGCGAGGAAAACAAGACAACAATCTAATGTGCTACATTTCACTGTCCAGCAACCATTGTAATGCTAACATCTGCTCCTGCAAGGTTTTCAACAACCATGTGCTTCACAAGAAGTTTGGCAATTCCACACATTCTCACATTTATAGCGTTTCAACGCAGTTCTATTTTTATTCTCTATATTTCATTATCCTTCCACAAAAAAGTCTTCACCTTCTGAATCTATTATGAACCTTGCTCACTGCCATATAGTTCACATGTTCTATGGGATGAACCTGACAGAAATTGAGTGTTATATCATCCATCTGTCGCTCTGATCGATGGTTCTGGTACTGAGACACAATGGTGCTCTCGTAATTAGCTGAGAGAGAGGCGCAGCACAGTCCTGATGAACAATAGACTGGTATGAGGCAGATCCACACAGTTGTTGATCACCTCCCTCCTGCTCAGTAATGTACCTGATCCCTAAAGCCATTAATAAGGTTATGCTAATTCAATATAGGGACAGCAAAGACATACGCAGAGAAATATATCACAAGGATAAATGCATCACTGCCCTGGAACGCATTTACTGCTTGGTAAACAAATACTTTACTTCCTAAGATGATCAAGCAAATGTGGGGTGAAGTGATTCATTTTTCTTACACCATACTTATACCATACTTTTTACTATTTTAAGGCTCTTGCTCCGGCTTCAAAAATGACCACAGAAATTAAATTAATTAATATATATGTTATATTTATTCAGTTATTTCCCCCACTCCCCGCTTAGAAACGAAACACAACTGGAACTAGTTGTTTAAAGACAAACTGTGTATTTGAGAAATGCATGTGTTAATGTTTTAGTGATTTGAAAAGGTCTAGCCCAAATCTGCAATAGTCAGATTTAAAAATTGTTAAATATTAAATATTGTTGCATAAATCAAAACATTTTACATTACTTTAAATTAAACTAGATCATTAAACTGGATGTATCAGCAAGATGTATTACTTATTGAAAACATATAAAAAGTCATCATTGTCTTTAAGACTCCTACTAATTTGAACATATAAGTAAATTGCTATGCATGTTAACTCAGTATGAATCAGCATAAATCAGAAATATTATATTACAATCCAGTCCAACGTCAATTATTTGGAATAAAGAACGAGACTACTGTTGCTTTATAATTTGCCCATGCACTATTATAAAGTATTTAGGAGAATTATACACATCTCGTGCCCTCCAAAGGCTTTACAGTCTACACAGAAGTGTTGCTACAGTAAATGTGCCTTCTTCACTCACCTACGTATTTGCGTAAGCGATCACCATTTCAACGCATTGTAGAAAACATCTAGATAAGCACTGCATCAGGATCTAAATTCACTACCTGGCTGTATGCATGTTTTCCTTGTCCAACCAATGACCCTTCAACAGCCAGGTAAGTAGTCACTGTTATTTTTGTGCAGATAAACAGAAAGACGAGAAGCAAGTCGACCCCCACAGATGTGGTGATTCAGCAACAATTACTCACTACTATCAAAAGGACAGAAAAAATAAATGGTTTTCTATTGACCTGCTTTGCACAACGGAATTGGCAAGAAAAGGAGATTCATTTGTTATCAGAGAGACAGAGAAGGGAGACTTTGCTACAATAGCCAAACTTTCACATGGCATTCACATAGAAGCCTAAAGATATCCATTCAGTCTGGGAATGTGGGTTTATCATTTTTCTTCCTAACAGATGTATGCACTGGTGACGCTATTCTAGACAAGTAATTAAAGCAAATCCACTTCATTAGCCAGGACCTCAACCCCCAACGAGAGATATCTAATTTTAAGATGTTATAATTGCTTGGAGACAACTGACCAACTTGTGAAGTATCAAATAGCTACACTAATTAAAGTTTTCATGAAGAAAACCCAGGACATTAACATTTTACAATTTTTTGTTTGAGGATTTGGAATCCAGGATTTTAAGAAGTATTTGTCAACAGATCTCTGAGTGAGTTCACTATTAGACCATGATGAACTACTGAACTTACTACAATTAAAAAGAAAATCATTGAAAATTGAAAGAAATCATTCAAAATGTCATAAATATGATAATTCATCTGAGAGATAGCATACTTATTATATAGGTACAGGTGTGTAGTACTCTACTCGACCAACAGACCTTTTGTTCAAGCTTGTATATGACAGTATTTTCTTGTGTCAACTGTTAGTGTGAGGTAATAATTATAATGATGAACGTGTAACACTATGCTAAACCTTTAACATACCTACATTCATTGATGTCTACATATAAAATACATTTCAGTGCCATCACTTTTACCACATTTGGTTACATAAAGTATGAAGGAAAACTGGTTTCCGACTGAATTTGCTCCTCTGTGCAGTGTCCAGGGAGAAGGTCTATTTCTGAACAAGGACAGTGGATAAAATCCAAAGCCCCGCTGGTCACACCTGAGAAAATAAAATGATATGACATGCCACGGACACCCGGTCAACGCGCTGAGGTGTGAGCTATTTGATACAGAATTAATCAAAAGCTATCGCTGCCAAGATAAATCATTAAATCTTGCTTACTGCTGCAGCCCCTATGGCTAATCACAGAGGCACAATTTCCAGTTGAGTAGCATTTGTCTATAAAAATACAAATAGAATTTGTCATGAAGGCAGTGAAGCTGCACGCTCTCCTGGCTCCCTGAAGCTGCTTCTCTCTGCTGGACCTGCTGTTTCCTACACCATTAGAAAAGTCTGAAGGGAAGAGCCATGCGGGAATGCTAGCTGTCTTTCCTGGACTCATTTGAGAAGTAACAGGTACCACAAACAACACATGGTGAGTTTAACGCTCAGCTCTCCACTGGCTCTCTCGATGGGGATAAGGGGCAAAAGACCTTCTGGAATCCGAATATAAGCTCACCTTCATTACTAACCGGAGGAGAAAAAAACCCTGCAGTAGAAAATAACATCCTGTCACCAGCTTTCACTGCGGACACCAAATAAGGTGTGAAACTAGAATAACTAGTTTAATACAATGTATCCTATGCACATGTGGAGTAAAATAGTAATGCGAACCCTTTCAAAAACATACAAATATAAAATAACACAATGAAAAAAAAATTGTTTTTTTCTTTTATAAAAACAATTAAAAAATATATGTTTTCAAACTGAGGTTTACCGCTGATTGCAACCTAATCCATTAGGACTAGTCCTGGCTTCTCTCTCCCTGTCTGAGATCAAATGGATTTTCTGTCATTCTTTGAGCTGCCTTAGCAAGAACAAGACAAGTGGTTATGTATGCTCTGCTCTGTGTCACTCGGCTGCATATCCATCAAGCGGTTGAAGATTTTGTTAGAGGGCACAGATGGTCTGCAATTATCATGGAATGAAAGTAATGCATCTCAATTTATGTCAATGAAAAGAAGATATGTAGGTATGCAAAATGCATTATCCATGGTCTCTGTGCACTGACGAACAGCTAGTTGAATGGAACTGGACAAATTGTCTGTTGGCTCCAGTTCATTGATAACTCGACATCAACATCAAGAGGGACCGATTCCTTTTGATATGTCAACTCAAAACTGGAATCTCACATATTCAGAAAAACAGGGGCATGGCATGCGGGGGCCATGTGCTACTCATTAAATTATTATTCAGCCTCCGATAGTTCATTCCTCATGGTGTCTAGTGGTGGATGAATTACTTTCTGGAGTGACCTCTTTTAACCACATTTCCCCCGTCCTTGCAGACACAGGGGGATGATTAAGCAGTTTGAATGAAGACTTATTTGAATTCACACACACAACCACGTCCCCGAGCCATCTACCAAGCTCAGCATTCCTGCTTGGTCAGCTGTGAGGTGGTGGTGTGCTGGCCCTTTCACCAGGGAGCACGGCTGCCCTGAAAGCCAACACTGGCCGAACCCATGCTGTTTTGCATTAAGAGATGCTAATACGTGGAGGTTGCAGTATCTCAGATCTTGTGGCTCAGCATGGCAGCGAGCTCCCACTGGCAGTCTCCCCAGGACGAAGCCCCTCAGAGAAAGCCGAGGGCCACAGTGAAACACATGCTACACAAAAGGACTGCAGGCTTCAGCGAGCAGCTTCGTCTGCCTTACAGAAACTCTGGCTCAGTGTTCGTCCAAATGAAAACAAGATCCCGCAAAAATAAAAATAAAATACTGCAGCCTTGGAGGCTACTAATGTGAATAATGATATGCTGCTGAGAGCATTCACTTGTTCCAAATTGAGCATAACATTGTAAGTCTTGTATGTGGGCTCAAAGATGACCTTGAGCAAATGCAATCTAAAGTGATAAAAAGCCACCTGTTTTCCAGTGCAACAGATACACTGTGAGCCAATTATTTTAGGCATACATGGTTTTCTGTGGTTGTTTACTGACAGTAAAAAAGTAAATATGTTGTGCACCGTGTCAATTTGGAATTTAAATATTTCTTCAATGACTGACCTGTATGTCAAAGAGATCTGATTTGATATTATATCTTATTTTATTTTTTACCATGGTGGCTTTAAAATTACCTTTTTTTTCATGTAATTCTCCCTGAAACCTGAGCTGCATACTTAATTCCATATTACACTGCATTTGGCAACATGACGTCTTTTCTCCAATTCCAACCTCCAACCTCTGCATAAAAAGAACATATTAGAATTCCTTTTCTAGAAACCCAGGAAATGTGTGAAATGTGTGATCCAGTTATGTGTAGCCCTCTTCAGAATGGCTAATGTACACCACAACCTATCTGGCTCACTCTCGTTTTGTCACCTTGAAAATGAGCTTCATGTTGCTGAAGGGAACTGTCTCACTACACATTGAACAAGTTTTAATGAAGTCATTTCATTCCCTGAAATGGTGAAACCAGCTTGGGTTGAAGAATTAAGTCAAATTATATTCCACAAAAGCTGTGGGGATGGACATATTTTACATAGAGAGCTATCATACATCACTTTCCTTTGTGAAACACAATCAAGGCAAATACTAAATATACAAGACAATATTTAATTTAAATCAGGATTAACCATGCAAATAGTCTTTTTTTTTGTTTTACTGAATCAACTGTATTAATCACTTTCTCATTAAATTCAAGCGGCGGCTTCAAAGAACAGCCAATGGAAGCACATTGGCGTTGCTCACTGGAGTGAAAGAGTAAAATACAGTTGAACCAAAAGTGCAAAATAAGCAGATTTGAATAAACAAAATCTGCAAGCTTATAAAGTATTTGGATGTGATGTGGAAAAAGCGCAAGAAAGCATGGAGCAAGCTTACATGGCTCATTAGGTGGTTTAAGTGAACACACAGTGGAGGCCCTACTCTGTCCTCTTTCTGATTGTAATTGGCTCCTTACTGTCAGTGTTACTGTTCTGTAATTAAACAATGAAGAATAGAAGAATCTCAAAGTAAAACTTATTTTGCACAACTTACTACTTATTTAGACGAAACTGCAGCAAGGTGAAAGGTCCTCGGAATGGACAAGAGAATCAATATCAAGAGTACGGGTTTAATTTTAGCAAGATATAAAAGTGGGAACAGACTTTGCACCCTCTAGCTAGAGACAGAAACATGCTGCACTTTGCAACTTAAAAGGATTCGTAAAGCCTGTGGATGAATGAGGTAACAACTACTGTTGAGCTGCGGATATTGCACCTCAGTCCTCTCCTACCCCTTTCTGACAGCCTGAGGCCAACCTATGCAAATCAGTGTCATTGTTATGAGACAAATCTTCGGCGGTAAAGGCCATTCCCTCCACCCATGTCCCCTTAAGCACAGTCATGTCACTGCCGGTGACCAGCGTGTTACTACTGTGGAATTAGGGGGGAGATTTGCAACGGGATTAATAAAAGGTTTTCCGAGCAGACAGCTGGGGCACTTTGGAGTTTGATGTAATTCAACCCTTTGGCTAGTTAACTTGGAAGGTTGATCAATTATTTAGACCATTTTATTTTGTTTTGTGCTTGCAGTGCCTGTGGGAGAAGCAAGTAGCTGTTGTAGTTGAAATGCTTTAGCATTCAAATATCAAAAAATACCCTACTCAGCATGCAAATTGATGACTTATGGGAGATGTGCGGCATAAATCTCTGAGTTTGAATGACAACATTTTGTATTTTCATGTAGATGGATCCTTAATAGGAATATATAACCTGCTATACTTTCAAGTGTGAAATTGCGTGAACATAATAGTAAATCTGGTTCCCTAAGGTTACCTTGAGGAAAAATACTTTGAACTGTTCCTTTGTCTGTGCATTTTGAATATGCCATGCAGTGAGTGTTTGTGGTGTTATGAATAAAGTACATTAGTGAGCATCAAGGCCTTCCAAGCCAGTAATGGATCCACATGATGTCTGTGAATCCATAGCAATACAGCAACAAGTATTATAGCAACTCAACAACACAATGTCAAACTATATTCTCTGCCACGCACGATTCATTAGTACCCATAGGAACATGCCAAATGAAATCTTCACAATAAATACATGAGCAGGTTAACTGATACAAAGTGCAACACACTTTGACTGCTACTTAGTAAATGTAGTGTGCATGTTTTACAGTCACTGATATTTTGTTTCTCAACTGCCAACACCATGTTTGCAGTTTGAGCGTAATGTCATTCTGTCAGTCTGAATGAGTGTTTAGTCCACAGCAGGAAACAATGAGCGTTTCAAGAGGAATGAGAAACTGACATTTATTAATAAGAAACCACATAGGGAATTTTCAAACCTAATATAACTCAAGAAGCACCGTTATAAAAACTACAGTATGTCTTTCATAGGGCTAACACTGTTTTTATTGTAACTTCAAAGTTAGTCCTTGCAGTGATATATGATGATAAAGCAGGGACTTTAGGGTATGAAGTCTTTATGTCTTGCTTACTTCCTATCTGAGGTGCAGAGGATGCACGTAGGCTGTTGTTTCTAAAAAAAAAATGATATAGAGGGATTGTAGATGGTTACTCCCACCAGCACACTTTGAAACTGGAGAGAAATATCTGTGACAAATATCTCCTACTGAACCAAAATCGCCCATCTCTTTGAGCGAGGCTCTGAACTTTGCAGACCTCGCTTCAGAGAGTTCTGTGCATTTCCTGAGGCTACATATCGACTCAAAAGTTTCAACTCTCTCTCATGGTGCTCAGAGAAAAAAGAATTGGGACATATTCTTGCCTATAGCCATCTGCATGACCTACAACACAACATGTCCAGGAGCAGGGGAAGGCTAACCTCCAGAAAGCAACAGTAGTTTGAAAACCAACTCACCATCAGCAGTTGCAGTGGCAGGAGCATACAGGTTCCCTGAGCCAGTTTTAACTAAGAATGAATTGGGGCCAAACTCATCCTCAGAGTCAGAGTCCTGGGCTGGCTGAGCCGCACAGTTACCTAGCAACCCTCCCTGGCTCTTATTGGCTGCAATGGAAGGGGGAGGGTATGGGAGCTGCTCAACAGGGGAGGAGGAGGCGGATGAACAATGCAGCGGAGGACCTGTGGACCACAAACAGAGACAACACATGGGGGGGAAATGAAACACACCCAAACACAGGCAACATCACATAGGAGCAGAAAAAACATGCACTCATGCACGCACGCACGCATGCACGCACGCACCCACCCGCACGCGCACACACACACACACGCACACACACACACACGCACACACACACACACACACACACACACAGGCAAGACTTAACTCTGACACTTCAATAACAAACAGGACACATCTGTCTTTGTCTCTGCCACCTCACCCCAGCTGGGAAGAACAATACAAACAACTAAAATGACTTTGACAGAGAATAGAAAAGGAAAATGCCTGGCACTTTAGAGAAATAAAAACAACAAAACACCTTTTTTGGATGTTAAATGCAAAACAGGAGAACAATTCCAGGTTCAATGCTCATATCTTTAAAAAAAAAAAAAAAAAGAGAGGAAAAAAAGAAATAAAAAACAGAGCTTTTCAGTCAGATAGTATGCATGTATTAAACTATATACAATAGAAAAGCATGTTTAGTCAGAAACATCTACTGAGATGCAACAAACAAAAAATACTTCAAATTTCAGAAACATTGCCGTTTTAAAATTCTTTCAAAATAACACCATCTAACATAACTGCCCTTCAACAAACTACAACACTTACACAAGCATATACACATGTGTGTACTGTGCTGAGGGAACATGAATAATATGTTCCGGGGAGGGCGGGGTTGTTAATACCCCCTCCTGTGGAAACACATCTAACCCCTGCCAGCCAAGAATGAATCCAACCTGAACCAATCTTTTCTATTTCTTCTGTATTGCGTGCCCATCTCAGCTTTCCTACTTGTCAGTAATATACAATACCACAGGGATCAGACCGGCCACTCACCTTAACAGCAGAATATGAAGAACTTACAGTTGTGATTATTTATAGCTCCTTAATATGCAACCCTAATTCTTGCATATGAATATCATACAATTTCTTCTTTCAGGGCTTATTGGCTCCAATCCCCATGCTGTCATGGAATGTTAAATCTCCACAGAGCTCCTATTAATGTGTGATTAACTTTTGATGCAGCTCTGCGCCACGCTAAAAATGGAGTACTTAAGTAACATGACTGCAGCGAACAAAGCCATCAGTTTGGTGCTCGCCCCATTTTCCCACCCGTCCGTCGTTCTGGATGTCGACATTCCTGCTGACTGGACCGCCATCCATCAGGAGAGATACATTTCCTCTCGCTCTGTAATGATCCCTGAAGAGTATTAAAATACGACTCACTGACTTGCATCTAATTAGGAAACAATTAGAGATATTAACATATCAGCCACAGCCGTACAAAAGCAGCAAATGTCCACTGCCCCAGAGAGTCACAGTTTGTGCTTTATATATACTTCACACACATTTCTCATTCAATCCTCTCATGCCGGTGCAGAGGCACAGTGGCCATGCTGTGGGTTAATGACCGTGACTGTTGAGCTTGCGATGTACAACCGAGAAAGGAAGAGCTGTTGAATCATTACATTCCCAGAATCCCTCTAATACATCTAAGACTCTACATTTGGCGCGTGTCATAACAACAACACTCTGCTGAACGGAGTACCACTCATTGAGCTGGTTTTGTCCGCTATGAAACACCAGAGGCAAGACTGAAGTTCTTGACACGAAAGACAAAAAATGAGCTGCAGCATGGCTTGGGCTGAATATTAAAGCCTTTTCCTTAAAGAGAGAATTCATCAAGGAGACGACAGAAGATTAAAGTCCTCTAAAAATGGTCAAAGTCATAACCTAAATGAGGTCAAGGTAGTCATGCTCAGCAGCCATTAGTCTTGCGCACAGAGGTTTTACTGTCTCACTGTGTTAAATTAATGCTGGCTTGTGCAGACATTGCTCAAGACACAGAGCAGACAGGGCTTCTGCAGGCGAGAAGCCACAGCCTGACATGGCCAGAGAAGTTTCCCTGGCTGACAGAGTTGATTGCCTTTTCCTTCACTCACTATATTACAGCGGCAAAAGGGGACCTTTACTTAGGAGCCCCTGGACCATGCGCTACTGCTTTAGTTCCTGACAGCTTCAGTGCCAATCACTGCCTGGTTTGGCCTCACTGCAAACACAGACCCCAAACCACTGCATTAAAGGTCTTAATCAACTCATTAGCAATCCAATTAAACAAAGAGACTAATATATTGGTGGCTGTGATCTGCAGGTGAGAATAACAGCGAATAATATACTAGTATTTAGTGCAACACCTTCTCCCAAGAGAAAATGCTGAATAAATGTCTTCCAATATATATTTGAATAGAATGAATGTTCTCATCAAAAGTAACTACTTAAAGGTGTAACAATTAAATCCAATCTTATAACTAAACATTCAATGATTATGAAATCTGGCATTCTGCTCACAATCATTTCATTCATTTTGATGAGATTTTCATTTCTAATACTTTTTTAGATATAACAGTTCCACAGTGTAAGTTGGAAAACATAGAAATGCGGTTCAGGCAAGAGATGTAAACCTTACATCAAAGCCCTAGTTCAAAGAATGACATTTATTTTCAAGGGAAAAACGATAAGAGTATGTGGTACTCGTATGAGACAGAAGCTGAACAGCAGCACAAACATGTGAATGTGGGCGGACAGCTATGCATCAATTATTTTAACAACCCTACAACTTCCAATAAATAAGCAAGTAGGTGTTCTATGTTGTACTGAAAAACTTTGAGAAGACACATGAAGGTTGACAGGAACACACTGGGTGAGAGCCAGTGTGAGATCTTTTGGTTGCAGGCTAACTTCTCCTGCTATGGGACCACCCTGATATTTTAACTACACACTGCCTGCAAAGCAGAGGAACTATAAACCTAAAGTAGTGGTGGGATGTATGTATGCAAAACATGTTTTTCTTATACATTTAATTTCATATATAGAACTTTATACTGACATAAAATATTGTGGCAATATAAATTGTGATATAGCACATTTTCTTGATGTTCAAATTAGACTTAATATAAGCACATAGGAATATCTTGTTTTAGCTAACACTAATCCAATATTACCATAAAACAGTCATGTTCATTTATTTTCAGCATTCCCTACAATTACAATAAAACTACATATATTAAAATGATAGCTACCTTAGTAGCTTATATGAAACAAAGTGAAGCTATACTGGCTCACACATTTCTAATGTTTCTCATTATATTGTATAGCCTGAAGCTGTGTCAGAGACGCTTCCCAAACCACCAAGAATCAGTTTCTGGGAGAAAGTCTACATCGTTGAAAAGATCATATCTGTAAGGAATATTGGCAAACTATCCGCAAATAGAAGCATGAATATAAAACATCTTTCACCTTCAAAATCAATGTCCGAGCACATTCTCATTGCAAGTTTATATCTAGAGTATGCCTTTGCACAAAAATGCTTTGAGTTGAAGCATCAGAATCACTTTAGTAGTAATCATATACTGTAGCTTCATAACAAAATTAGTGGTGCATTTAACAGTTATTTCTAAAATAGATTAGTGAGGTTATTTCTTTCATTTGATAAATAAATTATTTGTTCTAATAAATATCACAAAAAGTGCCCATCACAAGATCATCATCAACATCATTACAGGTCATATCCAAACCGCTGATCCTGTCTGACTGAGAATCCAAAACACAAAGATATTCAATTCACAATTAAAGAAAAACAGAGAAATACTTACCCATACCTTACCCATTTAAAAAGCTTTAGAAATGATTTAAATCGTTTCTACGTAATTTTTCCGTCATTCAACTAATCAATGAATCAACTAATTGCTTCAGCGCTAAAATCAATAAATAATTACAACCTTCAAAAGGATTTGTTGATACACCTTGTGCTCCAAAAGACGTCTGACAACCTCTGTTTATTATGTTAATGCGATCAATCTGTGTATGCATGTCTGTGTGCTTCTGGCTATGTTTATGTGTTGCCTAACAAGTGGAGGCAGGAGGAGACATCAGCACAGCTGTTGATGATGTGCACACCCACACTAACTGAAATCATTAATGTAGAGGTGTATGTTAATGCAGAATCATGCATTGGAAACTATGAGTCTAATTTCAATGTTCAAATTTCTGCATGAGAGAAAGACAGAATCAGTCATTATCGCTGTACGAATATACACATGAACATGTATGCTTAAATATGCCTTTATTTGAGAAAGATTGTCTGGCCAAGGGAGAAAAAATGAAAGAGGTAAATAGAGAATATAATTTACAGAGAGGATGTAGTCGAGTGAAGAGAAAATTGAGTAACAAGAGTCAACATCTTTTTAATTCGGAGAGCCCTGATTTTTTAGTTCTCGCTCTTTGTCTCTCTAAACCTAGATAATCTTTCTAATGTGGCATCCAATTGCTAAACATTCTGAAATTATACATAGAAATTATTAATGTATTCAAGGAATGAACAGTTAATTCTTCAAAAACATAACCTGGTAAATGAAATCCATACCTACCTAGTTAAATGCACTACACACACACAATACCGAGCAAGGTGAAGCAGATGTGCGACTCCTCAGTGACAACAGGAATTATCTGTTTGCTCAAGGACTACAGCTGCAGGCAGCATCCATAAAAGATGCACTTTATTTGCAGATGAACAGTGAAGAAAAAACAAACATCTCGGCGCCTGTCCTGTACCATCAACTGATGCCATGTGGCAGGCAAAGCATACAGGATGCAGAGGAATGACTCAGAGTCTCAGCGGGGACTGAGTGTCATCGTTACACTGCGTCTCTTGTTTTGAAATGCAGATTGTGTTGAATCTCCATTTTTATCACAAAGCCCGACGGTCTGCATAGTCAAGATACGGCATTTTTATTAAATGCTAATGCTAAATTCACATTTTAATATTCTACAACAACACCAGGGCAAACAACAACAAAAGCCTGTAATACTGTGTTACTACATTGACTTGGACAGTTGTGTAGTAGCACTTGTAGAGGGGTGTGTGAAAGGTTGGCAGTTTGGCAGATCAGTAAAATGTTGCGTAATTTGCTCCCGGTACCAATTTGGTCAAATTGTGTAGGTGGAGTAGGATTCACTCCAAGATGTGATGTTTAAAGCTTTTGTCATATTTTCAGTGGTTTGACTTTGTTTTTTTCCCTGTACTGAATGTTCCCACAACCATCGAGGGCCAGACTGAATTCCTGTTCCTCTAACTGTATTTGCATATGGAGGTCAAAGCGAAATGGACGGCTCTTTTTTGTGTGGGAACATTGTACATGCCGCAAAGTGGTATTTTATCTATGGCTTTGTTCCTCACCTGTGCCTGCTCAGGATTTTGCATACTAGTGTTTCGCCAGCGTGCATCAGCGGAGTATTTCAATTTTGGTTTTAAAAAGATTGACCACATTTTGCACCGTACACAGCCCGCATGCTCGTACCCGGTCAACAGCACACTACGCTTCATGCATCTGTGTTCTGTGCTGTTTACACTGATAAGTGAAGGTGCACCTTTACAACTCTCTCCAAAATCAGACAGAACTCTTTTATGTCTGGTTGGTTATGTCTGTCCTTCTACATTCTTCAATCAGCAGAACTTTAATTACAGATAAAAAAAATAAAAGGTCATGGGAGCGATGTCAGTAAGGCAGGCTTAAGATTAATGTCTGATTCTTACCAGCATCTGTCAGCAACGACAGCTTTCATGTATGAAGGCCTCCCCTTTCAGTTGACTTAACTCTCTTTGGAGAGATCTGAAGGCGGCAGGTATGTGTTCCTTCTCAAGTGTCTAATTTTGGTGGTGGCACACAAACCTCTGTGTTCATGTACACATAAACTGGTCAGTTAGATCTCAGCACTTTTGACAGTGACCAATAATCTGGAGTGTTGGAGACCTTGTTATAAATGCCTACATGATGTTAATGGTAATCCTAAATGCTATCCTTAAGTAACTGATTGGTCAAGACAGGGTAAACAACTCATAATGAATCATGAGCAGTGTGTACTTTGTAGTTCTTAGTGAAAATGGGCCATGAGTTTTCCTGTTGCTTCGACTTGAACACTAAGTCATAATAACTAATTCATACTGTAGTGTGAGTATGCTATGAAGCATTAAGAATGCATTGTGAGTCTGTTCAAAGGGTTTATAAATAAGCCTATTATGCCAAACCTAATACAAATAATGGTCATTTAATTGAGTTATATGTGCCTACAAGGTACTTTGGCTGACAAGGTGCCTTAATTGGATATCTAATAGCTTTCGAATTGCCTGGGCATCATCAATTCCCTTTTCAGCATTTCAACTTTGTCCCACTAATGATGTCCTGTTTCTCAGTTCTAGAGGCCACATTTACAGTTTGCAACACAAATGTTCACTCGTGGGGATCAAGTTGTCCTCGAAATGTTGTGAGATACAAAGGCTTTAGAGCTGCTAAACCCATAAAAGGAGGTTTGATGCCCTTTTAGATTTTTTTTCTAACTGGCTGGCAGTATTTGAGCTCTGCTCTGACTGATTAAATGTGCTCTATTGCCTCCTATAGCACTGCTCTCGGTTTGGGTTGAAATTCAAAGACTCTGGAAAGGCAGGGTTAGTCCTGCCTTTGTGTCACTGAAAGCCTGAGAAATTCAATGTCTTTGTGACTGAAGGAAAAAAAAAAGCCCTTTCGTGATGTTTTTGCAATGTAACATGATGAAAGATGTGGTGAATACTATGCTATACAGAACAACTGGCTAGGCTGGGGTGAGTATACTGTGAAATTAGAAATCTGTCAAACGTCAAAGATTTTGCTGATTAACATGTATTTTTTCTGTATTAGGTCACGATGGGCAACTCTGCGAATCATTAAGGTGATAATGGCTGTACGGGACATTTAGTACCTGGATTTTTCAGGTATTTAATTCACTACTTCTCATCTGGTTATTTTACCTATTAGCTATTTTTTTAATCCAGAAAATGTACAACATTGTAATATATATATATTGTAGATAATACTATGAAAGAATATATTTGACTTTAAATACAGTGTGTCTTAACTAGAAGCTATTAGATAAAGTAGAAGTATATTACATCTGATCAATGAGAAATTACTAACACATACTGAGTGGCACAGTGGCTGATTGTGTCCTTAGGGTTAGTAAATACATGTTCCACTCTTCAGTACGAATATATTTTAATCTCTATTTTCCCTGGACATTTGGCTCGAGGCAGACTGTTCACACTCTCTGCAGGAACAGTACTTGAGGGCATCTGATCAATAAAGGCAAAGGACTTCAAAGGATTCACATGTGTCTCAGACAGACAAAGTAACTGCAGCTGAAACGGCGAGTAATCATGATGTGGCTAAAACAACGACAATATGAAGTTAGCTAAATTCTTTATAGTGCATGAGATTCATAAAATAAATTCCATGTTTTTATTCACTTCTGTTTACTCTTACTTGTGTTTTGGGAACACTGGTGTGCTTGTAAGTTATAGGTGTATGTGCTCAGATAATAATTACGCTCATCAGATCTCTCCAGGCGATACCAACAAGATGGCTTATTCTGTTTTTTTGTATTATGATTCCCAAATTGACATAATTGTTTTCTATTGCACAGCTGCAAGCCGTAACTAGCCTTTTATGAAATTAACGCTTGATATGTGATCTCATCTCACAAAAAAAAAACTAATGAGACAGTGTGAAGCTCAGAGGGACAGTTTAGAAGAAGTCATAATCCTAATGCAGCAAATGCAAGTGATAAGCTGCATTCTAATTATATGTGTCATCTTCAAAAGTGATGTTTGTTTTTCACTTTTTATTACAGCAAAATCAAGGTATTAGTTGACTTTACACATCTGCCAGAGGTTATGCTAAAAGCATGCCTGCTGCAGGATTACAGAGATTTCCCCAGGTAATGTGATTTTATTAATTTGTCAGGCAAACTGTAATTCTGCAGGGCACGGCACATAGTTCAATACTTTAACCCAAACTACACAACAAGAAAGATGCAAACAGACACACAGACACATTTGCAGAGGAAGTGGGAAAAGAGCTTTTATGAACATTGGAAAAATGATAAAAATTTCTCTGACGGTGCCGTTTACCTGCTAGGAATCAATACCATAATAACGGAGAGTGAACATAATGCATAATAAGGTCGAAAACAAATTGTAAATACCCATAAATGTTTTTTTTTATAGACATGACCATTACGGAGAAAATGGAAATTATAGTTGTGTGATAAAAAAGTATTACCACAGAAGGCACAACATTTCTATCAGCACTTTAAACCCAGCATCCATTACTTACAACTACTGTACGCTCTTAAAGAGATATTGAATGCCAAATTATATATGGTGGTTGGAATAAATTCAGAAAACAAGCAAAGAAACTCTGGTCATTAATACAGATATTGCGGTTCCTGCAGAATAGTTTGGACGGTAGAAATAGTTAGAAGATTAAGATCAAATTAAACATTAAACATTGTTGTTGATGTTCACAGGCCCTGGACCTCAGATAGATCAAACATCTCTAACCCAAACTCCTCTTTAAATTACACCACTTTAAGGATCTAAACACTGAGTGCTAACCTATTCCTCTGCATGAAGGAGGAGGAGAATATCCACCTTAACTTAAAAATAAACCTGAACAAGAACTGATGCCAGTAGCTTTCCATAGTATCACCTAGGAAGATGAAAAGCAGGCCAGAGTGTCTCAGACTAGAGATAGCACAGACTCTTTCTTCAGTCATCCTCTACCCACATCCCTGCTTGTCTTCTGCCACTCTCATCCATCCAGTCCACTCTATTACTCTGCGTTGGAGAGACAGTGTACCCTGCAATCACACTGAAAGATGCCATCTGTTGCGACTTCTCTGTGACAAACACAATAATTAATCAGACTGGAAATGTACTGAACTTACCTTCTGTTTGAGGAGACTCTTACTACTCACTTACTACTGCTGCACTTCCACCTTCACAGAAAAGTCTAGAAGTGTTACCCATAAGAAATGCTCATTGGGCACTTATTATAGATGGAGAACACAATGTGCAGGCCAGCTGAACCGTGTCAAGATAGCTAAGCTGATGCACTACAATAAAGACAAGTTATCTAACTGTTCTTTTAGAACTGAGTAATCACCAATTGATCCATTCTCAAGACTCCTTAGTCTTTAAAACCCAAACGCAAATGTCTTTCTACGTCACCAGTCTTTTAAATCAATGTTAGTTCTGACGAGCTCTGACATTGTTAAATCCCTCCATGCAGCCTTGTTCAAGCATCCCTGGGGCTTTCTTTGTTCTGGGATGAAAATGTAAAGGTTCCAATCTCCTCACCTCTAGCTATTAACAACACCCTGCAGGCATGTGATGGCTGTTCTTACGGATCTCCTGGTCAACACAAGTGTTTGTAACTGACACTGTGACAGCATATCTTCTCTAACAGCACAGAAAAACAGGCACAGGCTTATAAATGCATCCACAGCCCTTTGGCAAGTCCTCTGCAGAGGATTCCAGACTTCAAAGATGTGCACATGGTAATCTGTTTCTGGACCTCTATCATAGCTCGATCATCAAGTGAGCCGACTTAAAGCATGGCTGAAAAAACAATGCTAATAGAGGATAATTATCAGCTTTTACTCCATCTGCACTAGCTTCTCTATTCCCTCTCCCGTAACACACAGAGTCTGGTGAATAAACACAATGGTATGAATAAATAATGACCCCACAATCCTCTTAAGGTCCCCGAATAGTGAGGGGAAAAAAGACAAAAGTTTACTTTTGGTGTTTGAGAGCAAGCGGAGCCTGAAATTGTAAGCGACTCATTAGGGCTACATGTGGCTTGCCTGGGGCCTTGCTGAACAAAGATGGCACCATCCCCATCCTGTCATTCCTCAGCGCACTCTAGGCCTGGGCTAATCAAATTCTAAAGTATACCCATAAGAAACCGCAATATTTCCAATAAAAGACAGTAAAGAGTTTAAGCTCAACCTTGAAAAGAAATTGAAGACCATTGCATTTTCCAAACTTTCTCCTGCACTGAAAAGGCCACCTTTGTTTGATTTGTGCAGATTTGCTATGTTTTATATGAACATCATAGTAATATATATGCTTTCATGCTAATGGAGCATACTTTTGTCAAAACATTATTTCCTCCTCTCATCGTGCTCTACAGATAGCTTACATAAAAGCCTACTGGTTTTCATTTTAGACAGTTTGTCAGTGTTAAAGAATTGATTTGTGTGTGCCTCCCAGCTCTCACTGAGTGCATGACAGTTCAAAGGGTTATCTAAAATACATGCTGTCAAGAGGCTTGTGTTTCTAAGTGCTTATATAATTCATTCCATGGTAAAGCTAAAGCCACTGAGAGTTTGTAACATGGCAAATAAGGTGTGTTTATAATAGATGTAGTTATAAGAACTGAATGGTAATATGAGGCTGGCTGTATCACAGAAATATGAATATTGATCTAGTATCAGCATTTTGAGACCATTTAGGTTGCATCTGTTAATTCTTCTTTCTAAAATAAATAAAATAGTATTATTTGCAGACAGAAAACACTTTTTTTCCATTGTAGAGACTTGGTCAGAACAAAGTAAGCCCATTTCAATGTTCTATTTCCACTGAGGCGATACATAGAAATGAAGTTGCTTAGGGTGCATGGAGTCCTAGCAACTGGAGATGGGAAACAACGTGAACACCCAAACTATCCTTTAATACTCGGTAATACCAGTGGTAAATCAAAAAACACATTTCAAATATATATACTTTTTCATTGCTGAACACTGAACATTCATTATTTAACATGCCAATGTTGATTATGGTAGCCGTAGTCAGGAGCACCAATACGCTTCACTCATTATCGGATGAACAGCACACAGTAATACATTGGATTAGTGTGTTAAACAATGTATCTCTCTGTATAGATATTCATTACCTCAGTCGATCCAATTCATCAACTTGTGTCGATATTTTGGATCTTTTTGCATATGAATGTTGTTGTTTGATGTGCTGAGCTGATCTGCAGGAGTATGTGCTGTATGCTGTACTGATCCATATTCAATCCTTTGTTTCAAATTCAAACTCAGATTCAATTCAATTCAGACCATAACAGCCTGTACTTTCACTTTGTATTTATAACAGTCTTATCACTTAATTTTACTCTTATTATATTTTCATTCTTATTTGTACTTTACATTTGTAATGGCGGGAGGGGGGGTTGGCAGATGGGTAATGTTGTATGTCATGTCTTTTAAGCTACTGGATGCCTAAATTTCCCTCGGGATTAATAAAGTATCTATCTATTGAACTCTTGCAGCGGGTTGTATTGTTACCCGTTAAATATTATGTTGTCTTTTTTTTTTCTTCGTCATGAAACATGCTTTTACAATTCTCTTGGATGTGCACAGTGTGATCAAGGCAGAATAACTCATTTTTATCCCACTTTATCCTTTTTCATATTACATTTTAATCACGCTTTTCTTATGTTTTAATACATTTTGTTTTTATCTTGTTGGCACTCATAAATGCTACATGTAATACGTCTGTTTTATTGTCCTGTGTACACAGGGCGCTCATGCAACAGTCAACAACTCTCACTGGACCATCTTGTATAAATAAAGATTCACAGAATGAAAGGAAAAAAGTATTTTGGGGCCCTTAATTAAATCACCTTTTATAGCTGTGAAATTGTAACTTTTCAAGTTTAAGCTAAAATATATCATCACAGATTGCTACCAAAGTTGAATTAGGTTAGGAGGCCCTTTGCTTTCTTCAATGTTGCATCTTCACTGTCTTTCCAGCAATATTGACATAAAAAAGACAAATGTGATCCATTACAATGGTGGCAACTGAGCACAATTAAAGCCACAACTAATAAAGTCTGACCCAAGATCGAAAGTGCCAAGATCCAATTAGTGAAGTTCCCTAACAAGGTGTAACTTGCAGCCTTTTGCCAGGTGAAATATACAGAGAAGATTCTTTAAAACTTCAGCAAAGTCAAAATGACTTCTAGACTTTAGGGAAATTAGGGAAATCAGGGTCATCTCTCAGACTTGAAAACAAATAACTGTAGTGCCATTTACCAATATAAAAAAGGTTAAGAAAAAAGATGCTCTTTTGTCCTCACTTTCCAGGTTCATCTCTGCAAAAGCCTTAAAACATTATTACTGCAGTCATGCACCATTCCTATTCTATAAAGTCACACAGTCAATACATTTATTTAATGTAACTTTTTATCAGGCAGCTGACAGACAGAAGTCCATTTATCTTTTATTTCCTGAATTAAGTTGTCTAACTTGACATTTGAAAAACAACTGCCTCAGGTTGCAATCCATTTCCATTGTGGAAATGTTTCTGGCTGTCCTGGATACTTAGCACAAAATAAAAAAGCTAAAACTGTTACAGATCCAACCAACTGTAAACCAATATTAGTGCTCAGCTAGTAAAAAGAAGTCTCTTTAAATCGTCTAAATAGCTCAAACTGCGTCTATGCCAAAATGTGGTGCAAGCTTTGAGGTTTGAAGACAGAGAGAATGCAGCTCTGGTGTGACCTGCTGCAGTGGCTGGCAATTCATACAGCTGAGATAAGACTAGTGTTTCCAGTGTGACAGCAGTACTTTAGGGGAACCACTGAAAGCAGAGGGGGAAAAAATCTAAAGCTGTCCTGAGCTTTTTTATTCAACATGCACAGGCTGTGAAATTTCACTGTGCCAAGCTACTTTCACCAGGACAGGAATAATCCAGGAAGTATCTCAGCTGTCCAGCACAACAAGGTTTTGGAATTGCAGGGTCTTTATGTGTGTGAAAATCTTATGAGTGCACTACCCCTATACTTAGTATTATTTTGATTCATACCGTACTGACAAACCCTGAGAACAATGTTGCAAACAATGAATCAAAATGTTATCGTGCCGTGTTTTTATACTCACATGTTAGGTACTTGTGTATACAAGTATGATGAACAATGTATTTTGTATTTTACATGCATTCATGTAGGTGTTGTTCTTAAAACAAGTAGTATCCAGTTTTGGATGACGGAATGAAATATAAGTTTTAATTGTTACATTACTAGAGCTGGTGTTTACTAATCACTCTTTGTGTAAATCAAGAGAGCCTACAATTCCTGTACCTGGATTTGCATCAAAGATTTATAAGTATCAAAGGTGACCAGTAATGAGAGAAATCTCAGCGTGGAGGTTTAATTATTTCTATCTCGTACTAAGGCAACAGCCTGTGTTATGATCTCTGCTTCCTCTGTCTTAATAAAAAATGCTAATTGCTTTCACTAGAGATAACTGGCTGTTCAGAGCTATCTGGAACTTTAGTGCGAGATGATGGATACAATGTTTAAAAATGTTTAAAAGAAAATATGGTAAGGACAATATGCTACTTTTTTTGTAATGTATGCTCAATGGGATGGTTTATGAGGGAAAGAATTACATAATAATTATAATAAAAAACTAAGATTTCACGAACAGAAATGCAACTAAGATGCATCTAGGGAACAATTTAACTTTTTTTGTGGCGAGGCCAACATTGATCTGATACCAGTGCTTTGAAATGAAAAAAATATGTTTTTCAAATATGTCATTAGGTGGAAATGATGACTAACTACACTTCATAAATTAAAAGTGTAGAGGTGTTCGTACACGCTTTTTTTGTTTGTGAAAATTTTGATTATATTGTTGTAAATGGTTTGTAAAATTACATTTTTCCAATCATATAACAAAAACTTGCGGTAGATTGAATCTGGCCCATACATGATCTGTTTAATAAGGTCACTATATGCACGATACAGATCCAGAATATTAAATCAATGCCGTGCTGTCTGTATCCCGTTCTAAGCAGGGAGAGTATTTTCAGAAACTAACATAAATATAACATGAGCCAAGATAATTGACTGTATGTAAAATGAATATTGCTAAGAGAGGGACAGAAGTTAAGAGACTGGGTTAGAATGATCCTCCATGGAGGAGGGCTCATCCTGCTCCATGTCATGCTTTGAGCTGTACTGAGGCCCCCTGAGCCTTGGTGGTAAGATGGGCCCTGATGTGCTGTTGGTTTAGACTGTCAGAGGAGCTGGCAGGGAGCGGGTATGCAACTCCACAGATAACAGGCCAAAACTGTCCACAAGGGCCTCTAAAACCCAGCAAATTAGCCTGCAAATGAGCCAGAGAATATCTCTACTAATCCATGATCTGAGCAGAGACTCTGCCAAAAAAGTAAACAAATAAATAGCTTCACAAGAAATACTGAGGGTGGAAATAACCACGGGGGTGAGCTGGGAAACCGCTAGTGATTTCTTTGAAGCATCATTTTGCCTGATATTCTGCTGCTACGATGCCTGTGACCGTTTCAGAACACGCTTCCGTAATGTGCTCGATGAGGATACAGTGAAATTACAGATACTAATATGACAGAAAACACTGTCGCCTGCACCAAATTATCACAGTCTGTGTCTCTAGCAAAGATGCCAAAAGGCAATGATGCATCAAAATACCGACGTTTTACAAAAGTGTTTTTTTCTCTACAGGAAAACTGATATAATTACCAATTCTAAGTGAATAAATTGTCTAATTGTTTCCATGTTTTTTTTAAAGCTACACAGATACACATTATGCCTGTCAAAGAGAGAAAATGATTGTCTGCATTAGCTCTTACTTTATTATCTTAGTTATTTGTGAGGGAAAGTTGCACTGTAAATGGAATAAAATTGGCTGCGACAAAAAAAGCTAGTAAAGAAAAATAAAGTTTTTTGTAAAATCTTTTTTACAGTTACCAGGTAATGATATTCATTCTGATCTCACATATATTGTTACATAAAGACATGTGAATATTTTGTATAAATTCTCAATGTGGGCCTCTTACATACACAGAGAATTACAAGCCAGGACTGTGATCAATAGTAAAACCCTGCAGGGCAGCAACAAATAATCACTCTACAGTCTGGTAAGCCATCACACTCAAAATATGTTTGATATATATGTAGTATAATTATTCAATTTTAATGTGCATGTGTAATTTGCATGCCATGTTATTATAAATGTATGACTATTGTATTAATAAAATACGACCATCACATAAAACTCTTCTTCTGTATAAAAACAAAGAAATATTGAAAAGATAAAGGCTTAACTGAACATATTAAATACATCATTCAAATAAAAAAGACAAATAACACGCTTGTTGTTTTGCATTTATTTGGCATTTTTGTCTTTTATTCCAAACAAAAAACAATTTAGAACTTCGTACTATATTGCTTGCTCTCACATAAGATAATTAATTTTTTTGTCTCAGTATTCATGTAACTTCCTTATTTGCTCAGCATATGTGCCTTGACTTGTGAGTGTTTGAGTGTGTGTGAGCGTGCACATGCTAATATGCTACTTCTAGTCCAAGGTCACAAAAAGAAATCCCATCTCTGTGGTCCTACCACACTGCTGTAAAACATGCCATAATGAATCCCTGTAATACAGGAAGCGTCTTGTCTAATTGGAAGTCTGATTTCACTTCACCCCACAGGCTCCCAGTATGGTGGCGAAGCTCCGGGGAATCAGTTCAAAGATAAAAACACATCTTAAATGTGGAGTGTGCATCAAAGAAATTAGCTTATTCACTTCAGGAGGGCGTGGCCATGAGCAATGCTATTTCAGTCTATGAGGTACAAGATTAATGTGCACGGTATTGTATCAAAGTGTAACAATGCTGCTTGTTCTGTGGTTACTTTTAGAAATCACCAGAATCGTTATACAGAAGGGACATTTCTAACGTGATCTGTCATAACTCATCTGTGCTGCAGTGAATAATGACCAAACACTTGCCAACTATAAAACATTGTTAAGTCATACATGACTGTGGTAGTGGTGGTACCAAACAATATTCATTTAGACATTGCAACACTAAAATGGACCACTAATAGAATTAGGCTCCTTATAATAAATACTGCACATTAAAGAATCACCCACAAGCCCAGTACTACTACTGTTTTACTATGCAAGGAAAATGTGGCTCGGGCCAAGAGGAATGACACGTTCAAATCTGCGAGAGATTTGCTTTTCAAAGCCCCTCAGCATTTTGGGGCTGTGACATGTACGAGGAACACTTGTCCCTCAAAGACAGTCATGGTATGTTCAAAGATTCAGTACCTGAGCATGGCCCTGGAGCTCTTAACCTCAATCTTTCAACAGTTCAAAATGTCTTCAGCGTCTTGAACCCTTCAACAAGTATCTGAGTCAGGTAGCGAGGGAATAAATGTGTGCACTTCCTGAGAGAGTTTTTGTTTTGTAGTCTTTTCATAACTCAGTTAAGAAAAACGATACTAATTATTGACATTGTATGACATTCGTTTTTTAACTTCTAGTCGTAATAGTAGTAGAGGTTGTAACTAAGATTAGAATAACAAAGAAGAAATTGCTGAAGTTGCCGTTTATTTGTTTTTGTCGAGCATTGCTACAGTAGTTATGCATAGCTCGTATTCATAAAAGCACCTTTAGGATTTGCGTAATTATGTGCAAAGCAGACCAGCTTCAATAACATAATGCAACCTGAATAATAGTAAGTCACTTTATATCTCAATATGAATATATAAAGTTTATCAGCAGCAAATAAGGCAGAAAATCTCGACAGCTGTGAAGACATTTGTATGGAAATGACAAAAATAGGCTGTGCATGTTAAATCCACATGAAAAGACTTGACTTTTCATCTGACAGCTCAACATCAATAAATATTGCTCCTACCCCAGCTAACAGCATGATCACATCAGCACATTAGCCACTGGGCTTTGAAGGTAAAAATGCTGATTGATGTCTCGTATTTAATCATGTAGAACAAATAAGAGAATTGAATTAAGAATCTCGAACATCATTCATCTTCAAGTCTTTTTTGCTTGCTACTTAAAATTGCCAGTCAGTGCAGGGAGCCTCAAACGTGTTGTTCTCATACTTGCTTGGTTTGAGAAAGACTTGTTTTTGTGAAAAGTATGAACAGACAGAATATTTTTAACTTCTTATCAAGTCTACAGCAGTGTGGCTTATACAGGCTTATAAAAAAGACAGTACTTCTCTATTTTTAATCATAACGATACCGTTGTGTTTTCTACAATCAAGCGTATTTCAGTTTAGGAACATTTCTAAAATGAAATTGGTCCTCTCCTCGAAATAAAATAGTCAATTGTAATTCATTATGTCGAATCGACTTTATGCTGTTCCCTTTACGTTCTCATGAAGCCACTCTTAAGCTTACTCAACGTACAGCAGTCAGAGATTCAACTGGCACTGAAAAATAGAATACCTCACCCCAATCATTGCATCATTCCTCTGGATACCTGCTAGAATCTCTGAATCCAGCTCAAGATTTGTTTTAAAACACTGGATGTCACTGCGTCCATCACTCATTACTTGCCACCCTGCTTGCTGTGCACATGTACACTTCGGTTGTGATGGTTGCAAAGGTAACGCCTGCTAGCAGTGCTTCTAATTTTGCAATACTAGCTGTTTCGAGCCACATTATGTAAAAAGTACTTTGCCAAGGCAGGTCATTACCACTAATAATATTATTAGTAGTATTATTAGTGGTACCGATGCCAAAGGGAAGATTTCCTTTGGTGCTAAAACACAGCCAAAAGTCAAGGCAGTGTTCCAATGAATTCAAAATTAATTTTACAAAAGTAAGAGTCGATTTAATGATTTCAGAAGTGGGTGGAGAGCTCTACAGAAACCTCCACTAGTAGCTTGTGTGCTGCAGAACATCTAAATGCAGCTGAAAGGTTGTGGAAGGACATTCACAAGAAGATTTCACTGGAGTTCCTCGAAGCTTTGCCCTGAAGCAATGCCTACAGTACAGCTACCAGTATTTGACTAATGAGCATTAACTCCAAAAACTAAATATCAAACATAAGTCCCCCCACTGTGTGATTTTTTAAAGAAAATCCATACTTAAGAAACGATATTTAGAATGCAGAGAGACAAACTTCATACATATATCTCCTTAATCAATATGGAACAGATTTCCCAGGAGGATGGGCTAAAGGAAAGTCAAATCAGTGCACCAGCCCACTGGAACTAATTACATTTTGTTTGTAGAAAAATACCAGTGTCAGTCACAAAAGCAACAGGAACAACAGGAACAGGCCTGAGACACACTATTTTTCTCCGCAGGTTATGGAACACATGAACGAAAACAGCTTTTGTGGCTATCTCCTGTGTTGGTTCTCATGGTTACAGAAACGTAATAGTCTAGCCACAGCAGTGGGGGAAAGTTGGGTATTAGAGTACACATCTGGATAAGATGTATTAGGGTAAAAGCCAAAAACAGCAGCCCTCTCACAAACCCAGCAGGTTGGGTTGGCCTGCTTGCTGTTCAGCCTCTGTAGGATGTGCAATGAATGAAGTGTCCTCAAGGGGCTCCCTAGGAACTAGAGGCATGCTGATTATGAGGCGCACAAAAACCTGTACACACCGCATGAATGCACTTTAAACACTAACCAACCCATACACATGCGGTACTAGCAGTCTGTGGGACTCAGCTTTGGAACAGGAGGGTAGCCAATCCAGCAAGTCCATCAAAGAGCAGGCGGTAGGGGATGTTGACTGGCAGCTGGAGAGGTGCCAGTTTATCTCCTGGGCACTGCCAAGGTGCCCTTGAGCAAGGCACCCAACCCCTAACTGCTCGGGGCACTGTGCTATGCAGCAGCCCCATCACTGTGACATCCCTCCACATTAATGCATTAATATAGGTCCTGAGTGTGCATGTCTTTCAGGGCTGTGTGTAATGAAGAAAATAACAACAGAGTGAAAAAATGAATTTCCCCAATGTGACTAATCAAGTACATATTAGTATGATTATTATGTATCCGTGTATCCAGCAATCTATAGTCATGTCAACACTTAAGCTGTGGGATTTGTGGTTAGGTTTGCCATCCTCACTGTCTGCAGAGGAGCTGGTGTAACGGCGCACACATACACGCATTAAAAATCCCCTAGACATAATTACTTTTCCAAAACTCCAAAAATAAAAAAGGAAAAAATACCAGGACCTGAAAGTGCTCATTCTATAGTGAAACCCTTTGTGAAACTTGTGCTTTCATGTGTGACTTGCTTACCTATAATGTAGTAGGGTGGACCGAGATTAAAGGTAGCAACTCATTTCATGATCACATCACAGCTGGAATGAATCTTAGTATACCATATCATTATCAGCATTCTGCCTCAAAATCACTTGAACTCGAGAACATTTTTCCAAAATTGCTATCGCTTATTTGCATGCATTAAAACCAGGGTCAAGTAAGTCACATGTGAAGAGGGGGAGAACTGCCCAGCGGCTTGAATACATTAAAGCAGAGTAAATGGTTTGTTGATTTAAAGAGATTAAAGCACACACAAGCACAGCAAGGCCTGCTTGATGGATTTTAATTAACTTGCCATATATAAATTGTATGTTATCAGGCTTTACTAAATTAAATGCTGAATACAAGTGCTCTTTCTGCTTGGGTGAGTTGAATAAAAAGCTACTTAGAATCTCGATTGTGTCTCGCAGATGTAGCATGATGCTGCAGCTACGGGTGTGCTGAATAAATTCCTGCGTGCCAACCCCCGAACAGCCATCCAAGGAGATTCACTTTAATTATGTACAATACAGCCAAATTCAAGTCCCCTGGCATCTCATATGATCAAGCAGAGGGATGCCAGGTTCTCTCCCTGAGTCATTCGGGCAAATGGATTCCACTTCCAAGAGTAATTTCTGTCAGTTATAATAAGAAGCTAATACATAATGTGACACACTCTGAAATGCAAAACTATTCACAAGGTTCTCTGCAAGGCTGTGCAGGGGCAATTAGAATTTTGCCGCTAGGCCCTTGATGAGTTCTTCTATCTCTGAAGTATCCTGGGAACAGTATCATAAATCTGCCAGTTAAAATGCATGATTTAGGTTTGTGTTAAACTTTGCATAATGTGAAACAGAACCTAAATTCCACCAGATAGCACCTCTGTGTCAAAAAAACTGGAAAATAATCAATTTTGGCAGGAATTCAGGTAAATGCAGAAAAGAGTAGGCATCATGGACACAAACAGGGTATGTGGATAAAGGAACTCTGTCTTCCAGATACTGCCTCCACACGCCACTGAATTATCTTCAAGAGCTTTGTCTTTCAGTGTATACACTGTTTAGCAATTACTAAGTTGTAACTGAGTTCATTGGCAAACACCTGAAGCGCTTCTGGGACTGAGTTGAGTGTCCAAATTGAATTTCTGCTTCCAAATGGAATTCTGTGATATCATGACATTACAGCGCACTGATCTACAATTATAAATAGAATATCTTCCACAGCTATTATTTTTTGCCATTTTTCGGGACTTGCCATGGTTCATAGCTGCATATTCCCTGAGCTCAGGTGACCTTCTGAGCAAGCACACAGGCTCATCTTGGGGGAAACACCAAGCCACAGAAAGAATAATTCAACACATATGAATTCCCACTTCCTGGCACTGATTTCAACAAGAAACCTGCCAAACCATTCCCTCTCTAAGTCCACACATACACAGTGATTCACACACTGCAACGCTAAGAAGAAAACAATGATCTGGAAATGATGAACAGCAGTGGTAATGGTATTCCACATTTCTGGCTGTGCTGGAACACTGGTAATTGTCCTTTCTTCAAGAGGTCAAATACTAAATATGTTGGCCTTTCGCCAAATTCTGAAAAAATACAAATAGAGATTTAAAAAGCTTAATAAAAAACTTCTGTGTCGTGAGCCTGGAATAATTCCAGAGTGATGTGGTTGTATGGATTCCAGTCAAGCGGTGTCAAAAAACAAATCAAATCCAAAGCAACATAATCATCATTTAGTCTTAGACTGTACCACGCAGTCTCTTAAAGACATAGCATGTAGTGCTGCTCAGTGTACAGGAACATGATTAAAAAACACAACTCTATTCCATTAAGACATTAAACTTAAATCCACATGGGAAAAGACACAGAGTAAAATCAGCTTGCCTGATAAGAAGTAGCAGAGAAAAGTAAAAGAGTAAAGTGCCCTACCGTTTTCTGTGTTGTCGTGTTCAGTGTCAGTGAGAGTTAGATTGGAGTTGGCCCTGCTGGAGAGACACGAGCTGCGGCCTGACTTGGTGTTGCTGCGGCCCCATAATCTGACAGCATGCTCCGGTGACATGATGCCGTCTGTCTCTGTGTCTGCATCAGAGCCCACACTGACTGAGTATTCGCGGTGTGGCATTCCCAGGTCAGTCCTGTACGTGGCTACGTGGGATGGGAGGGCCTCTCCAAAGCCAAGGTTTCGAAGGGAAAAGTCTGCCCCTGCAGCAAACCAATAAATACAAAGCACGGGTAATTCATTCTGCCACTAACTGCATCACTCAACAAAACAAAACTGTATTCATTACAGAAAAAGAGATGACAGCAATATCCTGCCCTTGAGAGGTTCAGTAATCATTTAAAAGCAATAGTTCCACAAGCAATAGGTGTGGAGCTAGATGAAGACGCAGGTACATTTAGTATTTACAGTAAAGCACCTATGTACAGCATCTTTCAATATGTTCATTTTTACACATTCATCCTGATGTCAGATTTGAGTCTTGTTCCTACCATGAGGAGTAACTAGAGAGCATTTTCAAATCCTACACATTGGGGCTTGAAAGTAAATCCAATTGATGTTTTGCATTAGTCTTTTATACATAAGCAACATAAGTTTTCATATACCAAATTCACAGCTTTCATGTATTTAAACGTTATATTTGAAAACTGAGACATCTGTCTTCTTTTCCTCTCCATCAAGGTAATTAGAATTACCACTGCAAGTTAGGAGCCTTGTAAAGAAGCCCTTGATGATTTGAGAATCTCACTAGAGTCTGTAACTGCTGAAAATGAAATCAGAGACAAAAAAGGTTTTTCTTTCTTTCCTTCAGTGCGACACCGAAAGGAAATGGCCTCTGTCATTATGATGAAATATTTACATTTATTTAGTAAAATTGCTGACCTATGCTGCAGTTGGATTTAAGGCTACCTCGACAGTGCCAGCACATCTGATTTGAACTTTGATGGTAAATGATATGTTTGTAGGAGCGGGTAAAGGTTTGCATGTCTTCCATGCAGTTTTTAACACCAGCATGGTAAAGTGGCCACCTCTGTTAATAGTCAAACTATGCGGAGTGACCTCTACAGCGACTGAATGTGAATTACCAAGAGACTCTTCATTAAAAAGCAATGACGCATATATTGAGACCAGGCAGTAACTCGCCCTTAACCTAATAACAGGCTTTTCCATGACATTGTGCACTGCCAGATGAAGCATACTGATATCAATGACAATCTCTTCTATTGACATAATACCGCAGTATTTAATAATATTGGCACAGCTAGGGCCAACCTTGCCGGCTGAACTCGTCCACTTCGTGATGAACCATTTCCTTGACACGGCTCCCGTAGGCCATCCTTGAGTCATGGTCGAAGGCCTTGAGTGTTTCGCTGGAGCTGTAGGATTTGGGGTTGGGTTTGCCATCCTCACTGTCTGCAGAGGAGCTGGTGTAGCGGCGCTCGGTGTCCTGCCGGGCAGTGAGCGAGCGGTAGGGTCTACGTTCCTTCACTTCCATGGCTGCCTCCACACTATTTTCAACATCAAATGTGGGTTACACTGCCAGGTTAGTTTGAGTGATTCTGTAGAAGAAAAACACAAAAGAAAAATAATTAGGATATTTTTAATTTATGAAGAGATGCCTTGACAACAGTGATGATTTTTAAATGTAATCCTTTCAAAATGCATCGTCAAACATATAATCAATTTCAACAATGATTAGGTATAATTCTAGTTTACGTTATATAACATCATTGATCATTTGAAAGTCGAAGTCACTGACACACGCACTCACACACGCACACACACACACACACACACACATAACCACGTAACTTTGGAATAAAATGCAAATGCATGTTTGCTACCAGCAGCGTATGCATGGCTCAGCACACACAGGGAGAGCACGGAGAACCACCAGGATTAGATTTAATAAAATATGGCTCAACAAATCTTGCACCTATAAAGTTTACGGTGCAAGTCTCCAACAAATATTCTATTTTATGTGTCTATAGAAAAGCTGGGCCTGCAGCATCTGTAAAAGTGTCAGGTGTCCTTCCATGAATTGTGTTGTTTATAAGTTACAAATCATAACCAGTTGAAAACTGAGGGGCCAAACAAATCTAGGACTACACCGAACCAGCAGAGATGATTAAAATCTGTAACATAAAACTACAACTGTCAGAGAGTACAGGATCAATAGAGAGAGGGAATTTTATTAATTCATTTTCCATTCTGCTTTTTTATTTTCTTGCCTTGAAGGACAATATAAATATACATATACATATACATATGTGTATATTTATATATACATATGTAATGGAAAATATATTTATTTACAGTATATATAAAAACATATGTATTAAAATGATCCGGTAACCATGGTAAAACATATGCTCGTCAGCATGGGTATTTTCCTTAATCATTCAAAAGCTGTTGAAACTGCTGAAAAGAAACCGGAGCAGAACTAAAATGCAACAATGTGTCATCTATTTCCCTTTGTTCTACAGGTGTGAAAGCGCTCAAAGAGACCACATGGTTTAAAGATATTGAGTTGGATTAACAAATGTTGATGTGGATACAAACTTGATTAAAGACTTGGTCACTGTTTACTTTGCAGCTCAATTGAAGAACATAGGGAATTAGTGAGTCATACATTTCCCTACTTCTTACAAATACAATGTCCTGATGATACATCCATAATTACATATCGTGAGCTGAGAACCTTATGATTCATGCTGCAAGATTCTACTTCTATACTACTTGCTCCCACACTTGAAAGTGTATTTTACTATAGGCAAAAAAGGGATGCAAGTCACTGGATAAGAGACCACAGTGCTTTGAAAAAGAGATATAAACTACTCCTGGCAAAGTTTTTGCTGACAATATGCCTGTGTTGTTCAGACAGGGATTTTTCCACAAGATAAGCTCTTTATGAATACCGTATGAGATTTATGCCGGACAGAACAATAAACAATAATCCCTAGTGAACTATATTTGCCCCTGCTTAAAAAAAACGTTTTATTGAAGACACCATTCTTGAGTTTGGGGGTTTCTTTTTGTATGTATTGACAGCTGAAAAGATCCTGGTGATTAATGACTTGGGGCCTCCGCCACATGGGGGGGGGGGGGGGGGGGGGGGGGGGAGGGGGGGGGATGCTTTTACTCTGCAGCCGCAAGAGCACTTCAGCTGCTCCCAAGATTTCAGATGCAGTTTGTAAGGGTTGCTAATTTTTACCTTTTTGCTCAAGATCCCTAAAGCTATGCAAATGCAAGAGAGTGGAGAACATCAGCTTTCTAAAGTTTCAAGAATGTTCAGTAAAGTGCATTGTTTTTGTTTCCAAAGAGCTGCGCTCAGTGCTACGGCCATCTCTCTTCTGCACAGCCCTTCCTCCTCATTATTAATTGGCTGGTATTGCAATGAGATTGTACCTTTGAGGCCATGGGAAAACCAGAGGAGTTTGTCAAAAAAAAGCAACAGGCCATACACAATGACAGATGATATGGGATGCAAATTTTAGGTCCTCGAAAACGTATCCACCTTAAGTGCAGCTGTCAGAATTTTCACACAAAGCATACTGTAAAATTGAACTGCGTCATTCTTTATAAATAGGCTACATCTGGCATTATCATTGTGTCTCAGCGCCAGAGAGAAAAGCTGTTGTTCTTGTTCATCTGTCTAGGTCTAAATCCTGGGAGAAGGAGCCAAACACAAAGAAAATGCCACCGTTGTATTATTTTAATATACTGGTACGCGAAGATAATAAGCAGAAGGTTTTATGTCTCAACAGTAAGAAATGATGAACTATTTTTAAAGTGTTATTATCTCATAGTAAGACACAAGGGACTGAAGTAAGTAGCTTCAAAAACACTGACGGAGAAGGTTAATGAGGGTACATTCACAAAGTCTCAGTTAGAAAAGTTATTTACAAAGAGTGAAAAATGACTGCCATGGATTGAAATCTCTGAAACGAAGATAGCGATCACATGCTTTTATTTCAGACACAAAGTTTCAGTAAAGCTGCGGAGTGTGCATACTGCCAAAAAGAAGCTAACTGCATATCTATGCAATGATCCAAAATCAATTGAGGTCTCTCTGGATAGACAAAAGAAATGATGGATGGTCTGTTTTCCCCTTTAAAACATTTGCACACTCTACATTTTTCAATTGCATTGTCTACAATTGGCCAGGGTAGAGTCAGGTTTGTCCGTGGTTGTAAAGCAAATGTATAGCAGCTGTAAGCAGAATAATTATGTGGTTCTGCAGAGAATGTGTTGCATGGAGCAATGAATAATGAATTTTGTCAATTGGAGTCATCGGATACAGTGATGTTGCATAAGATCCTTGTTGTGTGTTGAAATGTGAATGTGGAGGGAGTGACTGTAGACCCGAACGTATGAAAAGCATGATCAACAAACCAGCTAAGAAGAGTTGGCCATGGTCGAAGTTAACATCTGACCTATTCTGCACTTTAAGGTCTCTATGGTGCATCCATCAACTCAGAACAAATTATGATCAATTAATAGTCTGAAAAGGTGATCACAGATACACTCATGACCATTTAAACTGCTCCAGACAAAGTTAAATACAAAATGATTTCAATTGACACAAGAAAGCAGATGTACAGTACATACAGAATACCATAAAACATATAGTCAGATTGCTGCTGACAGCATATGATAAGTAACATAGGCATATCATGTGTCTGGTACTGACAGTTCACTGCTGTGTGTATGATTTCATTGCCTATGTTTAAAGATTAAAAACAGTTTAATATAGCGGACAGAAAGAAGAGCTTATCGTGCTGCCGAAGTAACAACCTCAAAATTCAACCACACACACACTCAGGCCATTATATTTCTTACGTTTTACTGTTACTGACAATTTTGTGTTTAAAATGTAATCATCTTTGTCACTATAGACATTTACATGCCCCCAGTCCACCAGTGCAACGGCTCTTAAACTCACACTAAAAGGATTTACTAGAGGAAAAAAAACGAAGGATTATTTTTTATTATCAATCAAAACTAATTATTTATTTTTTGGAGTAATAAGAAAATATTAGAAAGTAGCTAATAACACACATTATGAGTTCCCAGAGGCCACGCAAAAAAAATAATTCTGACAGCATAAACCAAAACAATTTGCAATGAAAGAAAGTGCAGTTGTACTGTGTATGCTTGCTGTTTAAATGATGTGTGCTTGTTAGTATAAAGACTATCTACGCATACCTCGTCCAACACTGGGGTTTTTCTAATTGTGTCCAAGTAGCTCTGGATTATCAGCACTTCGTAATTCCCTAAAACCAAATAATGCTAAAGAGGACAACTTAAAGCCATAGAAATGTGGGCAGTGTGTAGCTTCTACCAACCCATAAAACAACCCACCCGCGGCGTGAACCGGCGGGTTACAGACGCCCCTGTTAAACACTCGTTGAGGTTTTTGCTGTGCAGATCGTTGTGACCATTGCTCCAGTGTCAAGAGTTAGTTAAATATGGGATCTAAATACGTGGGAGGTGTTTGGGGTACAATATAAATGCAAATGATTCTGTACTATCCATCAAACAATTAGCAGTATGCTGAGAATTGCTATTCAGTGGTGATGCATATAAATCTAGCCTTCTATCTGCGCACAAACCTGCTTTCCATGATAATTAACCGCTTGCTGCTCTTTACATGTCAAAGATTTCACATGCAAAATCCAGGACTAAACGCTAACTCACATTCTTAGGCAACACAAAGAACAGAAAAGTAACACACATGCACAATGTTTGGCAAATCCCTTGGAGTATAATCTAAAATGATTACAGATTACTTGTCTGTGAAATCACTTAATTACTTAGTATTATTACTAATTACTTTCACTAAGATTGAGACATAATGTGTGGCTGATTAGTGATGACATTTTTAGACAAATGACTGCTGATATACAGTGCAGGAGCTGAATATTTCTTGGAGAACGATGGCTTTTCAGTTCGGTGAGACCAAACTGACATTTTAAAATAGCATCAATGTTAATAAAAATATAAATGTTATTATTGAATAAATATCTAATAAAATAAGCAAAACATTTATGTAATCATGGGTATTTCTACCAACATATATTATATATATATATAGTTAACAGGTGACACACTTTAAAAAAATGTTTGGTATATTTATTTGTGTTATTATTTATTATCTAAACTGGTCACGTAGTCAAAGGATTAATGACAGTTAGCTCACAACACTGCAGACAAACATCTACACACAAAAGCAGCCCCTAGCGCAACAGGGAGGACATTTGGGCAGATATCAAGAACATTGTCTGCAGGGTCTATTGAGAGCAAGGAAAGCTCCATACAGCCACTACTTACTTCTTTTTCAGGAAATCTTTCACATGCCTGGGCTCTATAGAAAAAAGTCCTCGGTCAACAGAAAGGTGTGTTTTCAACAGAGGAAAAGAGACTTGGGTAGAGGGGGTGTGGGGCTGAATAGCTTGCCAAACAGATCTGAATTCTGTAGTGCTAATGCATGCAGGGGAGGGGAGGGGGAACTGTCGTTCGAGGGGGGGGGGGGCAGCAGCCGCCTCCTTCCGGGATCAAAAGCGAGCCCCGGCAGCGAATAAAACAGAATGCGTAAAAGCTTTAACATAAACAAAAGTAGCCTGGGACCGCTGCTGCACGCTCCCTGCTACTAATCACTCTAAGCAATTCAAGGTTTAGTCCTGACAGAGGGAGCAGACTCTGGAATAATGTCTTTAAACACGCTCGGTAAAGAACAGGCAGAAGCAGTCTATTTATTCACTTTCTGCATTGATGTGATATCCTGACCTTGGCCAAATACAGCAACATGTTAGCAGTGCTATGTAAGCCTGAAATTGAAAATGTCCACTTATCAGTATTGCTGCTAAACAACACTGAAATACATTTGTGTGCTTTGCTTACTTGCCATTGTAGTATTGGTGTAGATGAAGGCGAGCATGTGGCAAATGATGCATTTACATATTCTAAACTGAATAAATGGAAATAAGTAATCTGGACTCATGAGGTTCACTATAGGCCTGAGGAACAACTGAGACGACAAATGAATGTGAGGTTCATGGAGGTGTAAAAGAGAACCTCTCCACTAGTGAAGTGCTCCCAAGCATGGCTGCTGAGTGCACAGGTCATCCTAATGGTGACCTGTCCCTCATTAGTCTGCGATTACCGTTCATTATCCTGCAAGGACCAGACCTGAGCTTGATTTATAGTTGTGCCTGCAGCGAAACTCAACCTAATATCAGCTAAACAATAATCAACTTACTGTAAACTTGCTACTGTCAAACTTGCTGTTACAAATGTTTGAGGTTTGCAGCTGTAGCCTGAGGAGGGTCCATAGGACTGAAATGCTGCAAATAAATGATGCTCTGAACAAAAATATTTTACGTGATGTCCCCGAGCGCTGAGGATTGGAACACTGGATTAACACAAACAAAGTATTACACTGTATGTAAATTGTGTCTGTTTCTTATGCCAGGTGTTCAGATATCTGCCTCTCAGAGATTTCAGTCACTACCTTTAATACCATAGAGGTGAATGGAATTTAGTTTCTAGTGGTCACAGGATTTAAAACATTTTTTTAAATTAAAAGCTAAATCTTCCCAGAATACAAAGTCCCTGTTTATCTGAATAATTGATAGACTGGTATCAAGTTTTCATTGGAACTACCTTCTACATAAGTTATGGTCCTTGAAAACTGCCGACAGCAGGTTCTGTCAGGACAGGACAGGTCCACAAACTAAAATCTATTTACGCCACTGTATTTGGGGAGGAGGCAGAAATTTCAGACACACATATTTGTTGGGTCTACAGATAAGGATGATAATATAACCCCCATGGGTGGTGAGGATAAGAACAGACAATCAAACATTATTAAGAGCCGATGTGGTGGCAGCACATCAATTATTTTGCACTTTTTCACATACTTCATTTCTTTCTGGAAGTTATATTGGAGGTCCTCCGCTATTTGGCAACGAAGGTTGGCAACAGCATTTCTAAATGTACGACTTATGCTTATCTGAGCAGATTTAGGCAAAACAGTTACTTGGACTGCTTTAGATGAGTGTTACTTTTAGTTATCACTGAAAAACCTGAACAATTTTGTAGTTGAATGTTCTGATCAACTCATGCACACAATCTGAGAGCTATTCATCTGTGGTAACCTAACCTGGTCAAATAATCATGAAAGAATCACTTATTGTCTTATTGTAAACATGATTTTAGTTCCATATTATAGCTAGCGATTACAGTTATTTGTGGTTATTTATAATAAGATAAGTCTCTGACAAATCTTGATATCACCAACTGTGCTTTCTTGATTCATGATGCACATTGTGTTTTAATGTAATGTTGCCAATTCCCTTTGTCTTAGCATCTTAAAGTCCTTTACCATTCTGGTGCTTCATATACCAACGGCTTTATGAAATGACACCTGCCTTGGTCTTATTATAACATAACTGGTCGTGTTGTACGGACCTGTTTTGTATTGGCCTCAAGTATCCATGCAATTGATGTTGCCACTTAACAGAGGATGCAAAATGAGGTGAAAACTAATGTTTATTGTTTTTCCACTAGCACTTTATTAGTTTTCCATTCAACCCTGAGAATAGGCTGCCTAGGTCATTTAAAAGACTCTGAATAGTACTAAAGGTACAGAAATTAAAGAAGGTAACTCCCATGCAATTGTCATTGTATTCAAATACGAAAATTAACATTAAAAATATCGTCAGTTTCTTGGAAACTCTAATAGAAAATGAGTCGTTGATGTTATCACACCGTAATGCCACTAATGATCCTGCATTTTTTTGGATGAAAACATGGTGTATGAATAATGTTTAGTCGTGTAAACTCCACTAATTATTTTTAAATGAATGTGATTACTTATAAAACATTTAGTAAACATGCATCACTTCAAGTAAAGATAGAAATAAATGATGGACCAAACCAAATAGACCAGTCAATCACTGTCCTCCACACATTACAACACTGACGTCATACAATAAAGAGGAAAAAGGAGAGGGAAAAAAGCTAAAAAGCTTCACCAAATCAAACAGCAACAGCCCAGTAAATCCATACAGTGTCTAGATCCAGTCAAGCCACATTTCAGTCGACTCACGCCATCAGAAATGGTCTCAAATGTGTCTCAAGTGACCACTTGTGTTTGGATTTCACTTCCCTGCCCAATATACAAACAAGAACTGACTACAGATGAAGTCTATATTCACAATGCACAACATACAACGCGTTGCCCCTTTATCCCTAAATTCCTCCAACATATTGAATATGAGTGTGTCCTCAAAGCTTTGTAGGTGCGGTCACACCTGTATTTAGAGATGTCCACCTCTAATCAGATCACCTAATGCACACTTTTCTTCCATGAATCCCATCATCAAGCTGGCCGGTGGAAATCCCCCACTCTGTTTCTTTCCCTGTGTGCCAGGTTATGAAGACAAAGGCAATACATGGCAACTGTGTTGCTGGAACAGCCCTCAGTGGGCTCCCCTCAAAGAGACTGTGAGATAGTACCGTCCTACTGCCTGATACCAATTACAATTCACTCACAATGGGGGTCCTGAGATTTCCTCATGATACATATCTCGTGTAGGTCCAGAGTGAGGTAGTGCACTGCAAAGATCACAGACTCAGTGAGGTCTTCGATTCATCAATCACCACTGTCATAGGCAGGAGTTCCTACCTCAGGATAGAAGTAGCCCTTTCCTTTAATCTTTCCTTCTCTTTTACTGTATATCCTTGATGGGTTTTCCAAGGACATGTGGCCATTCTGTGTAAAATATCACATTATGTATTAGCTATTGAGATTACAAGGAAATTAAATGTCTACCGAACAATGCATAGATTTGATTGTTGTTGCCCCCTGATCAAAATGTACTTCCAAACAGTGGGGAGTGCTGTATTTGTTTCAAATAAAAGTTTCAATCAATCACATAAACTGGACTAATTAGGTTTCCCAACGACAGCAATAATATAGATCTTAGCTGGGTATGGCAAAGTAAATCAGCTAAAATGGGGGGCTTGAGATGATAACATGAGAACCATGTGATAACCTGATGCACAACTCTGTTGTTAGAGACAATAAAACCAGTGGCTGTTCAATATCAGCAGTAAAAAATCAGCACACACAGCAAAGCTAGACGGAGGGTTCCTGCATGGTAATGATCTTACTCTAAGTGCCTAAAGGAGTCATCTCCGCAAGCCCTGCTTTGACAACCACACACCTCCCACATCTCCCATCTCAGCAGCCTCTGGGTGGGGCTAATCACTCTGTAGCTTCATCATCGACTGGATGGCAGCTCCGGCTGTAAAGATGCTATGTCTAGAAGGCGTGGCTGCTGCAGTGGCCTGCTGTAGACACACAGTGCTTGTTTTCTAGAGCTGAGCATCACAAAAGCACATTTGTAAAATTAAAATTAAAAATTAAAAAGCCCTTTCGTACAGCATTAAGAATAAAATGAATGTTACCATCCTTTTAGTGCTACAGTACAGACAAGAATCCTGAGAGGATTTTCCCGGGGCACTGAGAGTTGGTGTTTGCTGATTTGCCCCTAACTGATTATGACATGAAATGGCTGACGGGTAGCTTGGCAGTGCTGTGTTGACCTGCAAAATCCCCTTCCTCTGCCTCTAAGGCACCAGAGTTCTGCACTCTCTGATCCCAGTGGCTGAACATTAGACAGTGCTGAGGCTTATGCACAAAAAAAACGCCTGAGCAATTTCTTTTTCCAGCTTATCGACTATCAGTCTTTAATGCAGCTTTGATTCCCCACGGAAAGAAAAAAATGTTACATGTTATGAAAACACACAACGAAACAAAATCAAAGATATGTGTTGTCGTTTTGCCCCTGTCATCTTGATTGTTGATGCATAAGAGGGAAATGCCCTTTCATATATCAGAGCAGGGCACTGCATCCTTCTATGTATAAATTTAATTCTCCAAGTAAATTAGGATTGATCACCACAGCTCTAGGCCACAATCAGCATCCTTGATCTAATCAGGGCCCGGCCCTAGACAGAAAAGGATACTTCCATAAATAAAAACCATATGAGAGCCAGCAAGTGCCCATAACACTGGGGGGAAATTTGATTACCCTCTCCCTCTCCACAGGTGTGCTTTTAGCCTGCTACCTCCAAAGACTGCCAGCTTCATATAATGCTACACTATGTGCATCCTCAGTGTTGTTTTCCTGCACTCAGGGTTTTACATCATACTTGCATCAGCGGATGTGAGGACCGAATGCTGGAGTCACCGCTAAGCAGGCGATGCCCATAGAAGGCTGGCTGAGGACGATCCCAGTGAGACAGGATCTGTCAGGAGCTCCTCGCCCAGCAACACCCAGGGTAATAAATTACCCAGAATTAACACGTCATCCTGCGCTCCACACAGCAGCCGCACTCCACTCACGCCATGCTGCTTAATGGATCTATTAACCAAATGGATACAGGGGTAAACTGCTTTTAGAGCTCAGATTCTTATTTGGTATATGCTAACAACATAGTCCGAGAGAAATGTGCACTTCCATCAGATATTAAGTTATTTTAAAATTAAATGTTTTCATGCAGACTCATTTTTGTTTTACATAAAACGTACATCATTGGTTAGGAAATGCTATATTGTTTAGTGTAAGAAGAACATGATTTGTTTTATGCTGGTTTTGTGCACACTAACTTACACATGTTCAACATTGTCTAGTCAGAAGCCACCCGCAGCGCTCCCCGTGTCGCCTGTTTAGGAATTCCCCTGAGATTTGTGTCTACGGCCATTAAAAGCAGACTCTCTTGTTGATGCCTGTCACTGATAGCAGGGTAGAGGATTCAAAATGCCAGTTTTGCAGCCTTTATCTCCTTGGCATCTTTGGCACCCAACCAGCACTTTGACATGCTGACAGCGTGGCACACTGCGCAAGGCAATTTTTGACCAGTGCTCACTCATCACAAAAGGTAAACACAGATAAGAGAGGCTCATAGTATCTCATAGTATTTCTTTTGGACTTCGCTGACATGCGTTGACTGTGGTGCAGGTGACAGACACTGTTAAAATGAATACTGATCCTTTTCTTTCTCTTTTTTTTTACTGTAAAAATAATGCCTATTTTATTTTCTCATTGGCTCAAACTGGTACGACTACAATACTTTATTTCCATTAGGATAGCGGCGTCATTTCTTCCCCTAAGCTTTATCTTTTCTTTACTTCCACTTTTTGCATATTTTGCCGGCATCAAGAAGAAACTAGACCTCTGGAGTCACAATGAATTTTTTATAAGTGAGAAAGCATGAAACCTAAAAAGCATAAAACTATGAAATCTGAATGATAAAACCTTACTGAAAAGTTATGCATGTGTGTGGTTTCTGCAATGAAAACAATTCTAATTTATGATGACATTCCTTTATGCAGAAATGGGAAGAGCTCAAACCACAGTCAACCAAGACTGCTGTTATGTGCAGTTTAGCTATTTCTGATAACACATTTCTTGTTTTTCTCTCTGGATTCAAGAAATTTGAAATGCACCATGACTAAAGGCTTTCCATTGGAGTTATATGAATTGATGTAATGTTTCCTTTAAAAGAAAAGATTTTACAATTAAAGTAATTTACTCCTTGCTTACTATTGTCTAGCCTGGTCTCTAACTCAGGATCTAACTGTAAGATACCAACTAGACCGATCAGTTTGGTAACTAAACCAGAGAAGCAGCGATTAAATCAAGGTGGGAAAGTGAATGGATATCATTAACCGCAAATGTAAACTACTGAATAAAAAGCCATGTCAGTTTCACACCACAGCGTTGCCTGTTTTTTCAAACCTTGTTCATTTTTCATGAAGTTTGGACGTTTTTCAGGATATATGACATTATCTGACATTTTTCTACCACATTTCTAACAGACTTACAGCTTTCCTTAAGGATTTTTCAAAAATAAATCCCCACAAGCTGAAAAGTCACTATAATAGAGCCCGATTAAAAGATACTGCTCCCAATTGCATCCACAGGATGAGATCGGCTGGAAGGAAGCATTCATGTGAGCATGTCTCTTAAAATGCTGCAAACCTGCCACATTTGTAAGTATTCCAACCTTTGCTGAAAGGAGACTGCCACTCAAGACTACATGCAATCTGTGAGGAGTTAAGTGTGAAAGAACTGCCATTAAAATGTACTGTTTTTAAAGTGTAATAACTACGGGCTAAATGTAGCCACAAATGAATGAAGTCAAATGAATCAAATCAAAGCAAAGATTTTTTCTATAAAATACGAATGGCTTAAAAACATCCCTTATTAAAAAGTTCATTTTCAAATATATTATATATTAAAGATAATAAATCTTATTTGATTATTCAAGTCTCAAATAGTAGTAAATATGAGGAATGAAAAAGATCATGTGTGCTTCACAAAACGCCAATAAAGGAAAGTTGATCTTTATAATAATGAAGTCTACATCTATCAACTTTGCCTTTTAATTTTACCAGCGGTTGAGAGGACATTAACATTATTTATCTTTGCTTTTCGGGAAAAGGGTTAGGGTTAGCATAGTTCAATGTTCTCTTAGGACTGGAGAAAGTGAGGCATATTAAGGCTCACGTGTGCTCATTGTCTCCTGTTTAAGTGGGGTCAAGAAAGACCCCATTGAGTCATAAACATGAAGCCTCATAAAAAACACTCCACTCTTAACCCGGCATACCACTGAGCATCTCTCCAGCACAAAGACAAGCCTTTATTCCCCTGCACTTTAGGAGCTCTCTCCTGAAACCTCTCGTGAGGTGGACTTGCTTAAAGTTTAATAGGGAAACTCATATAGAGTAGAGGACCTGGTAAGAAAACCTAAACTCCAGCCATCGCTCTGGATCTGACACAGTGGGTTAGGGCATACATTTCTACATGAGACAGAGAGATCTGGAGGCAAAGGAAGGAGTGAATAAAAATACTGAACAAATAACACTTAATTGAGGTCAGTGTGATTGAACGCTGCGAGGCTCAGATGGCTTTAACATAGGTTCCAGATGGCAGGCTGTTATTTCACTGTGCCCTGCTAATACTGCAGGATTCGATGCTGGTAACCTGAGTGTCCCTTGGGCCCCGCAGCTCCTCCATAGCACTGAAATCAGGGCCAAGCTTCCTTCCGCTGTTACTTTGCAGGTTTACTAAACTTTAAAAGAGGGAGTGTTTGGATATGGTAGTGGAGGAGGGGTGTGTGTGTGTGTGTGTGTGTGTGTGTGTGTGTGTGTGTGTGTGTGTGTGTGTGTGTGTGTGTGTGTGTGTGTGTGTGTGTGTGTGTGTGTGTGTGTGTGTGTGTGTGTGTGGAGATGGGGGTTGTGCAGTAGTGCTGGGACAAAGCATGTTAACACCATCTCTGTGTTTAACAAGTTTGGAAACAAGCAGGGGTTTCCTTCAAATCCCCATTGGAGGGTGTTTCGCCTCTCTTGACAGCAGGACAGAATCCCGTCTTTCTTCCCTGTGCTGCCTCACGTTAAACTGACTGAGACTCACTTATTCTGTCATCTCAATGTCTAAGATGTGGTACACGTCAATATCTCTCATTGCTTATTCCTAACAAAATTAGGAAGAAACGCACAGATCGATGGTGCATCTTTGAAAACGTCTTTAAAGCAATGCCATTCATGCAGTATTTTCAGTGTTGTGTTAAACTAAAAGTACATTTGAGTGTCAAGGCTACCGCTGATTATTCCAGTAACATTAGATTTGGGTCGTGTCCAATTATAGGTTTGTTCTTTCTCCTACCTGCTAGTTTCCTTAAAAATTAGCCAACCATTCAGAATGACATTCCAATTTGCATTTAGAATGCAAACCATTTCCCTTCCCTGATATGAATGCATGTAGACATAGGCTCCAGTCCCATGTGGTCCTAAATTGGAGTGAATAAGTAAATAAAATTAATACTTAAATGCAAACATTGTACTCCTTAGATTAAAGAAACTATTACAGTTGTACAGAAGTTACTCCTGGTAATGCCGTAATTCTTTTTTTTAAAGCAGAAGAAGGATAAAATAAGTAGTGTGGCAAAACCCCTTTAGATAACCATAGCTTACCGACATTATATATTTGTATGAACTAAGTCACACGAGACTACAGTAGTAGTCTATTATTCTCCAAAGTCAGGTAATTAGGAATCAGCCCCCCAACCTCTGTTTTCATAAATGCATTCATACGTAATAATAAGGCTGTAATAAACCAAAGAAATTCTCTTCAACCAATCAATTGGTCAATGGGGAAAAAAATCTGCACGTTATCTCTAGATTAACTAAATCCGCTACAGTGCACTGAGGGCACTCTACCTGTTAGCCTAAATGAATTATAAATAAACTTAAAAGCTAAGCCTACCAATCGACCAGAAGGTGACAGCCCTACTAAATAATAACCTACATTTTTTAGAACCAGAATTAACGTATGTCAGGATCAAAATGATCAAAGGAGCATTAGAAGAAATGTTATTTTTCAAAGGCTGGATATTTAAACTGAAAGTACTTTAAGTATGCAAAGATGTATTTTAATGACACTGCAGATTTGAACGTTTTCTAGATAATCTTTGTTAATCATGTTGGTTTCAGCATTAACAGTGACCAACACAAACAATGTAGCAGTCATATGACATCCTCTCTATGTTAATAATCTTTTATTTTTCTGGGTCATTTGCTCTCCGACCTTCAACACAGAATGAAAATGATGTTCACCGATCCAGATTTTATGAGTCCAGACTTTTACAAGACGAAACCAGGCAGTTCATCACTCAGACATGAATTCAAATAAACCATACATACCACTCAACACTCAAACTACTCAAGAAATAAGATAGATACTTCCTACAACTCAGCATTAGAAAATTATTTTCAAAATAAAGTGTGATAGGCGGAGACGAAAGACTCTATCTGCCTTAGTATAAGAAACAGAAGTCAACATTTTCATATAGCATGATGTATTCTTCTAATTCTAAAGTGTGTGTGTGTGTGTGTGTGTGTGTGTGTGTGTGTGTGTGTGTGTGTGTGTGTATAAACTGTATAAACATTTGTTTGTTTGTTAAAGGAAATCCAGCACATATTTAAATATACAGTTTATTTGAGCTAGTATAGATATATTGTATAATAATCATAATTATAATATAATATTTTTCTGAATATCTTTGCCTCTTTCCTGCATTTGATGTAACCATGTCTCTTTTTTAGACCCACAAACCGCAGACTCAGGTGATCCAGATTCCTCATACTGAGGCATTTCCAGGGCAATGTGGAGGAATGAAAGACTACATTTAATGAGAACTATTTTAAGCATGTTTTAAGAACTTTTGTTGACTTATAATGTATAGCCTAATATTGTTTTTGCAGCAATCTCTGAGAGATGATTGATTTGATTATATAAGCGGTAGATTTTATAGGCTTGCGCTTATTAAAGCTCTTTCTTTTATGAGCAGTTGGTCCTATGAGAGCAGATGATCAGACTAGACTCTGCTGGCAGAAACAGGCCAGATCTCTATGTAGCACTTAACTTGTTCAATCTTTGTGCTTTTGTTTCCTTCTCCTATTAAATTAATGTTTCTTTAGTTTCTTACCTTTTGGGTTTTTGCCTATGAAGCTTCACTGTATTCTGCAATGGATTATTCCTCTTCGTGTGCCTGAGCTTTATGGTGAACATTACAAATCAACTAAGTAATCCGTCTAAGATATCCTACAACTATTAATATATGAATTCACGTAATTGAGAACAGCCTTCATCAGTTATGCCCAAAAACTGATCAGATTTCATTTTCTATATTAAGGAACAAACACACATGTTGTTCCCGTGTCAGCGCTGGTTTTCTCTTGGTCCTCCGGCTTCTTCCCACATTCCAAAGACATGCAGGTTTGGAAAACTGGCAACTCTGCAACTGTGAGCATTAATGGTTGTCAGTCTCTATGTGTCAGCCCTGTGATTGATTAGCGACCTGTCCAGGGTGTACCCTGCCCTGCCTCTCGCCCAATGTCAGCTGGGATCGGCTCCAACACCCCGCGACCCTCTAAGGAGGATAAGCGGTTACAGGTTATTGATGGATGGATGGCACAAACCCAGCTATAGCCCTTATAGTCTTTCTGAGGTTGGGTAAAAACCTTATATATGTACATTCCAAAATATATATTTTCAGAACAAATTAAAACTTTGTTTTCAGGATAGTTAATGGTAATAAAAAACGTTCATTGACATAGATTGTTCTCAACCCACAGAGCAAAGAGTCCTTGAACTGACGTTAACAAATAAAAATAAATAACTAAAACAGGAGTTATGAGCTTTTCAGCTGACAGCAATAAATAATCCCTGCTATGGGTCAAGCGGTGTACTATAGCACAGCAGTTTCCTTTACTATGATATTCTTCTAACTCAGCACAACAGCAGCCTTCCCAGTCATGATCTAAATCACATAAGCTCCTCTTGTGTTTCTGCTTGTGTTCAGGCGCACACAAAAACATTTCAGGAACATACAGAGCTCTACTTACTGCTATGAAGGAGCTGGCCTAGAAAATACAGGTAACTAATGTCTTCGAATCATACCAGCATTACAGTCTACACAGAACTTTCACCCTGTGTTAGCGGAGGCTTTTCATACCTTCTCCTGTCTCACACTCCTTTTACTTTGCACTTTGCATTTTAGCACCACAATCTAAAGCATGGTACCTGTATAGTGTTATGAACAGCATGCCTTTATCAGACATGTAGGCTACATATCTTAGCACCATCTGGTCTTAATTGTTTCTGGACGTATGCCACATTTGTAGGTTTTATAGAATACATGGACAGTAGGTTATTGCAGGAGAAACTGATTTTAAAAAATCTATCAATAAACCAAACGCCAACAAATAATAAATCGATTCAACTTATACATTAAAATACAATAGCACATTCTATGTACATTCACCTTTAGACTCGGATTGAGAAAATACTGAACTCTGCCAGAATCATGAGATGCTTAAATAAAACTATGTGGTGATGTGATGCATTAAATGCATCATTGGTTGACTTGTATACAATTATATTATTTGACACCTGTTTTACATTTAAAGTGAAAAACCTACTGGCAGGTGACAAAATAACGGAATAATTCATTAAATGTGTAACGTGTCATCACAAAACGAATACTGTGACAGCTTTGTTGACCATTTGCATACATCGGAGCCATCGCTATTGATTTCCATCACTATTTCAGATGAAAACTGAGAGAGTACTTTTTTTGCAGGGATAGCAAATTTGCCATGCTACAGGCCCAGTCGACCCATGCACAATAACTACCACCTTCCATCTTTGCTTCTTATTCGTGTTACAATCCAAACAATGTCAAATAAATAAGCCATGAAAAACTAGAGGAAAGAAAAATTCCTGTTTTAAAATAAGCCCAAAAAGCAAGAAAGCATTTCCACCAAGTTGTTAATTTTACGAAAACACTGCATTGAACAATGGGAAGCTCAGCAATAGAGACATGAAGCAGTGTGGGTGGCACAGTAGGCAAGACGGAGAGACGTGCCGTTTTGCTGGAAAACTAAATATATATTACCAAAACTAACAAATTTAAGCTGATACCAAACTCCATACCATGGTAAAAAAAAAACAATAACTCCCATGTACTTCAACATACACTCCTTTATAACTCTTTGATATGTATTTTATATTGCTGTTCAAAAAAATCTCCTTCAAACAACTGAATTTATTCAAGTTTCTCACCAAAAGCTACATTTTACAAGATAACGTTAAAACACAAGTTACTTTTGCCCAATACTATTTTTATGTGAATAAAGCTTTATAATGGAGCTCACTGGATCTTCCAGTAACATTAGCTGTTTTAGCATCGACTTGGTACCAAAGTATTGGATATTGTGACATCCCTACTGACTGATTTTGTAGATTGGGAGGACTAAAGGCAGCAAGATGTACATATATGTACATCCATAAAGTGCCATCAATAAACTGCAAACAGCTCACTCACATTTACCTGGTAAGCCATCTCTTTTTACCAGAATAAGAGCGCACAAGGGGGACTTAGATTTTGCCACTTTATGATTTACGCTGATAGATTTCATGTATGTTTCACATGAAAAATGCTTCGTGCAACTTTGAAGCAGATAGTTCAACCTGGAAAAGGCTTTAAAGGCACTTGGGAGAGTAAGTAGGTTTAAAGAGCATTGAGCAACTCTGTTGATCGACACTGTTAATGCATGCATGCTGTGGCAACCCCATTATTTATTCAACAGTGCACATGTATTACATATCAAACGGCAATTACTTAAACATGCAAGTGGGATATCTGAAAATACAAGCTGGTTGTGAAATCAAGAATATGTTCTCTGATCCAAGAATACATTGCATCATTGTGTAAAAGGTCACTCGCGTATGCAGAGGATCAAATGGTTTCCATGCACAGTAACTTATTTGAGCAGCAATGCGCAGCTTATTAGTGTTTTCTAGCCAAAGGTCACTCAATTAATCAAAGCACTCAAAACACTGTTATGTCATTCTTTTTCAATTTTGAACACCATTTGTCAAAAATGAAATGATGTGATATATTCAGGAGCTGATGTCCACTAACGATAAAACAATACTCAGCACATGAATGATAGTGAAATCATTGGGCAGTTTCTCCATTCTCTGGACAATGTCAGCTATAGCTTTGAGTAGAGGTTATCCTAATATTTAAAGAGCAACTTCACACTGAATCTTATTTGAAGGAGATTCATATCTGGACTGACATCTGTGGGTTGAAAAGTTTAACTCTGCTGTACTTCTGTTCCATCTTTGACCACAGCTGTACTGTACCATCACACTTTAATGCAATGTGAAGTACTGTACTGCACAGGCTTTGGACAGAGTATGTACAATTCAGATGCAGATGGCAGTGCAAGGATAATTGGGATTGCTAGCCAGGGTGTAGCTCTCCAGTCAACAGCTATCATTACTCATAATGGAGAAATGTAAACATATTTTACAGCCACCTTTCAAGCCTACAGGGGGTGAGGGTTTGATTTTCACAGAGTCATTTGTGTAATTTGAACCTGCATAACTAAAGACTGTGCATTTAAAGTAATACTTTTGAAGCATTAAACTCTCTGATTAACTGCATGCATACCCTGGTGCAATAACAATCTAATGGTATGTTATGCTAAAGTACAATTTATGAAAACAAATTCATAGCGATGTTATATATATATATATATATATATATATATATATATATATACCTGAATATCTTAAAAAATAGCATGGAAGCAGTTGTTCACTTTATTCAACTGGCAGGTAAAACAATCTATCACCTCGTGCATCGTAACACCTGGGTGCTCAGCGAGATACAGAGCCTTGTAAAATCATTCTGCTCTGTCAACACAAGGAAATGTCAGTACATTTCTCAAAGTGAGATGTTCTTCAACTGTATTTTCTTAACATATATTTTAGATGACATTGCTTTACACTTTTAACTAACATGTCACAATGTACTATTGTGAGCAATATTTTTCCATAAATACATACATTGAGGCTGTTAAAAAGATGTGTGTGTCCTAAAATAGCTCAAATTGAAGTAAATAATATGCCAGCTTTCCCAAACACATTAGGATGAATTCTCTGGGAGAAAAAAACTAGAGGGAAAAAAACATTGATTGTCAGCAACACTGTTTTTATTCCATTTCACTAAATAAAGATAGGCTGGTAAAGACCCTTAGGCCTGTTTGAATTGCCTCCTGCTCCAGCTCTGTCATGTCTTCGTCAAGACGCTGAGGTACAAATTAGACACAAAGTTTATAAGCTGCCCTTTCTCAGTTTCTCTTGCTCTTTCTTTTCATCACTTATTTTTACTCAGTTGCACACACACACACACACAAATATACAGACAAAAGCACTATGATGTGAAAACTTTGAAGCTGGTTGTGTTTCAAAATATTTAAACATGCTATTTGAACAGAACGGAATAGAGCCGGTGTATTTTTACTACTATACAATACATGAGATTGATTTTGTTTTTAGATAATTAAATTGTATCTGGGTCACTTATAAAAACTTAGGTTTTTTACAAAGCAGAATGCAATGCAGCAACATACTGTACATCCAGGGTGTTTTGAGCAAGAGGCCAGTCTCTCACTTTTGACTGTCTGGCTCTGCTATTGCCACCTGGTCTGGCTCACTCTTCATACTAACCCACATCAGAACTTTGCAGCAGAAGTTTGAAAAGTAGCTGATGATATGCAACTATAATATTGTTTTTCCAGTGGTTTGATATTGCACACTTCAGCGCCACACTTAATTCTATTTGTACTGCATCGTCACAGCAGGGGGTCACCATGCTGACGCACAACCCAACAGTCCTGCATTGGAGAAGGGCCAAGCCATTGTGGGTTCCTGCCATCAACCAAATTGTGTGGACGTCATGGAGAACTGATTGGAACAGCATGTCGAAGTTTTCTATAAGAGTAAAGGATTCAAAATAAAAGCCCCCCACTGGAGAACCACTTTTCATTAGAAAATATACAAATGGTGTGTATTTTAGTTTACAATATACAATAATCCAAATAGGCAGATTAAGATAATTAAAGAGAGAATATTTTATAAAATAACAAGTGTTCCCTGGTGCGGTCATTCTGTGTTCAGCATAAGGAATAAAAGACTTCTTATATATGAACACAATAGAGTAGAAGTGCTGCTGGGTAATGACACACGGGTGAGCTTGTGATCTGCTTCTTTATTTCTGAAGCGTTCATTGCACGGATAGAATAAGGTCCCAAAAACATACAAAATGCAAGTCTCCTTAAAAAAAAGTAGATGTTCTGGCTGGCCTTTGGAACACTAAATCAATGGCCAGACGGGAGCAGCTCAAACTCTGACTGGTGGATGTGAGGTAGCTGTTGCAGTTATACCTTCCTGTGTACAGCACTTTCAAAGATATTGCAAAGTTGTTTCTGTGACCTGCCAGTCACCTTCTCTGCAATACTTACAATCTAGGAAAGCTTGTTTTGGCTTTTTGCACTCCAGTTGCCGTACCATACATGTTATCTTAAATGATGAATTGCTTTCAACCAGGTTTCTGTACGTCATGTCAAGAATGTGTTGGCTCACGTGGAAGCTCTACAGCGTCCTGATTAAAAACAATCACTGATTTTCTCTCTCGCAATTTCTTGTTGGTGGATAAATATAAATATTGCCATTGACATAAGGAATAAAAGAAACAACACAGCTACACTTGCAGCGGTAACAGGAAGAAGTGCAGAGACTTAGGGTAGTTTGGACAAACCTAATCTTCATCACATCACCAAAGTAAGCAGTCTCCTGCCCTTTTTGTGGAAACAATGGCAGTGCTGCGTCCGCATTGTGATCACGGTTGCTCATTACCTGACACAGTACAGGATTCCAGCCTGATGGATATCTGCCATTAGATCCACAAGAATGTTTAGAATGGAGAGAGGGTACACTAGAACAATGGACTTAACATTTAATGTGGCCATGTTTTCCGTTAACAGCTGCTTTGCCATAGTTTGTGCAATCCAGGAATTATTTTTGATATTTTTACTATGAAAGAAAATCTCCAGTCTTGACTCACTCAGTACAAAGAATATATCTGAGAATGGAAAACTGCATGTTGCTATAATTGACACACAAGCGTTTATTTTCAGTGTAAAAGCAAGGACTGGCATAGGTAACATTAGAAATTGTTCTCCCCTTCTGTTTGTGTACGGCATGTACTGTATGTACTACTGTGTAGCCCATTTGGAATTGCTTGCCTAGACAACTTGTCAATGTAAATATTCCCTGAGCTTTTGACCTGCTGTGTAGTCAGCTGTCATGATTCAGTGAGGTTTTTCATCATCCATAAAAAGGACCACAAATAGTTGGTCTGGTCAAATGTTAGCGTACCACTTACTGGGCTACCTTAATGATTGCTTATATGAATTATACTACAGTGTTACAGTCTTATTGTGCAACATGTTTGACAGTGGATGCCTTAAAATAAATGGCTTATTCCAAAGACGACACATACAACAACCTAGTTACAAAGAGCCATGTATGCAATTTTTACTTTACATCAAAGCCACATTAGCAAATTGATATCTGAATGGAGTAAAAATAAGATGTTATTGGGATTTTAATATTAATACAGGTAAACTGCCTTACATGTGTTAACTTTACCGTTTTTCTTATCTGTTTTCTTTTAACTGAAATGTAGCAACCTGATTTCAGGCCAGAGGGATAAATGAAAAAATAACTTTTAGAACCAAAAAGATTTTTGTCAACTAATTAACTCCCTCATCTTGAATCTTAAGTGCACTGCTTAACATCAAAGCTGCTCAGTTTTACACCTTACCACACAGGAATGATCTCCTCAGTGCTGTGAAATGCCGTTAAATACAAAGGCTTTGGATACCATAAGCCGAGAGAGCATGGCTTCTGCATAATGGTTGCCATGTTGAAGCCATGTCTGTAAAAGCAACAGTTTATTCTTTGGATAAGGGCGAAAATATCATGTCCGCATGCAATTTATAGTGGTCACACTGGGGGAATAACTAACTAGGCTGTTATAGACCATTAAAGACAATTTCATTCGGTTCTGTAATATGAATGTGTGATCAGAATGTAAAAAAACATTTTTATAAAGAATGTATAGACTAGAGACCATCTTGTGATGGGATCAAACTCGGCTTTCATTTTGATCTCAACTACACACCTGGAAAGTTTCTTGTTAAGTTGTGACGCAGAGACAACATCTGCCCACAGACGTACAGACACATAAAAACCAGGCAAAGTACTCAAAACTGCTTCTACGGTAGTTCCCTCCAGAACCACATTTTGACATGATGACGCACGCACACACACGCACACACACGCACACACACGCACACGCACACACACACGCACACGCACACACACACACACACACACACACACACACACACACGTAATGTACTGCAGTTTGGTTTGGCTAGGTTACATTTGCATTCATTGTTTGGGGGAAACAAACTGTTTAAAGAGATGAGCTCCGTCTAAAAGCAGCTCCACATATGACCTCAAGACATAGAGTACTGTAAATTTGATGCACCCAGGATTCTGTTTTAGAGACAATGACAAAGCTAATTAAATTGTTTGACAGTTGGGTGAAAAGTTTGACTAACTCGTTGACGTCACAAACAAATATGCAATTGTTTTCAACCGACAAAGAACCAGATGAACCTGAACGAAAAACAAAAAGGAAGTTTATGAAGTGCTACTGTTGACATGCACAGAAGCAACAAAAGATAATAAACAAACAAAGCAACTTCATCTTTCTTTAACCACACTATATATCGAGTTTGTATTATTTTGATATAACAACCATTCGAATATGTATTAAATACATGATATGCCACCTAATGTATCCTGCCACACAATTTGAGGACAATGCTACTAAGCCAGAATCGTCCTGGTGGACTTCTTCTGATTAATGCATGTTACTAAAATAGCTTCCAGATTTGGATGGAAGCCATTAACAACAGCACCATTACAAATTAAAGAACAATCAAAAGGGACGGATAATCGAGATAAGTGACATGAGTTGAGGCAGACACTTGACTAAGTCAAGGTGAGTAATGTGGAACAACCCATATACGTCAGGTCTCAAAAGTTGCTTTTCTGACCTTTAAGGCAGAAATGCAACGCTATGGTATCCTAATTTCTGACCTTTTTTTCTATTATTGGCTACAGAACTGTGCCTCTGAGTCTGGCCCCGTTTTGTTTTGTGCACTAACATTTCGGCAGGCTGGAGGTAATGCCATAACTGGAGCCTAAAGAAAGCTTCATTTGAAACATTTAAAACATCTGAAACAACATAAACATTTTTATGATTATCAATATAATGTTTTTCCTTTCATGGATGGTTCTGAATTTGTTGTTTTCAACTCTCACACAGAAACAACACCTCCATGTACTGCAGATCATGAAAGAAATACAAACAAAGCAAGCTCTCTACACCTATTAACAAGCCAAAACACTGTGTTGCTGCTTAATCTCCACATGCAACAAGTGCATCTTGGCAGAACAATGTCAGCAGCAGCCAAAACCTTCTTTGTCTGTCTACATTGTTGCTTCCATTAGTCTTCCAGCTACTGTAGTTTGGATAAACAAGCCAGTGAGAGATTCAAGTACTCTGATTGCAAGAAAAGTAAAAAGACGCATTTGTGAAAATAGGTCAGACATGAGGTTACTCGTCAGAATCCAAAAACATTTGTGTGAAAGAAATAGGAACATTTAGTAATAAGATTGATTTTTAAACAATGCCAAGACTACATGAAAGTTTACAGTTTCTTAAATGTAATCAGCACATCTTACATTTCTTTACAGCTATCTCCCAATGCATGCAACATTGATCAGTTGTGTGACTGCATTTTGTTATGGGAGTGACTGAAAAATAAATAGATAAACAAAACATAAAACCCACCCGAGGTAGTTTTCTGGGTCACAACTTTGTAAAGAGAGGTCAGGAGCCTCAGCTTCTGTTTTTAGTAAAGTCATTTCAGATTTGAAAAATGAGGCCTGTCACTAAATGTCATCTTCCCGCCTCTTTGTCATCTCATCATTCTTTTCACAACTTGTCACATTGAAGCCCAGTCTGTGACATGAGCAAACTGATAGCTTCCTTCCAGGCAGGCTAGTAGGCTTTATTAATATTTATAGAATAACAGCTTAAGGCCAGGCCCCTTGAGAGCTATCACTCCACTTTGCTGCCTAACACTTGCAAAATATATTGACAAATCCTTTCCAGCACTCCTTTGCCCCTGAAAACCTCCTTATGCAGGTGTGCAGCAGGTTTGAAGAATGTGTCAGTTTTATGCAAAAACAAAGAAAATACTTTTACTTGAATATGATTTAATAATCATGAATCATGATGGCGTGTCAAGGCATAGCCAGCTAGTCTGAGACAAAGTTTGAACCAGGACCTTCAAAGTGCAGAAAGAATCCTCTCATGTCGCTTGTCTCTTGTCAAACATAAACACTTGTAAACCTGACCCTTGACGTAAAGTGACATGCATATGGATATAATCAAATGGGGATAGTTTCCTTTGTGAGAGGCAATCAGATTACTTGGATTAGGAAAAACAAAATACAGACCGCAAAATTATTTCATCACTCTTTTTCCCAAATGAACGTTTCCAGAGACATCGTCATGCTACAGGCAGACTATACTGTCCCATGGTGTCGTAGTTAGTGCAGCATATTCACCAAGTGTACTTTGATGATCAACATTATTGATGATTAACATACCATCCCGCTGCAAATCCAGATGACACATAAAAAAGGGTAAAAGAGAAATGAACTTCACAAAAAAGTATCTCTTTAATCATAGCTAAATGAAATAAACTACAGTTTTAGAAGCATATAACATTAAGTTTGAAGACAAGGCACATGTTGACAGAAACTTTCAAAAAACAAAAATCTCTGATCTGAAAATGTTTTCATGTCTTAAGAGGGTCTTAATCAGTGAGGAGTATGATAAGCTTCTAAATATATTTCACCTTCCCTTTAATGTAGCCCTAAATTGCTATCCTTTTAAATGCCTCTGTCATAGAAATCAGATCTTACACTCACGGCAACAAATTAGCGTGAGATCAGACAAGAATTCAAGCACTGTGAATTTAAACCTTACAGTAGGTCTGTAATACCGAAGAGTACAATTTTAGTAGGCCTCCACCAGTCATGCCTAAGATTGGCTAACATTTTCATGATGCCTACTATGAATTATGAAAGGCTTGAAAGCCTAGAACCAAATACATCCATAGTCATTAATGTATTACTGTATGAATGTATAAAAATTGCATGTTGTTTGTCCATCTATTGTAACCACTGTCACAACCATTAAATGACCTCCAGATTAAAGGGGGGGGGGGGGGGGGGGGGTTGTATGTATGATTACATACATTTAAAAAAGCAAGATACATAACGTGGTGGTGATCCAAACATTCATGAGTTCCCTTTGTTAATCAAACACAGCTATGCGTATGGCAACAACTACAGAAAGTTCAGATCATGAATAAAACAGCTTTATTTCATTGGGGTTATTTACTCAATTAGAAAAGAATATAGACGGCTGAAACAGTCAGAGTTCAGCATTGACCGGATGTCATCCATGTTTGGTTCAGACAGGACATCCTTCAAGACACAGTTTGGCACTTGAGCTTTTCACATCAGGGTAGTAATAAGACCTGCAACATGTATTTTGAATAGAAACCATGAATGCAATACCCGATTTTAAAATGAGTGCATATAGCATAACAGTACTGCTAAAAACAAAGACATCATGGCAGTTTATTAAACACACTACTCACTGCTGTGAAAGGGGAAAATGTCACATTCACAACTCAGTATGAGAAGATCAGTAGATATTCATTTGTATGAGCTGCACCCACTCCCCTAAACATCCTTATATTGTTTTGAATATAAGTAAGGTTGCATTATCATAAACTTATTATAAAAAAAAACTTTTTTAAAAGCCTGATAGTTCTGTAGCAATATTATCATTCAAAACATTACAAAGCCATAATGACTGCAGCCTTACTGTATACTGCTTTTCCAACTGTAAATCACTGGGGTTTAATTACCTGCAAATTAACTGCCGTTTCACTATCTTGCATAAGATTATCCAGGTCATGATGAAATGCCACTAGGGAGGCTGTTCTGATGGGAGGATTCAAAGATGCAGAAAATATAAGATGCCACTGATAGCTGCGAGGAACGTAACGCCTGCCAGCTAAATCACACTTATAATGTGACCTTCAGAAACTGTAAGGACATCTTATTATTACTGTCACTCTTTTGTGTTGATTGTTTTTAGTTGAACATGGGTGGAAGTTTAGTCATCAAATTACTGGCTTCTGTATCTGCTGTCCACAGCTGAAGCAGGCCACAGTATGTACACAACAAGCCGAGTGGGTCAATTTGCTGCAGTGCATTTGACTGTTGTGGTTTGAAACACATTGACCCGACAGTTGGGCAGAGTCAGTCTGCGAGCAGTAGTTGGTAGCAGTTTTAAATGGTCAGCCTCAATTTCTCTCCATCAGTGGAGAGTGTTTTAGTGCATGATGGGCAATCAAACATAAAGGTTTATAAGGCCAGCAAATTCTGCTCGATTAGAGCAAATCTTTTGACAATGTTTACTTTGACATTACATTTTTGGAAGTTCTGTTAACTGGCTGCCACACCTCTCCATTTTATTTGCACATTTGTAAACAATTTCACTCGCATATTTGAGCAAAATCTGCCAAACACCAACGTCTTTTTCATTTGTCACACTTTGCTGTGCTATTATGATTTAGCTAGCCTCATCAACATTGATTTATGTCTCTTTGGTGTATGTAAACTACTACTTCAGAGAATTTGGGGATATGCTAAGAGAGCAATGTTGGCACTACTAAGTGCACCTGGTCCTGTAAAATGGCCTCATGTTATTTGGCTGTTAACAACCATGCAAGGCAACCATCAGATCTAATTACCCTCCTGAGGTGGCTGCCCATCCCATTACTGGTCCAGAACCATATTTAAAAGTGGGAAAGAGATACTGTCAGTCGAAGGCACAGTTATGCTTTCTACCTCCAAACCTCCTCTGATGTATGAAAAAGATTCAAAGACAACTAATCAGACCATTTTACTTGTTTTGGCCGCATACATGTAGCAGTATTACGTGCTGTAAACAATGCACAGCACTGTGTGTTTGTATTTCTGCAGCCCTGTTAAACGTACCAGCTCTGTGAATTTCAAAGATGGAGCTTTTCTTTAAAGACTGTGGAGAAGGGACTGTCGAACAACTGCCTTTGCTAAGTGCATCTACAGTTTCTTTAACCACTGTTCAATTTTCATTTTCACAACTGCCCCTCTAACCACTCGCATCTAAAATTCAGACGCATGTGTTCCACTAAATCTGCTTCCTTTGAGTTATCTGGTGGTTGCCGGTGAGAACTCGCCCTTCAAATTGTAAAAGAAAATGCTAAGGTCTTTTCTGACTTGTTTGTCTAAGATTTCATACGTCTGAGAGAATGCCCTTTAGACATTATTACTATTATTATTACACACACATAATTCTGAGCATTCCCAGAGTAAATGTTGTATCATGAAATGCTGATCTTTGTGTCACATACAAAAACAGGCAATAGACCTACAAGTAGCCAACTGCAGCCAATAAAGAAGTTGCAAACAACCTCTGTTTAAAGGTTCAGTGTGTAAAATATGCCAATGTTTAAACTTAAAACATTAAAACAATTAACTAACATTATTAACAGAATGTAAAGAGTGTTGACGTTATGTATTGGGTTGCAGAGATATCTACTGAATGATAACTGACTAGCTGCGCTTCGTCCAGTCCTGTAATACCACTTGTTCCTCTAGAGGCGATACCACTGTAGCTCCAGTCTGCCCTCAGTACAGAGGGAGAAGAAGTATTATTACATTACAGGTCATTTAGCAGACGCTCTTATCCAGAGCGACTTACAGTGAACTAAGTACAGGGACAGTCCACCTGGAGCAACTTAAGGCAGCTTAAGTACCTTGCTCAGGGGCACAATGGTGGCAGCCCTGGTATTAAACTCACAGCCTTCCAGTGTTCTGTTTGGAAGGTGTACCACCATCACCACCACATGAGACACTATGCTCTCCAGTATCTGCATCTTTGGATTTAGACCAATAAACAAACTAACACGTTGTTACACGGACTACAGTCCCCGGTTAACAATAGTGTCCCAGTAAACACATATGGATGGACGTCACAATTATAAGACAGCAGTGTTCTTTGACCGGCTCTCAGAGTTTCAGCAGTTTGGTAGAAATTTGCGTATTATTGCCGACTGACTGACTGACAGGCATTACACAGGAGTAAATGCAATTCACAATATATAGAATCAATCAGAATACAATAAATATGTCAAACTACTAAAATATAAACATAGAGATTGTATGGACCCAGTTTAGAGGTGAAAATACTGCCCCCTATTTCTTTGGAGCAGGTGGCTCGGAATTACACATTGAACCGTTAATTAACCTTTTCTTCGTCCTTCACAAAATGAAATCCAGTGTTTGGATTTAAAAAACATATTTTCAGACCTCAGACAATATTGAATGCAAGTCTGGCAACTGATGAGAAATGTTACTTCAAAAATATATACAAAAGTGTCTCTTCTGTGTAACGTACACAAAGGACTGTTTGCATTATTAATGTAAGAGAGGCAGGATAAATAAATGAAGTGGGCTTTCCAACAGTAGCCATCACTGTAGATGTGCTCTGACTTTGCTATCCCCCAGCCTACTGAGGATGATGTTTCTGCTCTGTGAAATATTGTAAACTGATCTAAAGTTATATGGGGAGCATAGCAGATTTTAAGAAAAACATGAACAGGATAATGCTCTACTGTGACATTGAGTACACAAGAATATATCAAAGCAGCGTATGTAAGGATAATGAGTACCACACCTGCGGCTTGTCATTAGCTAACACCAATGAGAGTCATCCTAAAAATTGCTACACGCCTACTATGAAATGCTGGATACAAAGGGGAGTCTGTTGCTGTGTGCCCGGGAGGAGAAATACTACACTGTGTCTGGGGGCTCAAGTGAATAATTTTAACCCCAACTTCACTCCTCAAGTACTTTGTTCGAGTGACTTGGACTTTCAGAGCACCAAACAGGTGTAAGCAATTCTCCAAGATAACAGAGACGGTGACAGTCATTACAATTCTAAAACATACGACCAAATCTATATAATGTTCAGATTTCCATCATTGTTTATTAAATGAGACAAAACACAACATTTCGTTTTATCAGGGAATTTGAATGTGTCTTTGACGAACCACTGATATGCTTTCCAATGAACAGAAGTCAGTACAGCGACGTTAAAGAAACAGCAAAGTTAAGTTCTCGACGTTGATATATGAGCTTTGCTCTGCAAAATCACTTTCAGGCTCTCTAGTTATTTAAAAAGTCCTCAGCTTTTGTCTGTCACTTGTAAAAACGCTTTGTGAAAGAACTAAAACACACATATGGCATCAAACAAACAATTTAATTCTATTTTAATACTCAGGTCAGGTCTAAAATGGATACACAAATAACTGTTGTCACAATGATGCAACATATAAAGCAAAAACAAAGAGATTTCTTGTAACGATGCATTAATCTGAGGTTTCTGTAATATACCTGTGTGTAGGGGCAACTGTAATAAGGAAAAACATAATGACTATCCACAAAGAAAAACTGCCTTGCAACAATCAGTTGAACACTTGGTAACACCACATGCTTTTGATTTCTGCAGTGTTCTCAACTTATCACATAAAGTATGGAGCTGTGCGGGCAACATTTGAATTAGGGGGTTTTGTGTGGAAGTGTGTGTGGGAGGGGGGGGGGAGGGGGGAAATGCCCTGCTTTCATGTCCAATAAAGTGGTGTAATTGTGACAACTACCCATTAATTCTTTGTGTGATAAATCACAAGATGACAGACTGCAGCTTCAACTAAACATAATGCTCCGGGGCTAGAAAATTCACATCTCCTTTTGTTGCACTCGATGCTGCTACGATGAAAAAGCAGGTACGTAAGGATCACTCACTGTACAAATTAACAGCTAAAAAGGATGCACAACTAACATGTAAATATCAAATATAGTAGTTTGTACTCAACAGGCACAGAGATCAATTGAATTGTAAGGTTTTCTGTAGCGCAAAGCAGGTAAATGCTGCTTTGCTGATTATCTTTAATTTTCAATTAACAGGACATCATTTATTATGTCATGCTCTTCCCACAGCCACACAAGATCATGGAGAACATAGTGTTCAGCATCCATAGTATCCATTTTCCTCAAAAGCAGCCATCTCCTCCCTAGATGACCGTAGAGTTCTCACAATAATTATTACTTGAAATACACAATATAACCCTAGAAAACTCCAGAGGGACATTTCATTGTTTCCCCTCCGTCATCGTTCTGCACCAGTACACTGCCAACATCAGTTCAAACACAACAATCGCTTATAGAATATAACAAGGTCCAATTGCAACTTACATGTCATCTTCCTTCTTACAGCAATCTGTCCTTTGGAGAATAGCCGTGCGTTCAGTTCACAATGAAACAACAACAAAGGTGAAACGACAAGCAACAGATTTTTCATTTGTGATCACAAAGGGAGGGTTGTTTCCCCTCTTATCATGCAGAGAAGTAGTGCTGAAGCTGCTTCTCAGAGCTCATCAGCACGACAAAGACAACTGGGAGAATGCAGCCTTGTTCTACAAAGGTTAACCTCGACGGGACCTAACAACTTCAGACTTTTCATTTGATAACTCCACCAAACACTTATCACAGAGGATGAAGAGCCCCTGGATTCCCCTGGATTTAACCTCTAATATCTGAGGTCACGCAACCTGCTACGCCCAATGGCGGTACTTGTGAGCTCTGTTATTTGCAATAATCTCCCACATATAGAGAACTGTTTTAATGGTTCTGATGTCTGCACCATGTGCTGGGAAAAGTTTGACTAGTAATACAGACTGAAAATACCCCGATAGTTTTGTTCTTATTTAAAAAATAAATCTCTAAAGCATTCACTTAGATCCATGGCACTTTTTTGATGCCAACTAGTAGATATTTTGTTCCGACACAAATGTGTAAATACTTTTCAGTTTAAGATCAGTTCACCTCGATTTAACATTCTACACAAGTCTAAAGTATACTTTTGTTTATTACAAAAAAAGTATCCAATAATATAAAACACCAATAATCTATATTGGTGGGAAGTAGCGTGAGACCAAAATCTACTACCAGTATAAGTAAGTACTACTCCATCACTACACTCAGAGGTGTGTGTGTGTGTGTGTGTGTGTGTGTGTGTGTGTGTGTGTGTGTGTGTGTGTGTGTGTGTGTTAGTCGTACAACTCGCCCAATCAGAGTACGGAGCTGGTGTAAGCTGTGTGTAGGGCCCCAACAATGACTCCCAGGGGTCCTACTCACGTTTTACTCCCCTAGTCTCAAATGTTTGTGAACTGCTGAACATTAAAATAGGGAGGTTTCTTAAAGTATTTCTCCTAAACTAATTGGTTTGATTGTGCCTCCATGAGATAATGCCGTTTTTAAGGTTCTGTCTCATGAATTTAACAAGATAAAATCGTAACAAAAAAAATAACAAATCAAATTATGGTTCATCTTAAATTAATTTAAATATGAATTTAATAGTGGGAATATAGTTAGTTAATGATTTATTATTAGTTTTAATGTTGTTAAAACCACATTTGTGAATGTTATTATTTTATTATTATGCTGTAGCAAAACTATCAGCTATGCAGTTTTCCCTAAGCCTTACCAAGCATTTCTGCATTTAAAACAGCACACACATACACAATCCACTTGGTACTGCTACCACACTATAGAGGCTACAACAAAGTTGAATATGGACTCACCTGTATAAAAAACGGGAGGGGGCTACAGTCCCAAACCCAACCTAACAAATCTACATTTCCTTTTCTACGCCTTTGAATAAAAACAAACGCGTTTATAGTAATGTAACTCGCAGCTCATTCAGACAGTTATAGAAGACAAGGTATGTGCACATATTTAGTCTTCATACAGCAAGGCACTTTAACCTACCTCTGAATTCAGAAAGCAAGTCCTTATCTGTCTTCATCCGTTATGTATGTACCTATCTCACATCATTTAGGACGCGCTGCAGCCATTCCTATTCCTGAGCCTGCTCTGAAAGGCAACTGAGGACTTTTTGATCCCTTACCTAGCTATCACGTTCACACAGTACGATGTTGCGGCGGTCTACAAACCTTTTAGGCTGCTTAAAACCCGAGGAGCAGGTAGCCTACCGTGCTGCACCGTTCACAAAGCACCGTCAATCTCTCCCTGTCCGAGGTATAACGTGCGTGGCAAATGGGCAGATTTGTAAAAAGACAACATAAACACAAAATACAAAAAATAACACATCCGTCTGTAGTGAAACTGATCGCGGCTCCCTACAGTAGTTCTCCGTATGCGCTCCGCTACTGCATGATGCTTGTGTGCAGCTGTCTGTATTTTTTCTGCAACACTGGCAAAAATCTCAGTAAAATGAACCTTACCATTCTGAAGACACGTCCAATGTAGCAGGCCAGTCCCGTTGACAATTCACAAATATAGTCTGAGATGCCCCCAAAAAGCCCTTATGCTTCTACTTCGTCTCCTTCTCCTTCTCCTTCTCTCCCTTTCGTTTTGATAGTACCCAGAGCAGGCGAGTGTATTTCCACTGTGCACGACACGGTACGGCAGAAAAGAAAAAAAAAATCCGCCTCCTCCTCCTTCTGCTGTTCCAAGGTGCTGCTGCTGCTTACAGCGCTCTCAGAGAGGCACACATGGACGAGAGAGGCAGCCGTCCAATTCACCCATTAGCATGCAGACCTAATTGAACGCCGTGAAAATCCTACGGGAGAAATATGTGAAATAGTCCCCGGACACACAGTGGGAGATAGGGTGACACGCCAGCCGCTGTGCTGGGGAATGACAAGCTGCGTGGTCCCTCACGATTTACAATTACGAGTTTAGAGCAGAGATGAGTGTGCGACTGTGCGTGGTCGCCCCCTTCGGTACTAAGTCATAGTCCCTTTCAAATATCTGCGTGTTTCTGTTTTCCTCTCCGTTTTTTCTCCTCTTAAATAATAGCAATCATAATAATCCTATAGGGAATTACAATTTGTAAACGTTATTAACCTTCTACACATTATTTTGTATCTTTTTCCTACCATACATGGAAGGCCTTTCCATTCATGTAAATAAGGATGAACAAATTGGGGGGACAAAACATTTAACCAGTGGGGGCTTCCACACATACGGAAAAGTAAGTCTAAAGTATGACTGATGTCCTCCTTAATCGAAATTATGATTTAGTATTACATCATTCTTACTAATTATTAGATCATTACACTAAGTCATGATTAAAATTCATATAGTTTCGATGTGCTTAGTCATAACTATCATAGCTAAAAGATGTCATGTAATAACTGAGATTCTAAACTGAATTTTGTTTAGCATTCCTACATTTTCACCAGTGTATTTATTTATACCTAGCAGGGATGTGCTTTTGTAATGTTTACTTTGATTAGGCTCTCTGCATTAATAATTAAACATTAGGGGTACATGTATAATCCGTTGGAAATGTTTGACTTGTTTGTGAATTCCTGATAAACATGTAGGAAGAGCAACATCTGCTTAAAATGAACTGTGATGGTTAAGCTATTTTCTATTTAAATGTTAAGCTTTTAGTCGAATAGTCTACTCTACATGAACATGTTTTGGCATTGAGATACTAGACTTCCTGTTGTTTTAGTTGTCTTTTCAGACAACTAAAATGTACCAGTACTACTAAGTAGTTCAGCATTTGACAATATACCCAAGTGTTTTTCTCAACCTCTTCTTAACTTCTGACGCTGGAGTTGGTAGGTTATCGAGGAAAAATACCATCTGTCTTGTTCCATCTGACAAGACTTTTTTCTGGCCAAGTTCTGATCCTAAATCCATTGCCATATACTTATCTCCAATTCCTAGTTTCTCCTTGTAGTTAAAAAGACTGGTCAAGAGTTCCTGGCCCTGGAAGTGTGTTTGGTCACCCTGAGAACAAGAGAGGGGCCATGTGTGGCCTTTAATTCACTGCATTGTCTGCCAAAAGCTAATCTTGGCCAGGCTCAGAGTCTTAGTGCTCACGGGCTGTGAATGGATGAGTGAAAAGTTAAATATGCTTTCAGATGTAAAACTGAAGACCAGCCTGGTATTGTGGTCGGGTCATTGTGGGAATGTGAGATTTGTCGTTGACCCGGGCAAAAGGAGGAAAGGGGCCAGTTGTAGAAGGAGAAGCTGCATTCAGGCTAATGCTTGCAGGTGGTAGGGCTGTAATTCAGTTCATGCACCGCTTTTCATGTGGCCCAAAAATAAATAAATGCATTTTACATCTTGTAGCTCACAGTGGTATTCTCTATTCAACCATCAAACAGAATTCATGGCGTATTGCGCATCATATACCAACATTTTAAAGCTTGGTTATATAATGTGACCTGCATGATACAACAATTGAGCTGTTTTCATCCAGACAGCAACAAACTCCAATTAGGTATTAGTGTCTGATCAAAACCTCTCATGTTTTAAGGTACCTAAAAGCAAATACAAACTATTTCTAGTAGGCCTATCATTAAATCATCTGTAATCGTTATTTTTACAATAACAATGTATCAATGACAATGTGTCAACAAAGCGACACTGTGAAAGGAGTCACCCAAATACTACAACTCACGTCATCTTTACAGAGCTTCAGCACATTTATTGTTTTTGTTCACTTTCAAATTTCATAGCGTCATTTCGACCCGCAGTGGGCAGATGTTTTCAAAGAAAAAGCTTGAAAAAAAACCCCATTGTACAATACCTGCTCGGCACCATAAACAGCAGACAGACACAGTTGGACTCAGCTGGGAAACATAGAGGAGCATTTAGCAGCTAAAGAGCCAGATATTTCCCTTAGGACTTGGCAGAGACCAAAAGCTGAGCTAAAAGAGAGTGAATATTGGACATCAATTCGCCACGTGGTAAGAAACTGTTGCTTATATCTGATGGATTACTAAAATAAGCAAAACTGTTTAAAGGCTGTTTGCCATATCAACTTAAAAGGTGAAATTACAGTGCTGTGTCTACTACGTGGTCCCGCTGCACCCAGATGGCCAAAAATGTTAGATTAGATAGAAGATTTTAAAGTAAAATAAAATGCAACAATATTTAATAACAAATATGGAATAAAACGCTCAATTAAACATACACAGACAACACTGGCAATACTGCATTCAAGAAATATATCATATCCACAGTAGAAACTGGGAGTCACTTGGAAAGTGCAAACCTTTGCCAACACTGAACATTATTCCTGTCACTTAATTTTTGATTGATTTTTCAACCATCCCCTTAGGATCTTGAATTAAGTCGGTGTCTCCATTAGTTTCAATAGTTCAGCAGTTATTGCTACAAAATATACTGTACTGTCTATTGGAAGTCCTACACACAGACCTGAGGATGTCCTGCTGGCAGTCAGTACTGTAACAAAGAGAGGTGAAAAAACCTGTGGAAGTGGAAGTGTACAAAAACAGTGTGACAAATGTGTAATTTGATTTGATTTGATGATTTGACAAATGTATTCATATCACAGCTGTACATCGATTTTCATCAAAACTCCAGAAGGAGATAAAGTTCCAGTTCAGAAAAGGTGTTCAGTGAATGTGCATGGTTGTCATAATCACAGTTATAATTAGAACCTGCTGTACAGTAACTATGTACAAAACATATTATTTCTGTGTTGCTGAAGATCTATGTGTCTTCACTTTTCATTAGATAGTGGACTTTTCAAATATCAGATCAATGACATAATTATTTGATGTGTTAACGATAAAAATGATAAACTATTTAAAGCCATATAGCACTCACAAATTTGTTAATCAATAACATATGGTAGATTTCAGTGCGTTTGTGAATAACTTATTTAGTGGCAATGAACTTGTGAGATTTCATTCTGTAGAACTGTGTTCTTGCAATAGCCAAAGAAAAAACATGTTTGCTTTTGAATCAAGGCTTAGTGCTGGGACTCATCATATGCCCCATAAAACTCCTAATTAGGGAATGCTTGGCTATGCTGTACCCCAACTCCCTGTCTTCTTTTTTCCTTTTCTTTTCTTTTCAATTTCTTATTTATTTTTTAATGATTTCCTCATTAGAAATCACAAGCACACTGTATGTGGGGTGCTCCGTGCTTGATATTTGTAATGTTGTTAAGCATTGGGTGATAGTTAGCATATTATCTGCTACAGAAAAACATATTTTGGAAGATGAGTAATATATAATATACATTTGACTCTGGACTTAAAGATACATTGGAGGTGTTTTTTGTTTAAAATAGCTAACAGATGGCCGAACAATTTTAAAATATTTACCTCTCGTTACCATCATCCAGCCACCAATAAATATATAAATAAATAAATAGTGTACATTAGTTTAAATTGTAACATCCACAAGCTTAATCCCTAATGTATGTACATGTGACGTTGGTTCTTTTGTTGCTTCTTCAACTATATGAATAAAACGCCAAATCATTACTAAATTATAGTCTCTTTTTGATGAGTCACATTCAGTGCATTAGTGTCATAACTGTGATGGCTGCTTTACTGTTTGTGAGCAAGAAAGCTAAAAACAGTATACGGTTAACAATGTGTTGGTTTGAACACAACTGACCTTAATGGCTGTAAGAATAGAAACTAAGGGCACACGTTATGATGACACTGAAGAATAACCTCGACACACTGCTGCTCAGAAAATCCAATTTTAAAGAGGGTCCATGTAATAAGTATTATATCAGAGGGGATGTTTAAAATAAATAAATAAGCAGGCTGCTCCGAGCTATTTTATTTCAGCTTTGGAACTGAAACCAAAATTGTTCAGATTATATATATTTTGTTTTTGTTAAAAAGTGAAGAGTGGAAACCACAGCACGTACAACACAAGAAGAAAAGATTATTTATATGTGACTATCTAGTATCTAAATGTGTGAAATGTTTTTGGCGTTTGGCATTGCCACTTAAAACTGACTGATTATTTATTTGTTCAATATCAGAACCGAATAAAAGATTTAAACTAAACATTCTGCTATACAAACCTGAGGCAACAAGTTAGTGATGTAGTGCTCATTACAGTACCTCAACACCATCTTAGTAATAACACCCATATTTACTCCAAATCACCTTTCCAGCTCATTAGTCTTGATGTAGGAGCTAAAATGTTTGGTAAATTACTATTAGAGAAACTCCCAGCTACGATGAACCACCCATTATTATTCAGCTTAATTCCTTAATTGGCCACTTAAGATCAACTTGGTCTGAACGGACTTTATAAATTCTGGTTTAGGGCTTACATTTCATTTGGCGCTGCTGCCTTGGCCACATGCAGTGCTGCAGAAGAAAACCATTTTTAGAACCTTTTTTTGATGTTCTCTCAAGGATCCCTGTGTTGACAGCAAGTGAAATACCAATTCTGTTTGTTTGTTTGCTTTCTATTTTAGCATACCAGTTAGAGGATTTTCTCGTCAAATTGCCAAGCCTACCCCAGCTTCCATTTCAACTTTCTTGCATGGAGAAACTTTCACTGCAGTTCTCGGGCTTGTCAATTCAAGCTATTCCCCTCAAACCGTAATAGGATCAGGGCTCCGAGCTGCATCCACATGATTGATGAAAGATTAAAAGGATTGTTGAGATTGAAGGCACATTTAGCTCCTTGCTGAGGTCCAATTTCTTGTCCTTGTGCTGGCAGTAGGGCTGCCACCATGCAGATGAGAAGATCACTACAGTGAATGACGATAATGTGAAATGGTTGTGAGAAAGTCTGAGAGACATGGCAACAGGGACAAGCAGGCAATCATTTCTAATCGGACTATTTTCTTTCCTCAGGAGAACCAGTGTCAGTAATGCTCATAGGCTTAAGGGAAAATAAGACTCTGAAAAGGAAAAAGAGAAAAACAAAATTGAAAACCTAGTATATGGCTTAACCATGTATGGTCAACATGCTAAATTATGGCCAAAAAAGGATAGTCAGCTGTGTCTATAATGGGAATTCCTAATAATTAAATATTCATCTGCAATGTTCTGTATTGGTTATGGTAATATTTGTACTTCACGTGTACTTAAGTTGCATATTACAGGACATGGTAATATAATTGAGGACTGCTTTAATTCAACAATATAATCATGCTATACAATTTATTTATTTGGATTACTCATCTAAAGTGTTATTGTCCTATTTCAATCACTGGCACAAGCACAGTGAACAGGCAATCGTTTGTGTTACCTTGTTAAACAGACCAGACCTAGGTTGCATCTTGTGACAGTTATGAACATTCCCACAGCCTCAAATTATAATCTTACAGAAAACATAGCACGATAACTTTCCTGCCTCAGCTTCCAGTCCGTTGTACGGAAGCACAGGGGAGAATTTGATTTGCCTCCAGCGCCCAAGTTAAGGCTGACTTTGGGGCTAACTGCTTTCACTGTGTCAACACCCTACCAGAGTATAAATATATGATTGAAATACCCCTTTTGAAATACATATACAGGACAATATTTACAGAAATATATACAGGAAAACAATATTTTAGAATTTCTCAAATGAGGCTTTCTGGGTAGCGCTTTGCAGGTGGAGTAACAAACGTGTTGTGCAGCAACATCAACCGCATATGTGTTGTGTGTGTATATATATATATATATATATATTATATATAATAGTATGCAGCATATTGCACCTTGTGTGTCATTGTGGTCACATTGTGCTTCGTGTGTTGGCTAACACAACGGCTGACTTATTCGTCTGAAACAGAAACGCTGGGTGGGTTTTGCCCTTGAAATTCTGTCATCCCTGTGACCTGAGCCATTACTCTGTGGAGGAATATGATTAGTGGCAGCCAAACAGAGATAACAACAGCATGTCCGTCAAAATCAAGTTGCTGCTCAGCGCCCTGCCCTGTTGTCTTAATATGAGCTGAAGTGTGGTGTCAGGGTCAAAGGTCAATTCCCCGATTCAGCAGTAAATTAAGTCAGTGCCTAAGCCATCTTACCACTACTGACATGTATTAATATGTGGTCCTAAGCAGAACATAGGTGTAGCATGTCACAACAGACACCTTCAGAAGCAAGCTGCTTATACAGCAGCTTATGCACTGATGCGTGCAAATACGCTGGACGCTATACAGATGAGGTGAATTGTAAAGTAGGTTTAGCTTGCAATAAATTACACACATTCATACAGGGGTTGACACACACATACGCAGAGGTGGACAAATTACTCAGATATTTTACTTAATAAATGATTCAAACTTCTGCATGTAGTCGATGTTCCCACAGTGTTGCCTGACAGGCGAGAATACTGTTGACTTTGTTTTCCAGTCCAAAGAAGCATCAGTGAAGGAAGGAGACCTAGAAGGAGACCTAGAAGGAGTGTAAAGAAGGGGGGAGGTAGAAGGAGGCGGTAGAAGGAGGAGGGAGGTAAATGGTAAATGGTAACTGCATTTATAAAGTGCTTTTCCATCAACTTGACTTTCACGCAAAGCTCTGATGACATGACAACACGTGTCATCATTCACCCATTCAAACGACAGAATGTGTTGTTTGCCAACGACCCAAACAACTTATTATTATTATTATTATTATTATTATTATTATTATTATTATTATTATTATTATTATGAATTACTTAAGTATGTTGTATATTAACACTTTGCTCTGTATGTTATACATTATTGTTTTATTTTCTTACTTCCTGTCAGCTGATGTCATTCACATACACTGCAACAGGAAATAAATAATAATAATAATGTTTATGTTTATTTAACGACGTGAAAGAGTTTAAGATTAAAATCACAGATCAGTGCAGGAAACACTGAAATCAGATTTCACCTAATGGAAGTGTCTTCACACGAGGCTCATGAGGACTTTATCTGACCTGTGATTTATATTTATGAAACATAATACTTGTTGGTACACACATACAGGTTCAATGGTTTTAAGTGGTCTGACTGGTGTCTTTATTTTACTCTGTTTTCTTTTTCACTACAAAATGTCTGAACAACGTGTTGTGTTGAAAAATACGTTTTTTGGGGCTTTTTGCTGCTTGAATGGGAATAAAAGTGATTTTATTTTTCAGACAGCCGTTTGTGATCGGACTGTCTCAATATTAGATTTTCACTGCACTAAAATGTGGAGAAATAAATCCAAGATAACAATGTTATCGTTTTATCCATAGAACATTTAAAAATAAATAAATAATGCTAGTAGGGCAAATTCATCTTTATCTTGTTTATTGTGTGTTTTGTCTATATTCTTTGTGTGTTGGGCATTTTGGGAGGGAGACAAAGAACAGAAATAAACAGAAATGTTATTTACACGATATTGACCACCAATGAACTTAATTACTAAGGACTTCAATAACCAAACATTTGGAGTAAGCCTTCGATTTATTTCCATATTATAATCAAAAGCAGTCTTCTCCAGACAGTGCCATGGATACAGGAAACAAGCAGGGAAACAGGGGAAGATTTGTTGGCGGTTATCAGGGCCGTCAACCACCCCGTATGTTTTACCCTTCAAATCCCGTTGATCTTGCTATCCAGCAAATCCACTGCAGAGACGGGCAGATCTACGGCCTGGTGGAGTTTAAGAGACAATATCAGGCTGAAAGGATGGAGTTTACGGACAAAATAAGACATCTGGAGGAATACAAACACACTACAGAGACAGGGATGGAAAATAATTTCCAAAAGATTTTCACAACCATCTGTGAGCGTGACTCAGAAATCTCCAACTCCAGGAGGAGAAGATGGAAGCCGCCGAGCATTGCGACATGGTCCCAAGGTACGAGGCTTAGAAAGAAAAGGTCTCAGACCAAAAAAACCAGTCGAGAGCCAGATGAGAGAATACCAGCAGAGGTGAACCAGATGGAGGAGCAGATCCAGCGGGACACTAATTTCCTGGATCTCAGCAGAAGGAAGGATGGTTTCTCTCAAACTCATGGAGACCACAAACCAGCTGCAGAGCAAAGGAGCTGAACTCCTCCAGAGCGAGACAGCCTGGCAGGCCAGATACAACGCTCTGGAGTTCACAAAGGAGCCGGCTGAGGAACACCAGAGCTGGGAGACGAAAGTCAAACAGCTGGAGGATGACAAGAAGGAACTGGAGGACAGGCATCTGTGCCCAACGTCGGCTTGAAGAGCCGGCACTGTTCCCGCCGGCCAACAGAAACACCTGCTGAGTGTGTTACAGGTTTCTGACTCTACAAGTTTAGCATCTATACGTTAAGGTGAAGTTGTGAATCTGTTATGTCAATTTGTTTTTCTTTCCTTAAAGATGTTAAATACAAAATTCAGAGCATACCTATGATTGAGGCATTGCTTCCACACGGCTCTCACCACGGCGACAACCGAGTCGGCAGATAGCAGCTAATAGGGCTAACAGTGTTAACCTGCGAGAACCGGAGAGTTCCGCAGTATGAGTGCAGTGCAGAGCAGCGGCGTTTAGCACAGAGAAACTCGAATTACAACATACACATACAGATTTTATTTTGTAATAATAATCTGATTCATCAAAATAATGTAGTGTAGTAATAAGATCAATATTTGCAGCTGAGCTGTAGTGGAGTAGAAATATGAAGTGGCAGGAAAAGGAAATGCTCAAGTACAATAATCTCAAAATCTTACTTATGTACAGTATGTGAGTAAATATACTTAGTTACTGTCCACCACTTCACTCACTTTATCATCAAGAAGTGCAACAATACTATATGTTTCTTATCCAATATTCTTCAAATGTGGAGGAAAGACTAGATTCTTGTTGTGTCATCTGCAATTGGTGGAGACAGTTGAACCAGACGATCTCCAAGCAGAGTGCTGCCTCATTCAGAGGTAGAGAAAAAAGCCCTTGATCAGTTCATGGTGTATGATCTGAATATGAATGTAATCAGGATTTTTTCTTAGATGCTGCTCTAAAGAACACTCAAAGCCATCAGCTATTATCAGCCAGTGAGCAGCGTCTGTGGTCTGACCTCATCCACTGCACCGTCCCTCTCAAAATGGCTGAGTTATGAGTGGCATGCAGGGAAGCTGAGCGGCTCGCTTGTAAATGAGTGTGGTACACAACAGAGTCTTTATGCGTGTCATGAACCGCCCATCATTACTTTTACAGGGGTTGACTTGAGGCACAGCCTAACATATGGGTTATGATGCCTCAGTCCGTCGACACAGTATGCATCATAAGAACAGATGTATTCCAAAAATACAATACTAAAGCAAGTGTGTGCAATGTGAATAGGGACATGACTTACACTACATTTTATTTTAATGATATTTTTATGGCTGGAATGAAACTATTATTTAGATTTTGTTGTGACATATGCCATCATGCAGAACATAGAGTACATCACAGGCAACAGTACTGTCATTTTAATGCATTACCTTTTACTTAGAGCTTTAATTACAATATAAGCATGACTCATTCACTGAAGCCATACAGTATGTGCCACATCGCTTGATGCTTTATTGACAAAAAATACAATATCTTCCTACTTTAAGTTAACAACCATATTTTCATCTAAAACTGTAAAATGAACAATCAATATTATTTTGCTTCAAATACCAAAGAAATGCTATATTTTAAAAACAACTTTGCTTTAAGTGAGTGTTTTTTTTGTTGAATCACCATCTTCTATTCTTCACTTCAGTCTCCTCACATTAACGTTACATAAACACAGCAGCTTTTCATCCACCTTTGACTGTTATCACCTAGACTACGGTCTCCAAAGACACCAACTGCAAACTCCAGTTGGTGATCGTCAGACTTGAAGACACTCTGCAAGTATAATAAAACCATGTAGCAACACATTTCAAACTTTACTGAGGTCCTCTAAGGGTTTGCAGCTGAATTTAATGACTATATCTTTCTCTTTTAACTGTAAAAAAAACACACAGCCGGAAAAAGTCATTTCAATAACCACAAATTATTTAACGCAGTACCAGTAAACCTCACATCCTGTCACAACACACCAAAGCAGCCTATTTGCACTAAAAGGACGATTAAGACATAGCATCTTACATTAGTGACTCAAGCTTTCTCTGGATGGAACACTCACTTGATCCTCATCATTATACATTATGGGGAAGTCTTGTTATTGAAAGATACATTTTGATTTGATGTCAAGTCCAGTCGCCAATAACTGCTGGCAGACCTTCATTTAGGCATCCACAGTAGCTTAGCTCTAATGCATTATTACTGTATTTGATGGACTGGGCTGGCAAAACAAGGATACGTTTACATTTAATTCTTGCCTTAAAGCAGCTTAAACATAGTGTTGGTAGAGCCAGCCTAAATCTTGCAGGATCAGTTATTCTCATGAAATATAACCCCAGAAAACAACTCCTGGTAATCAGGTGGGCAGCTAAAGCCAGTCCAATCAGAAAACCTTTTGATAATGATCACAATTACTAAAGTCTCAAAGAATATGAGCAACTACTTCAAATTGACTTTATAGATCTCAAATGATCCATGGCAGCCCAGTCAGGTGCAGGTCTGTTGCAGGAAGCATCAGCACTTCTAAATCATCCTTCAGTAGTTAGAAACCGATCCAGTCATCTAAAAAGTGATTCTAATATACAGCCTGAGGGTGCCCTCAAACCAAGCTATGTCTATTGTCCTTGCCACACTTTAATGAGCTAGCTTTTCCATTTTTTGGGTAATTAATTTAGTACTCGCCCAGATTTCAACATCAATATTGATATCACAGTATGAGCATTAGGCAGTACGAGGAAGGGGAATTTCGAGCTTGCCCCATGCATTCATTGTTAGCAATAATTAGGCTATTTTATAAATGGTTTGGCTAAGAGACTCTGTAGCACTGAAGACAAAGTACCTTGCAAATTGTTTGACGGTGATTTTCACTGTGTATGAATCAATTAATACACATAGTCACAGAGACCAACCTAAGCTTTACAAGTCTTTCAAAATAAGAACACCAGCCACCAGCAGATATAAATGGTTTGGAATATTATTTAGCAGCCATTCTCACTTTGTACGTCTTCTTTTGAACAGTAAGGGGTCACTGCTAATTTCTGAAATTACAGCCCATAATACCCATTACGGAGCTTCGTCCTCTGTTGATTCTGAATGGCTGATGAAAGGATTCTATTGCTATTGATGTCTTAGTTTAAGATGACACAATGAAGGGGGAATGCTTGAAACATTTTTCAAAGGTTTAAACTATCTTGAAGAATAGAGCATCATTTAAAGGTCAAACTGCCTGTGTTTTGTCAGGTACTGTTTTGTTTTGTTTACACTGGAAAAAGTCAAATGTGAATAATCAACATGTATGCAATGTTATGTTAAATGTCTAATTAAAATGTCAGAAATTAATATACGGCATTGTAAAATGCGAAATGGATGATCTATTCAAGGATAAGTGTTTTGTATATTGTGAAGCTGGTTTTAAAATGTCCAAATTGTTGTTTTGCCTTCCTGTGAAACTGTAAATATTACATTTGTAACTCAAGAAAAGCAGTCAATATGTCATCGACAGAGATACCCATAAATACTACAGTTTAACCTTTAATTATCCAGGGAAGGGACTTACCCTGTTGAAGCTTATTCCAGCATACAGTGGGCAGATATAGTACAGTATGTGATCTATATTATGGACAGCATGTACAGATATCCCTTATTCAGCTTTTCTCACTATTACAACCCAGCATGATACAATTCTGTAATACAATGCAGTGGCACAAATAAAATATTAAGTCAGCAGACAGGTTCCAGATGTAGTTTTTTTTCTGTGAGTATTTTTATATATGATTACATGCAAATTGAAACAAAATCCTTTCTGTGACAAACTGACTGTTCCCTCATTGCCTGCAGTATACACAATATGTTCTTATGTGGTTTTGTTTTAAGTGTGCTAGTATGTACTTCCAGAGAGATTTTAAGAAAAACTTTTTAATCTTCAAACATCTGCATCAAGTTAAAATCTTTGAACAATATAAATGTATTTTTGTTGACAAATTGTCAGAGATTGGCAGAAACAGCTATTTCCATCCGCAAACAACAGCATCTGCCATCATATGGGTTTTTCACCAAATTAGCACCGATGCAGAAGAACTCCCATTCAGTATTGACCAGTGAAGACTGTGTTTCTGCCCACTTGCTTATTGCCTCCAGCAAAGATCGTGTGAGATGACCCGACATGTCATGAGATCCCATCCAGGGCAGCACCTGTGAGTTTCCTCAGAGAGCGCCGTGCCTAATAAATGGGTCTACGGTGACGAGCAGCTGATGAAGTGGCTAGCAAAGGTCATGATGCTTGGGGAAGCTCCATTCTGCTCCCTCATTTCAATTTGGACCAACACCACCTTTTGCAAATGCTTGATAACCTCTGCCAAAGGTCAGCCAGGTGGAACCAAAATCCATCATTTGGTTCATACTCTAGCCTTTCTGTGAGCTAGAGTAGAAATGCAACTTGTTGGTTAAAGCAACAGTGTTTAAAAAAGAACGGAAGGCATCTAATTTAGTGCACTGTGTTTCTGCCAAATTAGGTTGCATGCTGCTTGCACTTAGGTGTAGCTACTGACTAACAAGGGCCCACAGCGTGGTTAGTAGCAATAGATTACGGAAGCATGCAGAGCATTTTGTGTATTTTTGCTTTAGAATGTATGTAATGTATTACTTTTTTGTTTTCATGCCCCCATCAAGTTTTATCACCACTTCACACACAGGCTTTAAGCATTATTTATGATTGCTTTTTTGATATCATAAAGCCTCAACATTTCAAGAAGAAGATAGCTCTTCAGCGCATAATAGGAATTTTTAATAGGGGAGAATAGTTTTTTATTTTTTTTCAATTAGATGCACGAAGATATTTTGTCAGCTTTGCTGCGGTGAAATCTGCATATTGCTTCTTAGCTGTAATCTTCCTTGTTTATACTAGAGTTGTCTCTCCCTGTAAAGCCGACAGATTTTGTGAACATGTGTACTGTATGCATGAGAGAGCCAGGGTGAGAAAGACAGAGAGATACAGGAAATGGTGGGGTGCAGGGAGAGTGCAATTTGTATGGCAGTCCAGACACCTTACAGCACATATGGACACGGGGGACAATTGACCTGAACGCTGTATGCGCTCACCCATACTCATAACCGAAGATGGCCTTGATAAAATGTCATCTTTCAAATGGTCATATGGCAAGTTATGGCCCCGTAGCCCCGTAGTCTTCACCCCAGCCTGGCTCCATAGATGGAGGAGGCAGGTGTGAATACTTTGAAAATAATGCTGTTTGCCGTTTGCCACCGCCTGCAGTTAAAATTTGCATCACATGGAACAAGTGCAAAATGTCAGTGGTCAATCAATTCAAATAATCTTGACTGCAGAATATAAAGCACAGCATATCCATGGTGTTGATAGAAAATGTAATGAAATGACCTCTTGTCCCCAGGAAAAACTAATTTGCTTCAGTGAGTCAGTTTTAGGAAGGGGAAATGTGAGGGGCAATTCATCCATGGAAATGAAACATATCCCTGGGGTAACATATCTAAATATGAAGGGAAAATTGTTTTGTTTTTTTTCCCGTTTTTTTCTTTCAGTATTTTCTAGCATAGCAAGTGGAACAACATGTAGTTAGGGGAGGCTGTTCTATTTTCATTTGTTTGCATTCAAAAATAAAATCCGACTCTAGGGCAGTTGAACATTATTCACAGGATTTACAAAAGCACCATAAGCTATACATGATAACAGTACAGAGCTCTTGAACAAAGTAATTTTACAACAGCCTATTGAATTCTGCCCAAGTTCAGATCCTCAGGTCATTAGGGAGCCCCGCGTGTGGCTGGTTGTGCATTCCAAAGCTAGCTGGGTACGATTGTTTGGCTCAGTTCTTTACTTCATTAATGCACATGAACTGCTCCCAGGCACTCTCATCAATACTAATGAGCATATTAGTTTGCTCCGAGGCCAGCCACTGTCTTTTGATCAAGTTAATATTAATCGAAGATGCAAGGAACCAAGCACCGAAAGCGGGGGGGAGAGGAAGCAGTTGCATCTGTGGTTTCTTTAAGTCAAAGGGTTAGGTTCCTTCACATCTGCCTAACTAGACCAGGTGATTAAAAAACAGACAGCTCTGGTAGTTTTCTGTGTGCTCCAAAGCAAGATTTTGAGAAATGCAAGTGAATTAGACAAAAAAAAGGCTTTTTCTATATGCCCTTTGGTGAAAAAGAAGTGCTGTTGTGTTTAATGGTGCCACAGTTAATTAGAATTTGAGCTGATTTGAGCTAAACCGACGCATGCGCCTTCCCACAAGCTTGACGGGGCTGTGCCTGAGGTTTGAGAGAAAGAGTGTATTTAGACAAATTTTGGAGAACCTTGATCATACGGATGGACGGTCGAGAAGTGGATTATTCTGGTGCTTTTTTTTGCTACAATGAAGACTTGTCACTATTGGAATAAATAACCGCTGTGAAATCAAGCGGACCACAGCCTCCTTTATGAGAACATGATCTAAATGTAATATCTAAAACTGTTGAAGTTACTGTAAATATGTTGACATGATAAAACTGTTTGTATGGCTTAATTATTCTCTTATGTCTTATTCTTAGTAATATTTAGCATTATTATTTGACAAATTTATTACAATTACATTGAGAGGAAAAAAGTCCTTTCAGAGGGTGTGAAACACTCAATTCTTTACAATCAGCCCACACTCGGAGTCTCAAAAGAGCAATATTGCTATAGGTGGGAGAGAAACATGCACCCTGAACACTGTGCAGTGCCAGCAAATGACAGATCTATTTAAGCTACTTAAAAACACATCTCATTAATAAAATCAAAATACTAACATTGCACTTTTTATTTTACACCCACTCGCATTCACAGTTGCAGGCACAGAAGTGCACCCACACACACACTATGTGCTTATAGTGATGACCACGAAGCAAAATAGGCTGTTTGCATCATGCTAACGAAATCAGAACATACTTGGCTTATATACTGTGGCAGTTCTCTCAGATTTTGATGAATTGTCTCCCACACAGCTTCACAGTTAAACGAGTGAAATATAGCATTGTAATATTTTAAGAAGTTGCAAAGTTAGATACTTATCTTATAAAATTGAAATACTTGTAAATATTATAAGAGTTATATGTATTTGGGGCTGGACACAGGTAAATAAGTTAACACATGTACATCATATAATGAGGATTGGCAGCATCCATGCGCATAAACATTCTTATGTTCATTACTTCATGTGCCAAAACAGCTGTTGATCGACTCATGTTCAAGAGTAAACGCTCCATAACAGAAATAAAATGTTGAAGGAGGGAGTTTGATACAAAAGGAGCCGTGGGTGATGATAGATGGGGGTGAAACCGCGTATGATTCTGGCCAAGATCACAGGCATCCATCCCCACCTGTCAAGACAGTGACTAATTTCCAAGTGGGAGCTGGTCACTGGCAAGCCAAGTGCCTCAGGTCAAAAGAGCTGCTTGGGTTACAGCGAGGTCCTCTGTACTGGCTGGGAGATAATGGCTGGAAGCTTACATGACACACCATACACACCACCTTGTTACAGAGGCAGTCGCGGCAATGTTACCACACATCTGATCAATCACACCAGGAGTCGTCCCTGCTGGTTACACAGCGTGGCCATTGTACGTGGAATGTGCAGTGTAAATTAGATGAAGTAACACAGTATTCATCTTCTAAAAGGAGACCAGTATGTGAATAATGTTCTCAACAGAAATGTCTTGAAAGATGGCATGTAAGGAATGTATTGTTTATATACTGTTTATAGAGTCTTTGAGGAAGAATATACCAACGTCCTTCAGTCTAACTGACAGTAATAATATGTTGCTGTACCTAATGAATGTCCTGATGAAGATTATGTTTGCTGAACTGCGTTTCTCTGTAAACATTTTCTCTTCATATATTCAAACAGAAATTTATTAAATGTATTACTATTGTCCTAACTGTGACTCAAAACTAGTGCTGATACTAGTGCTTTTATTAGTACTGTTAGCTTCGTGTAGAAAAAAGTTTAAACTTCAATTTTTGGAATTAATTCAGAATCGTAGAAGAAAAATAATCAATTTGTTCTCCTCCCCTAACGGATACTCCTCATACTAATACTATAGCTACTATTGCTAGGAATTCTATCACTAACTATGACGATAATACATTTAATTGCTTTATTTTAAAATGATGCACGATCCACTAAGTGGAACTATTTAAAACAGAATAAGCAGAAACTGCACATTCTTGACTGTAGAAATACTCATGCAAAGGCCAACTAATAGCGAAATGAAGGGTCTCCCAATAGTACTATTTTTAGTGACTGACTCTTTATTGAAAAAATTACTACCAGTGTTACTAGAAAAACATAGGATAATTCAATGCAGGGTCCTGTGACCTCCATAGTAATAAACGTAAGCACTGAATTATAGGAGAGTTTGCTCTCTGAACTGTGCTGAAATTACATCCTCCTCTCCACCTCTTCAATACCTTCCTCAGTTTCTTGCTATAATTAAAAAAATAATGTGTTTCACCTATGCACTCATTATGATGGATTTCTAATAATGATGGTGATCTAGGAACTAAAATATGCACTTTGAACGCACAAAATATAAATGTAATATAATAAATACAGTAATCTGCACATGAGCTTACATCCATTGATTTTGAAACATGTTAATAGCTGCGGTTGAATATCCCCTTTATAATGGGAGAGTTTGTTTTGTTTTTCAGTGCATGCAATGCTCATATCATTGATGTCTGGATTGATTTTACAGCTCCAGATAAAGCATATTGAACAGGCTGCTGTACAAGTATTATAGAGAAAGGGAAGTGACCAGGGTAATGCTGTAGAGTCAGCAAAGCAATTGAATTTGTTAAAGGGAGTATATGACTTCAGTTCAAGCTGATCAGATTTAGCTTGTGATCTACTTGCTAGATAGCAACTGAAAGTATGCATTCATTTGTTGTAGGATCTTGTTGCTGGTATATCTAGAGGCTTTCCTTTTGTTTCACTTCAGTGTCAGTAAAGAATAAAAAAGGTATAACACTGTCTAAACAAACAAAAACATTTGACTTTGAAAATATGATGTTGTTTTAGTCCTTTATCACATATCTTGCTTGGCATTAAAAGTGACAACTGCTGTTTGTGCATAATCATTTATCTTTCATTTACTGTACAGGCCAAATTGTGGCTCCCCTGAAGAGCATTCGCAAATATTAACATAATGCAATCTTTGTATCATAAATCTATGTTGTGCATCATTTTAGTGCACTGACTTTTAGCAAAGAAAGTTTGCCAGGAAAGCATTTTCACAACCATCTATGAATGAACAAAGGGAAAGTGACCTTTTGAATTGTAGTTTACATGACATTTGAATAATTAATTTGATGCATGTTGCTAAAACCCTTTAGACAACTCATTATATCGGTACTCCTGTGAAACTATAATTTCATATTTGTAACGGTACGATCAAGACAGAAGAGAGGTGGGACTCAATTGCATGACACAGAGGCAGATAAATGTAGAATGGAAATAGTCTTTACAGAAAACTTTGCAGTTGCTATGGTACACGCATAGACAGTTGATTACATCAAGGGGTAATCCAGGAGCAGAGTCGGGTCACGGAAACAGGTTTGGTACACGGGCAGATACTCAGCGTAACAGCACAGCAGACAAGGATCAGGCAAGGGCAGAATGAGTCACGGAAACAAGGTCGAGGAAGCCGGGGAATCAAACACTTGGGAAGACGGGACAAATGCTGGCACTCTTGACATCTAAGTATGAAGACAAACTGGCAACGAGAGACAAACAAAACAGACTATATATACACACCAAGAAGTGAGAGGGAACGAGACACAGGTGAGGACACTAACGTCAGATTGGGAACACCTGGGGGTAGGAAGTAGAAACAACAGAGAACAGGTAATTAACAAAATAAAACAGGAAGTACAAACACAACACAAAACATCTAACGAAACAGGCCGAGACCTAATACTATTGCTGTTGTCGGGTGTGAACTTCCCCTCTGAACTGTCAGCTCTACTAGGAACCTTTTTAGCTTGATGATCATGCTTTTTATTTTGATTAACTTAATGCTTAGAAATATTTCACAAAGCTTAGCATTGTGTGTCTATACTGCCCTTTGCTGATAGTGTGATTAAGTTTCATGGCAAGTCACTAAAACATGTATATTGTGTGCATTACATTGTATACTCCATGTTGAACATTTAAATGTTCATCAAGACTGAGTGTGTAGAATCGTATTTCATAGTTAATGCGTGGATGTGTTAAACACTCATACATTCTCCTCTGACAGCAGCCTAAAAGGTTCTTGGTGGTTATGGCATCCTCTCACATACAGGGTCTATCCCCGTGTAGTGGAGTGATTACAGCCGTTCCCAAGGTGTCTTTTGGTCAACAGCCTTCATTGGTCTCCGGGAAATTGTTTTCAAACATAAATGCTCTGTGATATTGATGTAAGCATAAGAGAATCGTTTGGAAAGAAGTTCATGTAGTTCTTCGAGGTGTAAATTACTTTTATCGCATAAAACAAGCTGCAAATATTACTTTCAAAAATGTGTGAAAGCTGTAACCAATTAAAAATCTGAAAGAGTCTTCAGATGATAAGAGCGTGTGCCTGTTTTTAAAACCTGATAAGTTAAGTGAAAAATTGTGATTGCAAAAAATAAAGATACTCTATACAAAAGAATATCGCCAGGATATTTTCTATAACAGTGTTCCAAAATATATCTTCCTTTGAACAGTTAAAGAAAGTGTAATGCTGGCACAATGACAATAAGAACGCATGTGGGGCACCGCTATTGATGACAACGTAATACAACAATCTTAACCTACAGATTCAAGAATATGGAGTTTGCACTAAACTGGAGGAACCACAACTGGGGAGGAAACTAAACTATGTGCAATACACAATCACATTCACTGGAGAGGTTATCCCATAACCTAACAAATATCCCTTAGTGTTACAAATACATTTCCTCCCTCAAAAAGACGAAGTGGGTGTGAAAAAAGGCATGATAAGGTCAAACTCTCTTGAGGAGGGCGACTCTGCCAGTCGTGAGGTTACCACACTCACAGGGAGAGTTCAGTACTTTTTTAGACTCTAGACAGAAAATATAACATCCTTTAAACCAGTTTAATAAGCCTCCTTGATCCAAGTGGTTCCCGCGGGTGGAAGCCAGGGGCTCGTCTTGACAGAGGGGGTAGGTCCTGCTTCTTGTCCACTGCCTGGGGAGGTGTGTGTAATGCAGAGAGAGCAGCTGAGAAAACATTTCAGTGGAGTCAGACAGTCCCAACCTGCCTTTTCCCAACAGCTGGAACAATAAAAGCTCTGATTTAAGATGGTTTAAATCTAACTCTGAGGAACACAAATAATCTTAGACTTCAGGGAAAATATCGGTGGAGTAAAGCCTGTGCTATGCATTAGCGCTTTAAATTATGCAGCCTTGGAAACAGTTTTATGTTTGATATTAAAACAGAAAAAAACACTATAACCTAAAGTGGAAATGTATAAAAATCTGCTTTCCTAGTTTGGCGACATCTTTGGTGATAAATTATCACAGCTGTTGTTTGAGCTTTTGTGGGTGGCGCAGTTTCTGTTTTCTTTTCAGCTCTGGTTGCTATCACATCTCATGCAAACTACCCTGTTCTTTATTCATTCCTTTATCTATTCAAGACAACAAAACCAAGCAGCTGTCACAAAAGCCAATACATCGCTGTGTCAGGGGATCTTTTTTTTTTTTTAACAGGGTGTATGTTACTTTAATGTTGTGTTAGAAATTGGGAAGAGTTACAAACTGAACATATATCTGAAAATGTCAGACATTAATCCCTTATTAAAAATGTCATAAACTGTAAGTGTGTGTGCACTCTTTTTACTTTACTGCTTTATTGAAACTACACTAGTTAGGGGGCATTTTAATATGTTTTATGTACTCAAGTATTAGACAATACCTATGGCTACCTATTGTAAGTATATTTCTACCCTCCTAAATTATATTGAGATAAAGTCTAAATTCACAACATTATCAGATCAGCAGCTAAAATATTCCCAAGCATAAATGCAAGTAAAACAATGGGATGTCAAACTGTTGAGGTTTGATCAAGAAGTACAGAAAAGGCAAAAATACTCACTGAGAGCAGCATGGCCCTTGACACGTTTGAAGCATTATTCATAACAAGATCTAAATGTGCATTATTTGCAGAGACTAGGAATTGATGGTAGGTGACCAAATAACACTCTGGTGTTAGCAATGTGCCTATTAACGTAATTTGTTCCAGGTGTCACATCATGCAAAATTGCCGTTTTGCCTTGTTCTATATAATCCACTAGCTATATTCCTTTGAAAGACTACATTAGCCAGCTACAAGAAGAACACGCAAAAGCAGACTGATGGGCCAGAAGGAGACTAAATATAAAACTGCCACCAGGTCCCTTGATACAGAAAATGACTCGCACATCGAGTTCATCTTCATCAACATGTTGATAGCAAGTGCTACAAACCTTTTAACTGTCCTCTGATCAGATGATAAAGATGAGATGATAAAATACTACAGTATGTACTTGTCTATGAAAATCATTAAATTAAGTGCTCTTTTTGGTAAGTGCATTATAGAAGTCTCCAGAGAGTTAAATGGCAAATTAAATGTGAAATGACTAGTTTTTAATTATTTTTTGTGCATAATAGAAAATTGGGAATATATTCAGCGCTCTGTATTCTTGTAGGTCAGGGAGAGTCCAGTGTTTATTAAACTGACCAAACAGACATGCACAGAGCAAAGAAGGAAAGATAAATATATGAGAGCAGAGGCAAAATGTAATTAAGAGACCGAAAATGGATTTTTCAACCTTTGTCTTGATGATCTACTGTTTGCCCATATTTAAGAATTTCTATTTAAACAGCACGTTAAAGGGCCGGGAGCAAAAAGGGGACATTCATGAAAAGTGAATGTCAAAATAGGATCATTCAGTCAAATGTGCCTGTGAGACAAGAAATGCTGTGAGCACATGAAAGGTTTGTGAGAGTGAGGTTAAGACAAAATTGGTGGTTACAGGTTCAGGTGTGTCAAATCTATGCTGCTGCTGGAGTAAAAATACATTATAAACTGTGGTGTGCGCCCACCTTCCCCTCGCTACATTATGCACCATTCTTTTGTCCTGCAAATTCTGCTATCTTCATTTCAACAGCACAACAGAGTGCATTTACATAATTATGTTATGTGTTTATAATTACGTGCATCTGAGGGTCATTAATGCTGTGGCGTCAGTACTGGCTACTGAGTAAGACTTTCTGAGGCCTGGACTCACTACACAACAGCTTAATCTCATACATGTTACATGTTGAGATCTTTTTGTTTCCAGTATTTTAGGAGAATCACCAGCGGTGTCTTTGGTTATTTGTAGACACATCAGTGATTTCCACGGCACACATACAAAGAGGAAAAGGGGGGTGCAGAGAGAAAGAGAGAAAAAAAAAGAGAAAAATTAGGAAGGCAAGAGGAATCAGGAAGATATTGAAAGCATTAGAGGCTTGGAAATAGATGACACCTTAAACCTTCCAGCCTTCAAGAAAACTGAAGAGGTATTCCCAATTGAAACCTCTGAAACTTCATTCAACTCTGATGGAGTCGCTGCCAGTTGTTTGAGACTCAAAGGCCAGTAGAAAACCTCAATATTATACATAACATAGATGCCTCAACAACTCACTATTTACACTTTGGACAAGGTTAAAATAACAGTTTAAACTATTAGCATTGCTGTTGCTTTCCAGTAGTAGTCATTTCGCTGTCACTCGAATGGAGATGTGTGTGTGCTAATACTAAACTCAAAGCCACTAGATAAACAAATCAATCAAATGAATGCCATATATGTTCAATTATAAAGTAGTCTAGACTTTCTTACGTCTTAAATCAGACAGTGTTGCCTTGAGCATATCTTGTTTTGCATGAATAGTCAGTTATTTAGTGTCTGTACATGTGGCATATTTTTTGAATTATGTTAAGGCTAAATATACTGAGAAAATCATCAGAGTTCATATTACATTTGTAATCTTTGCTGCCACTCTCATGAGATTGATCTGCATTGCATATATTAAATGTATGCACACGATACCGTCTGTTTGAACAGGCTGGCTGTCCGTCACATGGAGAGTGGGCTTCCTCCTGCCACAGAAGGTTAAAACCTGTCAAGATGTGGGCCAGGCCAACTGTCCCCCCATTCTGTACAAGGGCCTGGCCAATGAGCTGTCCTTGTTATGTTTGTTCTGTTAACATTACTGTAACTTTCAGAAGAGTAAAATCCTAAACTATGCCACAGGCCCACATTAAGAAAATGTTTAACCCTGTCAAGTCCATGATGCAATGATGTGGATATATATGTTTGCAGAGGGATTTACAAAATATCTTGACAAACATACCAATGGCCAGTTTGGCCAGCTGCTTGTAACCAATAATAAAACATTGTAACCAGCATTGTTGGGGAATAGTAAACTACATGTAATTACACTAGTAGTTTGACTAGGCCACATTTTACAGTAGCTTGCTTGTAGTTAGACTACATTCATTTTTGCATAGTGATTAATTAATTAAATTACTTTTCTGATATTTTATGTGGAGTACAAACCATTTTGGGCCATAAATATAATATATATATATTGTATTTTACCATTGCTTCTCTACTGTAATTGAACCTCTTTGATTTTGCCAGCCCAAAAAATAAATGCCCATTGTTTACTAGTGTAAACAAGCTGTTCATACTGTCCAAAATGGTGCAAGTTGAAGACTGTTTTTGTTGTTAATATTAAATATTTTCGAGTGGGTTATTTTATTTTGTTTGTTTTATCTTTGACCTGTGAACAAGAGGGCATTTTTTAAACAAACTGAATTGAGTGTAATCTTTTGCTGGCATGTGATTTATTGTATTTTTTTATAATTTCGTATCACATGTACAATTTAATAATAATTAACAAAGTAGTTTGAACTACTTTTTCTAAGTAGCTTTAGTAAACAAACCTAGATGTCTCCCTAGAGTAGCTTTGCTGTAGTTACTTCTTACAGTGTGAAGTAATTGCTAGCTTTTTTCCTGATTAAATTTGACATTCATCTAGTATGAAATGTTCTCGGAAACATAACAAATGTTAATGGATGCGGCAGCACTAATGTAATGGCATGGTTACTCTGTTGACAGTCTCAACCTCACTGTGCAGCCACTGCAATGAAGTGGTGCACGGCTGGCGTGAGTGTGAAAGACAGATCAGCGTAGTAGTATTAATGGGAGTCCCTCTGCCAGGGAGCCTTGCTGACCTTGGTCTTATCTCTGCGACCTCATGCATGATTGATAGATAAAAATGAAACTCAAGATGTCTTCCAAAGCTGAGGTATCTTATCTCATTATGAGCCGGTTTATTCAGCAAAGTGAGAATACACCCAATTGGTCTTGGCTGGCAAGACATTTAATTTTGCAGCACTTCTACTGTTTACGCACGGTCAGACAGGGACTGGAGATGCAAAACAATATATCTGCGACTTCTCAGTACCTCAAAGACAATTGGATTCACTGATGGGTCAATAAATATTCCATCTCCCTAGTAATAAAAAACTTGTATTAGCCAGCGGTTCTCTCTGTCCTCTATGTACAATGCAAAGTAAAAAATATACTTCATGTGGGAATTTAAACATGCATCCCCACTTTGCCTTGAGCAATGTGTTTACAGTTCGTCTCATGAATTATTAAAAGAGAAAATATAGTGTTTACCCTTGACAAGGCCTTCTGAAGCTACAATCCAGCATTCAATATTGTCAACATAAGTGTCATAGACGTGCCACCATACGAATGTGGTTTTCAGCGTTGCTCTAGTGTTGGGATGCTGCATACCCAGTGTTGCAGAATACAAACAATTGCTGACTTTATTGTAGCTGACTGGTTCTTTTTTTAGCTTTACATGAAAAACAGCCACTGATGCAAATTTGGTCTCAGTCATTATATGTAGCCACGACATGGAAGATTATAATAGCTGTGTAACAATGCCCTTTCTTTCATAAACAGGGAATATTGTTTTGAACTGTTAATCAATGATTCTCCCAGCAAATGAGGCTGTCTGGAAATGTTTATTCATAGATTCTCATATTCCTTTCAAAACTCATATCGCTGATAACTTCAAGATGAATTGCTCTGCAACCGTGTATATGGCTATAAGTAGTCCATTCATATGACCTACCAGAGGGTTTTACCGGGCAGAGTGTAACATAAAACCAGAGGAATTGTTTTCATGTCTCTGCCTATGGTCTGCCTGTGAGTGATGATTACCCATGTAATTACTTCCATGAACATATCCATGTGCGGTATATTATTTCACAGTATACTGAGGTAAACCTTTTGGTATAACTATAGGGCAAGTCTGTTCAAAAATGATTTTTTTACTGTTGGCATCTTCATATGCAGATGTACTGTACAACATTAGATGAACCAGGCAGCTTGACGTTTGCTTCAGACTAAATACTAAATATTAGTTCTCTCATTTTCTGTGTTCACACCAGGCATGATTTGAGCAGTTTATTCCACTTTTGTTTGCTTGAGCATGTATGAAATGTCATTTTAACTTATCAGACCTAGAAACCCAGAAGTCCTCCAATTACACTGGTCTGTCAGATCTAAGAACCTAATCTGACCAAACCAAAAGAACAAAGCGCTTTTTATTGGGGAAAGAGATATTTCGTAATTCAAAAAACGTTTTCAACTGGTGTTTACAGTAGGAAAGGCACATTACAGTAAAGCGTGCAGACAGATCTATTCTCTAAAGTTACAGGAACTGGAATCTGCCACAAGCAAAGTATCTTATGTCACAGGTTTACAGGTTAGCAAAACTCTTATGTGACCGCAGCCAATAACGTCATGTGTTAGATCGAATATCACAGCAGAGTTTTGGTGTCGTTTGTTATCCAAACACAACTCCAGATGAAAAAGAAGAATACATTTGATCTGTATCTGAGCTTTACTGTGCCCAGCTGAGTAAACTGCATGCTGTTTTCCCCATTGGAGGACCAGAGGGAACATTTGCTTTGGTGTGTCCTATCTTGCTCACTATATTCACACTCACACACACACGACAGTCACTTATAATTTAATTCACTTCTTAGGGCATATTTTTGGGATCATTTTATGTTCTGTTTCATTATGATTCAGTCCAATACATACTGTATGGATGTGAACCATTTGGATTTTGCGGTTTGTTTTTAATTTGTTTTGTTGTCTCTTTCTGAGCCCCTCATCTCGCGTGCACAAATTAACAATTTGTTTGCCTTTCTCCTGCAATATTTTAACATTTTATTTATTGTTTTTCAGTGTTACTGATGTATAATTACACTAATTAATCTATTGTAAAACTACTAGTACATAATAGAGATGATGAGCAACCAAACCTGAACTTGCTGCTCTGGAGCTTCTGTTGCTGCTTTTTGCAACGTCTTCTTAATGATATACAACGCTGTCTATAATACTGCCACTGATACACTTTATTTATTTTATTTATTACATTTGCCATTTTACTAAGAAATAGGAGGAGTGAGAGCCAACCTCTCCATCAATATAGATAATTCAATAATTGTATCTGAATTAGTTAGTTAAATATTTGCATTTGATGCAAAGTCATTAGATTTTTCCTTGCAGTATTATGCCAAGTCAAATAATGCAAATCTGTGTTAAAGTATAAGTAGGCACATGAGAAAGGAAAAGTAATAAATAAAAATGTACGTATTTCAGGAAGACAAGAGCAAGATCGTCATGTTTTTTCTTTTCTCGCTGCGTCTGCTTGTAACAGCTGTTAGGAGTGAGTGTGACAGCATGGCTTGAAATGGTTCAGCAGCACTGAAGTGTATGTATGATGGATGATGAGAGTGTTCCCCTCTATACTAGTGGCTATGACCTTGTTGGTACAAATGTTACATGTAGGTTTATCCTGACCCGTTACAGATAAAGAGGCCGAACTCATCGATGTATCCTTCCCATCAGTCAGCCTTTTCCACTACAACATCGGCAGCAAAGGATCCAGCAAGTTGAAGGACATTCAAGGCTCCAACAATACAAAAGGATATGTGTCCAAAAATATATTGTCCCTGAGGTATGAACAGTGCCTGAATTTAGAATGGTCCCAAGCACCTATACAGCTAATACAGATGTAGTTATATTTGCAATAATGGGAATAATGACTGCACGATCTAGTTCATCAATGACTTCATAATCCAACAGTTCCATAAAATGGTCACTGAACTGTTAAATTGAACTAATATTTATTCATGAGCTGCCAACTGCAAAGGTTATCCATGCAGGTGCCAGAAGAGAGTAACCATGTGAACCTGACACAAAAAAATATATTTTAATTGGAGTAATAACTCAAATTGCTGACTGTCATAGACTTTAAAGTGTTATTAAAAAATGTCAGAGAAAAAGAAGGAAGCAAGGTAGTATCCAGAGTGAAACACAAGAAATGATCCCAGTTCCAAATTAATAAATATTTCATGAGGAGAAATACTAACTTATCATATCATTAATCTTTTTGCAGATCTAATACAGTGGACCCCCTGCATGTGTTAGTGCAGACACTACAACACTATTCTGAGTAACTATGAATTATGTTCAGTTTTGCAATGAAGATAAAATATAAAAGTAGCAAAAACTTTAAAAAGAGTTTACATAATTGTATATATATAAAATATTATTTAATAATATTTTGAGTATAGAAATACTCAACATGTTTGCCACATAACAATGGTCCAGTAAAACAGAGTGAAGCAAACTAACCAAACTGGTGTCAGGTCATATTCTGACTGAAGTTTTAATGAAAACAGTTAATGTCCAAGAATGTGTCTCATTTGCATTTTCACAGCAACGACTCATAGTACACTTTTGCAATTAACTGAATACGTCCATGTTACAAGGGCTGTAAGACCTCCCAGATACTGACACACACACACACACACACACACACACACACACACACACACACACACACACACGCACACACACACGCACGCACACGCACACACACACACACACAGTGTCAGTGTCTTGCATGATATATGCTAGAGAGGTACATTCAAATCATTCCGCAATTATACATTCAACATTCAATCACCAAGTGCATTCAGGCGGCATGACATACACCATGATTGCAACTGTGGACGAGATCTAGTGACTGTCCAGTAGTGCACTGGATCAGCATATCACGAGGTTGTTATACTGTATAGATAGTGACACATGAAAGAAATTATGAGCTTTGTATAGCATGGACATAATTCTCTGAAAAGTGCCATTGTGTGGGAGGACTGAAGTCCCACAGGGTAGCCAATGATGTGAAAAATGACAGATTGTGCACATGACACTTTGTTAATAATACCCAAGTGGTTGTTGTAGTCTGAGACAAAAAGGATACTAACCACTATTTGATTCTTCAGATCATTCTAAAGATTGTACAACAATAATAACGATCACCTACAGTAACCAATGTAGTTGAACTGTAACATACGTGAAAGGAATATGATTTAAAGGAATGCATCCAAGAACCTTCTTGAAATTATTTTAGTAAGCATTTGTGTAAAAAGGAACAAACAATTTAGATCTTATGGTAGTCAATAGTAATCTAATAGTAATCATCAAATAGTATATTTTGCATTCCTAGATCACCCTATTTTAAAAGAAGATAGGACTAAATCAACGATTGATTCTCAAAATGTTAGTGGTGTAATGGACCGAGTTTCATCCATGATCCGAACAAAAGTACAACGCGGCAGACATGTATATTTCTGCTGTAAAGTTGGGCATTTTAACATGGGTGTCTTTAGAGACTCATAGGATGACCCTGGTGGTCGCCACTTGTTTTTTTTATGCAAATAGCCACTATATAGGACAATAACAAACTAAAACGATTACATTTGGAATTTTTGCCGGTTCACACTGACTTCGGGACAGTTGAATATATTGGTGAAAAGAGATCGTCTAGAGCCTTGTATACCAGCTTTTTTTGTTTTAGATGATCAAAAAATGACTCAAAACGGTGATACAATCCGAACCGTGAGTTTTGTGATCCGTTGCACTCCTAATTATGATGCCACAATTTAGTGAACCAGGGTAAACAATAAGGAAGATTGTCCACAACGTAGTCTGCAATGACATGATGCTGTTAGGTTTTCTTTGTATTGCTGGGTTGCCAAAATAATCAGTTGAAAATATGTGCTTTGAACGTATACCATCCACTACTATAAGTGGTAATTGGTAAGTGGTAGAAATTTAGGATGTTATTTCTGCCTGCAGCCTCGAGAACAGACCTCTGTAGTTTTAATTTCTTTCTTTTATGTGTTTGGAGAGCAATGGTGAAACTGCCCCATTGTGATTGGCAGAGGAAGTATGAAACATTCTGGAGTGCCTGGACAGCTGATGATTCCAGTCACAAATGTAAGCCTCAATTTGATTCTCTTGAGTTGAGGGCAGTACTGGATAACTACTAAACTGTAATTAAACTGTCAAAATCATACAAGTTATTACATTTGTACAGGTGAATGACAATGTGTCATGGTCTCTTCAGCTCCTGACAAAGCTCTGAATAAGTGTCAACAATCTTTTTTAGAAAAGATCAATATGATTGCTACTTCGATGTTTTGTTCAGCAAGACAATCTTCAAAATGTAAACCATTTGTAGGATTGTTTTAATGTAAAGGCAATACACAGAGGGAATACATTGACTTTGAGGCGAGGGTGCCATAGAATTGGCTAGTAACTGTCTTGCGACATACATGCATTGTCAACAGCATGTCAGCAAAGCAGAATGTATTCATTTTAAAGAGCATTTTGAAAGCATGCGTCTTACAACTGAAGCATGCAATCTGCACTTGGATTATTATTGTTCAGAATAAACATTTCTACTTTTAGCTAAAGCGAGCAACATGATCAATAAGTCACCCAGAGTTCATACATTTCCTAAAGCAGTGGAACTTTTCAACTGCACTGCAGATTTTTGGCCACTTAACATTTACATGTCAAAAAGCTACTAAGGTTTCAGCAGTTTCTTGTATCCTTACAGTTTAATTTGTTTCAAGAAAAACTAATTCTTCATAGGCAAGTCCAAAATGGAGGACCAGTTAACGACTATCCATGCTCTTATTTGCTTATAATGCTGTCATTGTGATGCATTATTACCTTATTGGCTCTTACTTGCTTAGACATGTTAACTCATCATCACAAGTGTGCCTTCAACATTTTGTATCTGTGGACCAATAAAAGCACCTCATTCCAAATATGATCAGAGTAAAGCGACACATATACTGTAATAAAACATAATAATAATCTGAATAGAGTAATATCTTACTGCACAAAGATTGAAATCCACATTCTGGACAGTTGGTGATATCCGTTAATAAGACCATTTAGCATTCTTTGACAGGAGCATTAATACATGGGAGAGGTGGAAAATAAAGAAGAGATTCTAAATGGCTGAAACGAGTCAACTCCCCTCTTGGATTAATTTCACATTTACATAGATCACGGGCAGTGACATTCTTAAATAAACTCTGTACACCTCTTTCATGTACGATTGCATTCCACCTCTTTCATATTGCAACATTTACTTCACTGTTTTGTATGCTTGAAATATGAAGTATATTACAGTATGTCTGTATTTCTAATAGAAGCCCTGCCGTTATTCTGCATGTTCTGTATTGTGGGGGCTCATTGGTTGACTGTGTAACATTCAGTCTATTACATGATTTAGCAGTTATTATACGATTTAAATGAACAGTTTTGATTCTCACACAACTTTATTGTTAGCACGACCACATAATGTAATTACATCGATGTCAACTGGAAATTCTACAAATGCTGATGTGACAGAATGGTAAAGGACCTACATTGCATAAATGCTGATGTATTTAAATTTATTGACAAGCAACACAGCAAATAAGGCAGGCGGTTGAAGTTTTGAATACATTTCTGGCACACATTTCAGAGTTTGCTTTGGTAAATCATAAGGCAGTGGACGTTGTTGTTACAGAGACGTTGCTTTATTGGAATGTAAATTTCAAATAACACAGCTGCTTTCCAATTAATGCATATTGACTATTGGTGACGAAACCAGAGTCCAATGAGGAAACACATGGGCAATAATCATCACTCACAAGCAGACAATTCACTATTGGTAACCTTCCCTTGTGATGCACATCCTCATTGTTTATTGCTTTTTAGATTTATGTTCGTATCTGACGGCATTAAGACAAATGTTCATTTTCATTATTAAAGGAAGAGTTAAACGCTTTGGGACATTTAACATTTAAACAGGTCCAGGGTCAGTTTGGCCCGAAATTAGCACAACGTATGGAAACAAGCAAACAGCTCAGCTTATATCAGCTCAACGTAAACTACTGTATATCAGAAGTGAGAAAATATGTCTTGCTTACAGTAAATGTTGCATCGTGTTAGCTATACTGCTCTACAAAGGCAAACCGCAGTAACTACGCTAACACTGAAACAACGTTGTTTTTACTGTCCAGCCAAATGTGTTATAGGTAGAAAAGTGGTAACACACTTATTAAATATATATATTCATAAAGTTATTTTCATGCCTAAAATCCATGATCAATGACCCTCAAAATGCACTAAAATTGTAGTTACTGCACTCTGCCTTTGTATTACCTTAAACACCTATTTACAGTAGGTAATCAAGACCAAAGTGCAGTAACTACAATTTAATTTATTCAATTACTTTACTATGATAAAAAGTATATCTAGCTACAGTCCCAGTAACGAAAAGGAAGGTCGTGCCTTGACATTATTATTATTATGTCAGAATATTGTCCTGTATAATAATTATTATTATAGTGTGTCAAAATGTCAAAACCATAGCTCCTCAGATTCAGTTTGCTGGGATTTTTTTGTAGTATCTGCAAATTAACATTCTATTTTCTCTCAAACAGAACATAATTCAATAAGGACATTTTTTCACAAGATAAAACAGAAGAAGAAATCAAATGTTTCAATTGGTAAGATGGCTGTCACATCCAGATCGTCTTGATTTGTATTCCTACATGTTTTACATACAAAAAAATAGAGTCTCAAAGAAAGGTTTGGAGATGTTGAAAAGAACTGACAAAGCTACGCTAACCGTTACCTCAGGCTTCCAATCCATTGCTAACGTGGGCTGTACTGAAAGCATTTCTCAATGTTGGAGTGTTTCTTTAAAAGCCATGTTCTGTCTCTAATGGTATAAACTATAATGGTACAGACCTGTGTCATAGTTACAAGGATTTTGTGGAACATCTGTGTCGTAATGGGAAAACCACACAAGATCGGAGCATGACTGTGTGGCAAAACAAAACTCAGTGTGAGGCAGTTCACTATACTGGTATTGGTATATAGGAGTCCACAGCCCAATATATAGTAAAGTCCTGTCACATAATATAATTTGCAGCTAAGAAGAAAAAAACATCCTGGTGGCCTGATTGTCAAAGGCACATGTCATGCACCTGCAAAGTCATGTCTCACATTTGAATTAAGCCAGGGTCTTTTTATAGTATGTCACTCTTCTTTCTCTGCACACATTTCCTTTGTTTGTCCACTGTTATCTATCCAATTAAACTAAACATTTCTCCACAAAAAGATTACAAAACTTAAATGTCTAAGGACATGAGACATAGCAGACAATAAAATGATGTAAACATGGACCCATGTCACTGAAGTTTAGAAGAATGCGACCTCAATCCGATTTCCTTTAATAAATAAACAATTTACACTTATTATTTTGAATTCATTTATCAGAGGGAGCATTTTGACACTGAAATGGTGAAAAATATAAGATCAAATGAATACATTCTGAAGTGAAATATAATTATTGGTGTTTGTTTTGATCTGCTGATGACCATGTGACATGGTACATATGACTCTTGTGTGCTGCTTGACCTAATGTGATGCTTTGTTCCTGTCTAAATGGTGCTCATGTTGCAAAATACAAAATGCACAATTTGACCCTGCCTCTGCTATGATCCCAGCAGTAGAAATCAGTAATGTGTTGTCGGTTAGACATCTCTAGCATGGTACAGTACCAAATGGCACAGTTGTGCCCTTTTAATGTTCATCTACAGTGCGCAAATGACTGCATACAGAGAGTGATCCATTACAACATTCTCCATACAAGGTCGTTTTTAGCACACTTGGCTTGGCTTCAGTGTTCTGATATCCATCTGCATGGCCCATAACGGATGCTATTTGATGTTTTGTATTGCATCATCCTCATCTAGTTTAGACCTAAGGCCATAGCTTCCAAGGTTCTATTCTAACAACTGCTGATGTCCATTTGTTGTTGGAGCTCCAGCAGTTTTGGGAGATTTGTGACCTCTTAAGCCGTCACTCAAACGAGTGTTGCTAATTAAGTTAGAAATATCGATGAATGTTATTTTTAAGTTGAAATTAATATGTGACATAACAAGTCAAATGGAATCTAATTAGTATTTTTTAATACCACAGATGTAAAAATAAATAAAATGTAAAAAGTGCTTTTGTCTCATCCATTTGACCTACATTACTTTGTTACGCTGTAGCCTGTTAAGAAACGTATGCCGGCGTATACGAAAATTCGTCAGAGTCCAAATATGTCCAACTTTTCATCGAATCGGAAAAGTGAACATTTACAGATACGCATGTCTAACCTATTGATATCGTATCACTTACTTATACAAAATATATCAGACTGAATATCCAACGAATGCATAAGATATACAAAAATAGGTCGTATACAAAATATCAGCAACGCGCTGGTTTACGTTGATATAAAGTAAGATATAAGTAGTATTCGTTAAGAGCAGGCGGTGTTACGCTGGGGTGCGTTGTTGAACGCTGATGTTTTGAGCATGTTCAAAATTACCGGACGTACCCGACGTGTGCTTCATAAGATATGCAGACGTTACATTACGTTAGACATACGTGAATACGGAATACGTAGGTGAATATTTACCTACATAAATACAGTATGTGAATACTTACCTACGGAAATATAGTACGTGAATACCTACGTGAATACCTACGTGAATACCTACGTGACTACGTTAGAGGAATGTTAGATATAGGCTACGTCGGCTGACGGTGAATCCTACAGCCAGTTTATTGATTAACGACTGGATAACCTATTGCTACCCTATGTTAAGATGATGCCTGACGGAGGAGTAACTTATTAAATGTGTTTCTACAGTACAGCTAGCGTTCAGCATTCTAGCTGTTCTCCAGCATCAGCATGACGTGAACCAGATGGCACTTTTCCAGCTCCGTTGGCCAGACGCTCTGATATGTTTTAAATAAGTAAGTGATACGATATCAATATGTTTGACATACGTATAATAATTCGTTATGTATTCGTTATGTATGTGTCAGCTACAACACCGCTGTGGAAAAGTTGGACGTATTTGGACTCTGACACATTTTGAGCTAATTTTCATATACGCCGGCATGTTTCTGCCATACGGAGCTGTGTGACAGGGCCTTTAAGTGTTGATTTGACAAGCATATAACCTCTGCATGGCCATAATTCACATCTGCAGCACAGTTTATGCAGAATGTTTTTGAGCAATTAGTTAGAATGAGTTAGAATATTGATCTTTTCTTCTTGATGACAACCAGGAGTCAGCTGTAATTGATCCAAATCAATTAGAGCACCAAGTTTCCTGATAGCCATCAAAAAACTTCAGTGTGAAAGCCAATAGTATCTGAGAATGCACTTGTTTACTTGTGTACACACTGACACAACTCTTAGCTGATGCCAAAGCACATGAATTGATAGATTATCTATAAGGAGTGCTCAAGTCTAAGCACACAGGAATAAGTGTTGCACCAAATGTTACGCAGGAGATCAGAGATTACAGCAGCACCTGCACATGTATTTAACCATCAACCATTTATTTAACCATTTGAAATGGAATGTTTCTTGAATGCAGTGGGGAAAAAACGGCACACCACATGTACATACGGTATATAATCTTCTACGGACCTATGACTGGACAAACTTGTCTAACAATACAAAAGAATAAACAAAAGGAGGAACCAGAGAGACTTAATTGGACATTGCATGCTGTAAAGTTGCCCTCTATAAAGATATAATATACTAAACATTATTCTAAATATAATCTGAGCATCTGAACATGAATGGCCTCTCTATCTCCTGAATTGAGAATGTTTTTCTGCTGGTGCTCAGAAATGTAACCAAGCAAAGGTCTCCCACTTTCACTATGCTTATGAAAAATATCACATTCAACAACAGATTATTTCAGTAAATGAAATCCATTTATTCCTAGCTTTGTATCTTTCCGTAATGGATAACAGTTTTTTGGAGATATGGAGTGTTTGATTCCCTGTACAATACTAATGAAAAATCCCATGTTTCAATTACGGTTGGGTGATATGACGGTATATATTGTTGCACTGGTAATTATTTGAACCTGTAACACGTGTTGTAAAGTGTTGTCTCATGTGAGGCAGTTGTTTTTGTTTGTATGGAAATTCCAAATAAAAGAATAAACAAGTTGTTAAATGTGATGTGAAAGTACGGTGTGTTTTTTTTAAAAACATTTCTTAATAGAATTAACAGAACAATTAGACCACCTATATTTGATATAAAATCATCCTTTTGTATTTGAATCTAATATAATTCCTTGAAACAGGTATTTTTAGATTGTTAGATCTGCAGTAATGCACGCTTTATGAAACATTATGAAAGCAATTTCTTAAAGCACAAAACAAAACCTAGTGATTCACTGCCAGAACAGACATACTGTGTTAATCACTGCCAAAGACATAAACTCTTTTTGGTAGCCTGATTCATCCTTCCCATATGTTATTAAGGTCTGAAAGCACAAATATTTGTACACCTACTCTTTGTGCACATATTACTGTGGATTCACAAGGGATTCCCTGTATCTCAGATATACCAAAGATCATTCCAATGCAGCAGAAGCATCAGAGACAGAGGCAGACCACTAAAGGCTGTCCATTACCATTGTTTTTTGGCTGGTTTCACACGTCTAGAGGCACAAAATATGTTTACAGGGTCAATCACCTGCCACCTACTCAGTCTGAGTAATCGGAAATGACAACTGTTACATATTGCATTTCCAGCAGAGAGAAAATTTGGTTAGTGGTTCTGTGCTTCAGTAAATACTTATTGCATCAGCAGGGTCCTTTGAGTTTTAAATAAGCAGCTGCTCAAACGACCTCAAGATGTTGCAATAAATTTACATTGCATACTGCGTCTAAGGGTAGCCAATGAAAAAGCTCAGAGGAAATCTTGACTACATGACATGTGGCAAGAAGTGGTTGACTGGATGAGTCTTTTGAAAATAATAAAACTGCAAACGAAACAGATACACTTTGTGATAAAGTTAAATGTTACTGTTTTGGACACTCCATGCCCAAGTACACTAAACCAGCTTCATCCCACGTATCACTTACTGTCATTAACAGTAGCACTTGAAGAAGATCAGCATTATTGATGAAGTTTATGTATTTGCATGATGCTTGCCAATTCTGTTGCTGTACCCTCATGTTTGAATGCACTTATTTTAAGTCACTTTGGTTAAATCAGTTAAATAAATGCAATGTAAAAAAAAAAAATAGAGAGTGAACAAACATAAAATAAATATTAAAAAGCCTTGTATGAACAGTCCTGATAGCTCTTAATAATATATAGGTTTGTACAGAAGAGCGGACAGTAAAAACATTCATACCTTTCTTTGTTCTACTGTCGCCGTCACTGAATGAAGTCAATCCGTCCAATCTGTAAAATGTTAATGATAAATGCAAATAAATATTTGCAGGAGTCGGAGTGTTTCATAAATAAAGAATGAAGAATTAATTAACTAAATGAAAAAAAATGACAGAGCCATTTGCCTCACATTAAAGAAAGTACTTTGAGGGAGTAGTTCAACACAGCATTAACGTAAGCTTTGGTACACGCTAGTTCAGCTTTTAGAATAATGAAAGCTAATCACAAAGATTGTGTGTGTCCTTCACTTTGCTCAAATAATATTAACAGCCCCGCCCAAAGTGAACAGCTGTACTACTTGTTTCAATTAGTGTTGATGTGCCATTAACAAAAGTAATGAGAAGCACTCTCTTCAATGTTGCTCAGTACTGTATAGTAAGAATGCAAACATGACTTTATTAATAAGATAATAAATGATCATTTATTCGCAGCAGAATTATCTTTGGGGGAATTGATATATAAACAAAAAGCACAGAAGCTGAGAAGATGTTCAAGCTCATTGTTCAAAGAAATGTTGATGTCCAAAACTATTTTTATTACATATGCATTTCCAATTCTCGTGTGAGAGCTTTGCTCACAAGCTCCTGCCAGGAGAAGTGGGCGTGTTTGAGATGGTTAAGCCTGCATGGATTAAACCATGTCAATCATTTGATGCACTTTAAGTAAACATGCCAAGACACCATAAAAACAGTAGTGTTGTATGAGGCTATCTTTATGCTGCAGGTTATTGTATATAATAGAACTGAAAATTAAGAAAATGGACTGTTAAAGGACTAGTGTTTCATTAATACATGGAACAGATGTTAAATGTGGGAGTAAACCAGAGATTAAACATTACAGAACTTAATGTATCATAAAATGTCCCAACCTATTTTTATACTGTTATGCTTCTCTCCACTGGACTGCAGTGTGTGTCAGTAATCTGTCAGAGTTGTGAAGTAGAGGACATCATTTCTGCTCCCTAATATATAGTAAAGTCCTGTCACATAATATCATTTGCAGCTAAAAAGAAAAAAACATCCTGGTGGCCTGGTTGTCAAAGGCACATGTCATGCATCTGCCAAGTCATGTCTCACATTTGAATTCAGATAGGGTCTTTTTATAGTATGTCACTCTTCTTTCTCTGCACACATTTCCTTTGTTTGTCCACTGTTATCTATCCAATTATACTAAACATTTCTCCACAAAAAGATTACAAAACTTAAATATCTAAGGACATGAGGAGCCATAGCAGACGATAAAATTATGTAGATATGGACCCATGTCACTGAAGTTTAGAAGAATGCGACCTCAATCCGATTTCCTTTAATAAATAAACAATTTACACTTATTATTTTGAATTCATTTGTCAGAGGGAGCATTTTGACACTGCAATGGTGAAAAATACAAGATCAAATGAATACATTCTGAAGTGAAATATAATTATTGGTGCCTGTGGTGAGCAGAGCTGAGAAAACAGTACTGTATAAACTGATATATTCCTCTATTACAATTGTATGGTTTATGGATATTACACATGATAAATGGACCGAAATGTAAACATCTCCTTTGCATTTCAGGTTTGTATATGAAGATAGGGTAAAGGATAGTAGGATTTGAAGTTATGGTATTCAAGTATGATTTGTAAGCATTTGTAAACTGTTGTATAATATAATCTGAGGGTGGACAAGGTCAAAGAAGCCTTTTCGGCTGAACCCATGCATATTTAGTTTTTACTTCCAAGGGTCCAGGGTTGAGTCTAAGACTGGAGTGAAACTTTAACCAGCTGTGTCAAGGGCCAAGCTGCCGTGGTAAATTCACGGTTTTGTTGGATATATTTGTTACTTTCAACACAGAAGCTAATTTCACATTTAAAAACATAAATAGTTTTCAAAAGGGTTTTACAAGGATAAATTAATTTATGTTTTGTTTTTCCAAACGGAATCCACAATTTTTCCACTTTTCTCCTACTCTGTTGCTCGTTCATTTCTGGTGTGCAACCAGTAGTAGAACAGCCGTGTCCATCAACATCACACCCACACTTAAAATATATGCAGGTTGGAAAGAGCTTTACTTTATAGTTGATTCACTGGAAGATGTTCTGCTTTCAGTGTAATGAAACTCTCCTTCATTGTTAAACTTACACAACAAGTTTGCAATAAACTGTGGAAACTAAATGGTCATCTTCAAATAATGAAAATGACACGTCACCACCACCGATCATATGCACCAATACACACACATACCCCATTGTATTTGTATACCTAAGAACAGTTAGCCTAAATGATATATGTTGTGCGATGCGTCCTAAAATACAAATGTTTTCGGTATAAGCTTTTGTATTCCAACAGGCACTGCTGGTCAAACATACAGTAAATGAAAAGAAAACAACTAATTTATGTAAATGTTCACGTTGTTAGAAGTCTAATGAATTTAATGCAGGTTATCAATTCTAGAGCAAGCAATTTACAAGAAAAAAAGAGGCTAAGCTGCTGTCTGCTGTGCAAGCTATCAGTCAAAGAGGATATTACAGGGCATGGAGAACCTCTTTAATCAAATTTTGTCTACTACAATCACCTGTTGTATTTCTTTCAAACTTGCATATTGTCCTTGAACCAGTTAATGGTTTTCTGAATTATGCATGGAAATGTGACATCTGCATTCATAAAACAATTTTGGATTGTCCTTACCATTAAAATGTTTAATGTGTAATTCCGATCCACCTGCTCTAAAGAAATAGGTGGCAGTATTTCACCTCTAACCGGAGTCCATAAATCATATTTTATTTGTAGTAGTTTGGCATTTTTATTGTATTCTAATTTATTCTCTATATTGTGTTTTGCATACTCCTGTGTAATGCCTGTCAGTCAGTCAGTCGGCAAGAATACGCAAAGTTTGATGAAACTGCTGAAACTTTGAGAGCCCGTCAAAAATTGCTGCCATCATATAATCTTCACGTGGAGCTGATCCATCTGTGTTTACTGGGACACTAATGTTAACCGGGGCTGTAGTCCGTGTAACTTTAAGTTGGTTTGTTTATTTTACTAAATCCAAAGTGGCAGAAACTAGAAAACGACCCGCATATTCGTCTCATCTTCCCGGTGGCATCACAGCCAGGAGAGCAGCCCACCAGGGGAGGAGAGAGGTCAGCAGAGCCGGCACCCGACAGCCGCCTCCGTCAGACGCTCCCAGTCAGCGGCAAAAGAGACTTGAGCTCTCTTTGGCCGGCAGTCACAGCGGGCTGCTGGACCTGTGTAACGGCAGCAACAGGAAGTCTACAGTTCTCCTGTGCTGAGGCTCAACACCAGCTAACTGCTAACTGACGCTACGCTGTTTCCCGAGGCTGCCGACAGCTATACACTCGGTGAAACAGCCTCCTGCAGCTGTGAGGACGAAGCGAGCTGGTGCGGGTGGTTTTCTCATTTCTACCACTTTAAATGTAATCCAATACAAACAAACTGACTGGAGCTACAGTGACTCAGTATCACCTCTAGAGGAACAAGTGGTATTACAAGACTGGACGTAGCGCAGCTAGCTGTTAGCATGCTAACTTCAGTAGATATCTCTGCAACACAACACATAGACGTCTTTGACATAACGTCAACACGGTTACCTCTTCACATTCTGTTGATAATGTTAGATAATTGTTTTAATGTTTTAAGTTTAAATTAATTCATTAAATATAATACACATTAAATCTTTAAGGTGAAAATATTTAATATTAAATATATAATCATATAAATTAGTTGACATAATATATGAAGGGTAAATATTTTTTGCAAACCTACTACATTAAATCATCACAATACTTTAATTTACATAATAAGTGGGGGAAAACAAGCATTAAATACAAGAGCTTTTCCTCCCTTCTCACATTTTAGCTCCGATGTCTCTGTAGATATAAAACTCTATCCTTTGGTAGAAAGGACTCCATGAAGTATGCAAACAAAAAGTCATTTTCTAAACAAAAAATACTGATTACTTATTTTAATTAGCTTTGTTTTTTATCTGCTCATAAAGGCCACAAGGGAAGTCAAGTATTTCTTGTTTACTCAGTATAGACCAAAAGAATGACGGAAAATGTTCGTTATGGAGGTTATGGTGCAGTGGTCCAGAATATTTAATGTAAATAAAGCTGCCAACCACTTAATCCCAGAGGAAAATGAAAAGTGACTTAAATGCTGTGGGGGAGGGAAAATGGGCCCTTAAGTGGCGACTATACATGATTATCATGTGTGGATAAGGAAATTAATTGTTGGCCTAGGGATAGATTATATTATTTATGTTGATTAATTATCAGGTTTTGTAATGGAAACGATTTCCTAATGTTATTGTAATGAAATAGAAAATCGCTTATCTAAATCTGGTTTTATACAAATACTAATTCATCAGAGACCGAGGTAAACTTCATAAATGCATGAGTTTGTAAAGGAGAGGCTTCGTAGACAAAATAAACTCATGACAACTCTTCACACCAGTGCTGATGAGATAAAAGGTAGACTCTACATAACGGTATAGTCAAAGCACAAATAAAAAACACCTTTTATACCTCAAAATCATATTAAAATGTAATTTGAGGTAAAGGACTTGTGTCTCTTCGATGACCTCTAGCCTTTAATCTGACCACTCTTTCAAATGAAAGACTAAAGGGGCTTAGTACAACATTTTCTTTCACATTTAGTGAAAGAACATCTACACTTTATTTCAAGCTACAGTAGCTTTTAAATCAACGTAAATTAAGTTTATATGACTATAGTTTAATTGTTTCATACCAATCACTCTGAAATGATTTCCATGACAACAGCAGGCATGACCATCATTGTGGTGCACTGATTGGTTTGACTATTTTGCATAATACAAGGCAGCAACACCCTTGGGCAGACATCTCTTACACTGTGATCTAATGGCAGAGATACTATACAGATGCCTTACATGTTGAATTTGAGATTACCCACTCTCTTTTTGTTTGGAAGTTACTCCACTGAAGCACAGCCACAAACAAATAAAGACAAAAACACTTCACCGCTTCTCTCCTCATCTCCTCTGAAGACATTGTTTCAGTTTTATGTTTCCTGAATTGAGCAGTGACATGGGGACAACGTCTGTTTTGCACTCTAAATAATGAAGGCCAAGAAGGCGGATTGTGCGGATATAATCAAAAAACATATCACTACTCTTGACTCGATTAATACTGTAAGCATTCCTCATCTTGACAAATAGCGTCGCCAAAGATATCTTCCTATATTTGTGGAGTGTGACTTTACAAATAATTGTTTTAGTCCTTTTTTGAAAGTGCAGTTTTGGCTTGTGCTGCCCTGTCCTTTCCCAGAAGAGGTGACCTTTTGGTGTTATGTAAAGCCATTCATCTGTAGCGCATTGCTCTGGCACGGGAGCCGAATGACAATGCATTGATGCTGTCAAGCATAGCGTTTTATATTAAAGTTAAACCACAGTGCATTGATGATTCAAGGGTCCAAGTTATTTTAAGTTACATTCAACTTGTTTTTAATGATGACACTGCTTACTACATTGTTTCCAAATGATTGTTGTTGGCTGACTGATGCAGACGCAGTCAGTCGGCATAAATATACTTTAAGTATTTATTAACTGACATTCCTTATTTGGAAGGTCCTGCCTACATACAGAAAAGATGGCACTGGCCGTAAGCCTCAACTCTGGGGTTCAAACCAAAGGGTGACTTCACACCTTGCTACGTCCATCTGTGTACAGTCTATGGTCAGCAGCACATAAAAAAATCCATGTCAATTATTTGAAATAGATTTTACACACACGCAGGGAACATGCCATGCAGCGCTGCCACCTTTTGACACACTTTTATTGTTCACACAAAGTCAAGCTCTCTGTGTCTTATGAAAACTGTTCCTAGGACACAGAAGGTGCCATTATTGCTCTATCTGATGGATGAGCTGTTGGCTGGAATGTGAAACTGCCCTGGCCTCTGCTTTGGTTCAAGAAAGTTCTATTCCTTGAGGGGAGACACGCTGTGATTGAAGTATTTACGACAAGACAGAAATGTGATGGCACAAAGAATGTGGGTGACAGTGACGCATGACTGAACAGATTACTGTGCACAGACTGTAGGGCGGCCCTTTGAATTGTGATGCCTCACTTTATTGTGCTGAGGTTAGAAGGCTCACCTCTCAGGGAGCTGCATTACTCTACCCCCTGCTCTTTTTGATATAGCAGTCCACAGAACAAAGACCATGTCAGCCAAGCCAGACGAACCCCAACAGACAGTTTGGTAAAACTAAATGTGCACTGTGACAGGACACTGACCAAGACTGATAGAAAGACTGTTTCTCTAACATCTAGATGTCTTCTAGTGCAGGATAAAATATGCCTGCCTCAAAGCAATCATTATTTTTGCTCAACCACCAAAAGGCTGTGCGTTTTATATAGCCACAGGAGAGAAGTGCTCTCTCATGTACAAGAATCTGTTATAAAAGCAGGAGGTAGTACTTAATGCAGCACAGTGCTTTTAGTAAATTCAGATGACTACTTGAATAAGTGCAGTTTCTCCACCTCTATGGTTAATATTAATCATAATGAGTAGCTTGACTGTGCTTGGTAAAAGCAAACAGAAAAAAGCTGATAGAAAGTATTACTGCATTTTTCTCCAACTCATAATTCTGCATATTCCTCTTCTTGATTCTTTGTGCTGCTCTTAGATGAATTTAATTAAGAATAATGTTTCACTGATATCCAGGAGAGTTAAAACCCTAATACATTAGCATTAACCAAATGCAGGAGTCAATATGACTGAAGAGATATGTGACCCAGATTTGCTCTAAAATAAGAATGTCCAAGACACGTACACTATTATGAATTTGCTTTTGGTAACTTGATTCAATTGTTAGGCGGAATACAACTGATAATACAAATCAGAAGATTTTTTATTTATTATATTTATATATATATAAATATATATATAATATATATATACGTGTGTGTGTGTGTATATATATATATATATATATATATATATATAAATAAATGTATCACAATGAGAGGAAGCTGATCCACTCAATGTTGGTCTGCTTTAATTGTATTGTTAGTTTTCTCAAAGTCAATATAGTAATTATGTATTGGTTCTTAATTACATATGGCACTTTCATTAAGTATGAAACAATTGTATATCTTTGCAAATAGTGACAGTCAAGAAAGACATATTTATGAAAACACCTGTTTTTAAAGGCCATGTGTTTGAACATTTTACCTGATGAAGCACAGCCCTTTCTCATTAACAGACACACAGTAACAATACGAGACAAGAGACTAAATACTTTCTGACATTACCTTAGTTTCATCATTATAATGACACTATTATTTAGACAAGCAAAGGGGTCATTACTGACTGATTGGCTGTCCATTAGTGATAAGACAAATGGACCCAGCATTTTCGTTTCTTCATCTCAATGTCTCATCTGTCCATGGGACCCCTATCTCTCTGCTGCGTCTCCTGTGTCATAAAGATGTGAACTATAAAATATACTGCCTTTGAAAGAGAGTACTATCCTCTCTTCAAGAGGACAAATGCATCTCTTGTGGAATTTGCACAGCTGCAGACACATATCCGTCTGTTCCATTTCAAGGGAAGTTGATACAGAATGATGTACATATCAGTGTCAGGATATAAATCCTGCTGTCAGTCTCAGCTGTTGCTATCAGTTTATGTCCTGTGAAAATGAAATGGTTACCTGAGCAGATCATCACTACTTACACTGATTGTACACACTGTTACGCAGCAGTAAAGTCATCTCTTTCCCGTGCAGCAGCAGTGCACATTTTAAATACACTGACAGTAATAAAAGGGGGCCTGTGGGAGTAGCAAGTGTTTTCGATATTCACCAGGGCCACACAGACTCCTGACTTTAAAGCTTTTACTTCCTGTACAGCATAAGCTATTGACGGACATTCCTTTTTGGTTTCGATAGCCATGGCTGCTACAGGCTGATCATATTTTTTTCAGATAGTTAAGTATATTTTGAAAAAAATAACACAATAAATCATTGGGTGAGAGTCAGACTAAGCAGGATACTGAATTAATAGACTCCACAGCAACTGATTTATCAAATGGACAACCATGTCTTGCTGACCTGTTTTCCTTTGCTATCGCTGTATAAAAATAATCCCATGAACAGAGACTCTTACACTGTTATACATCATCAACCTGTGATGTTCATTGCATTTCAGGGGTTATATTGTGATGAACTGTTGTAATTTACTTTTTTCTTGGTATACTCACTTTTTCTCTACCTGCCTTATCTACTTCAGTTAATGATTTTGTACATTTCCCAGACTATTGAAGGCCTCTTCTGATCTTTTTCCTATCAGATGGGTGAGGAGAGTGATAGTGATAGCGACAGTGACAGCGATATTGAGAGCAAGAGATCAAATTTTTCCAGTGGAGAAAAAGTAAGAGTCATATCCCTTACTCAAACTGTATCATATCTTGTGTCTGTATTGCATTATAGTCTATTGAAGCTACTGTCAGCAGAGAAATTGCTATCTCTCAATCTCTTGCCATGTATTTCTTTCCTGAATGATAGCCGAACATTGCAAATAAACAGTGAAACTAAAGAGAAGCTCTTTGTATTTGATTCAATATGACATTTATTATTTATTTAAATAAGCTCCTAACACTCACCTAACACTAACTACCAACCACTAAACAGCAGGAGTTAGTGGAGACAAAAACAGATCTAAAAAGAAGTTTTAATAGTTGTCTTACATTGATACTAATGATGCTCTGTAGCGTGTCTAAATAAGCTAACAAGTTTGCCGTATCAACTAAAAAGGTGATAAGCAAGCAGTGATTCTGCTGCCCCCAAGCAGCCAAAAAATATCAGTTAATTCAAGTTTAACTATACAAATCTGAGTGATTGTAATTACCATTAATTATCAGCGCAGAGGGACAAACAAAGCAGACTCAAACATGGAGCACCAGCTGCAGTTGGTGGAACAAGAGCAGAGGCATCAAGAGAAGGTCCTTTACCTCCCTAACCAGCTACAGAACCAAACCACATGTGAAGAAGCCAAAACAAAGCAGAACGATGAGGAGAGAGATGAGGTTACTTGTAATTCCTAGAGTCTCTAAGAGTACAATGGGAGCCAGAGCCTTTAGCTATCAAGCTCCTCTCCAGTGGAACCAGCTTCAAGTTTGTGTTTGGGAGGCATACAGCCTCTCCACATTTAAGAGCAGGCTGAAGACTTTTCTTTTTGATAAAGCTTATAGTTAGGGCTGGCTCAGGTTTGCCTTGGATCAGCCCCTAGTTATGCTGCTATAGGTTTAGACTGCTGGGGGACACCTCCCTGCTCTGCTCCCCTCCCTCTCTTCTTCTCCCTCTCTATCTGTATGCATTTATGTAAATGTATGTTACTAACTCATCATCCGGGGTATCATCCCTGGAGTTTCTGTGTCTCATGTGGCAGGTTGCCACTTATAAAGTTTAGTATCAGGAATCGTGGCCGTCCTGGGAGAGGGATCCCTCCTCGGTTGCTCTCTCTGAGGTTTCTTCCATTTTTCACCCTTTAATTATGGGGTTTCTTTTAGGAAGTTTTTCCTTGTGCAATGCGAGGGTCAAAGGACAGAGGGTGTCGTAATCTGTACAGTCTGTAAAGCACACTGAGACAAATGTATAATTTGTGATATTGGGCTATATAAATAAATTTGATTTGATTCTACAACGCCTTGAAGTTCAGGAAGAAGAGCTTGAAAAGCTACGAGAATTAAGTGGGCAGAACCAGACACTGCTAGAGCAGAACGAGCAATACAAACAGAAGCTCTCATTGCTCCACCTGACGAGTGGAAAGAAAATCCTTGTTCCAACAACCAAGAATGAAAAATAAACCCCAACCTAAACAATTCTAAAACAAAACTCGGGGTGAAAACTGGATTAATACCAAATACGAACAAAGCATAACTAGCACCAAAGCACCAAAGCACCTAGCGTGCTTAACAAATAACTCCACACACTTTGTTCCACGGCTGACACTCAACCTGTCCTAAACTAGACAATGCGGACAGCTGGCACAGAACACGAAATACGAAACACAATAGGCAACATTCAAGGTACAATATACATAAGAGACAGTCTCGGACGAAACAGAAATGCATCTGCGTAGCAGACAACACCAGCCCCGACTGTAGAGCTGCCCCGGCACTTGTAGTCACCGGTCTCTCCAGTGCGTCTCGGATTGGAGAGCCGGAACAGGTGCACACCAATCACATACGGTCTTCGCCAAGGTGGGAGGAGAGGACCTGCGTGCAGCCAATCAGGGGCCGGGATCACACATCCCAATCTGCATACCTAATAGGGAAACAAGGTGCAGACATCCACATAACAACCCCCACAGATAGCTAAGGCAGACGGCATTGGCCGTGGCCGTAACAGCTGTGAGGAAATGTGATAATGTGGTGTAGAGAGTAAACATCTTGATTCAATTTCACCTTGGTGCCAAGCATCCACCCTGCCGTTGTTCTCTTGGGCAAGCAGCATCCCATCTAGATGACGCTTGCTTTCCTAAAACGGGAAGTAACATACATCCACTAATCAACAGGTTTGAGCAAAAGGCTTGTTATGTTACAGTGTAGTAGCCCATCTACTGTGCCTATGGGTCCTTCTGTCGGTTCTGTCAGAGCTCGGAGGAAACTAAAAGATAACCCAATCTGTCATGTTATCCTGCAATTTGTCAATATTCTCTTTTTATCCACATTTCTCACATTGTGACAAGCTGACAGTGATATTTTTGGCCCAGAGACATATCTCAAGGTAATTGGTTCCTCACCTCTCACCTAATGGGAGGTGTGAGCTGTTCTGCCACCACATGCTCATAAGTTTAAGGTGAGCCGGTGTGGGTTCGGAGCAGCTCATGTCCTTTATTTGAAGCAAGATTTAAAGCAGGGGCTTATTACCTGCTTGTTATCTGTTGACAAGACAACATGTGTGTGACAACCAGTGACAGGATTGAAATATATTTGATTATAAAATGAAAACCTCTGTGATCTTGTCCTATGTGTAGTTTTCATTCTCCTTTTCCCTTAGCAATAACTATTACCAATACTAATATTGATAATGATACTAATACATAAATACCCCTGGAAAATAAAATCTAAATCTGTCATTTGTCTCACTGTGAAATTATCTAAAGAACTGCAGTCCTAGTCATCATTTCATCAATCATTTGAACAATCAAAGACATCAATACCATTTCTGCAAGAAGAAATACAATTTGCCAATTCAGTTCTCATCTGTAAATGTATTTAACCACCTACATTGATTGTTTGAAACAGAAAATAGCAGTTTATATTTTGCATATGTTCAAACTGCAGATTCACTTTTAATTCAATTATAAGTTTTGTCTTATCTGTAGCAATAGTTGGGATTGGTTTGGACTCAGAGGCAACTGAAATTCAACGTGTTTCCTCCTTTCCTTTTTTATTAGATTGCTTTCTTGCAAGAGCAAGGACAGGCAGTGAGACAGGGGAAGTGCATTACCACTGCAAGATGAGTCTTCAAAATACATTCAGGAAGGGTATCCTAGGACAGATACCTAGCCACGTTCTGTTCTCCAGCATTTGTTTTGAAAATGTGATGTAGGCTTCAGGATCTGACCGGACCTTTGGTGAATGTGTGAGAACTGATGTCCTACTCTTATTCTGACTCTCAAGCAATGCAAGGATTAATAATGCATTAACTCCCAACAGGATGATGTGATAGAAACCACAGTCTGACAAAGTCCTGTCTGGTAGGCTGGTAGCTTGATTCAGCCTTAGTTTTTATTTTCAAATATTTTTCAATCAATACTAATACTAGAAATAGCCAGAAATACAGTACTTAGTCCTAAAACTACATGCACTTTATAACATAAAAAGCCCAGTTTATGTATTTAGTATTTCTAAAGGAACAGAGAGATCTAGCAAAGTGGCCATCAGTACATGCAGTGGCTGTGAATGCACTGCAATCCCCAGTTTGCTTTGGAGAAATACTGCAGTAATTGCAGCAATCTGGATCTCTTCCCTCCCTTTCTAATCCCTTTACAACTGTTGTCTTGTAATGACATCCACTGACCCACTAAGGCCTGCTCTACTTTCCCCAAGATGCCATGTTATTTTTTTTATGACTGCTTCATTACATACCCCAAAATTAATATAAACATTAAAATTTAATAAATGTAGGTTGGTAAAGTCATACCCAGTGTATCCTGCAGAATTTAAATAAAAGACAGTAGTCCACACAGTCAACCTTTTCTATACACGTCATATAAATAACGGACATGACATGACCATAGTCTGAATATACAATAATAGCACAGTGGATAAATATTTGCTAGAGGTAAAATTCAGGAATTTTAACTAGCTGTTGTCCAGCTGTGATAACAGATAGAGAAAAAAATTACTCTGGCTGAAGGCATTTTGTCTTCCCTAGCATCCTGCCAGTTTTGTTCCACTGCCCATTTGTCAACAGTGATGTCCAATCGCTCAGTGCCAGGCGGGCAAATCAGCACCTTGTCACTTTCGAAATGACAATTTGATACTCAGTCAAGTCTGCAACCAGTTTGTGCCTTACAGCCACTCACTACCTCAAAACAAGCACTAAAAATAAAGCCAGCCAATCTGAAAGCGCGGGCTTGCATGCAATCTAGAAAACTGACCATATTAGAGCTAGGAGGTGACTTTAAGATTGAGGACATTTCTTTTCATTTATCAGAAGCAGTAATGCAAAGTTGAATCAGAAGACTGAAAACCTCTGTGGAAGCTTATTGGACAGCGTGACGAAAAGTCAGTTTCATCTCATAGCAAAAATAATCTAAAAGCTAGAGCATCTGTCATGGTCAATCAGCCATGTAATATGAGCAATCTAAGATGAATATGGAGCCCCAGCAGTCTTAATGCACAAATTGAAGACATTCCCTACACTATTCTACATGATGCAAAACCCAGTGACAAAGCAGATCTCATTGTGGCAATTAATGTTGAAGCCATCCTATGATTACTATATCAGCCATCCCAGGAAGTCATTTTGTCACTTTTAGTTTTCAATGCCCCGTGATTGTTATCATAACTTGGTAAATATTCCACACACTGGTGTAAGCACGTTCAGTAAGAGTCAGAATTAATAGACAGTTTCACAGAGAACATGATAGATTCAAACACTGATGCTAAAGTCTGTTATCTTGAAAACAGTAAATGTGCAATTGCCTGGTGGCACAGTTTTTGATCGTCTGACAGCAAACTCATTAAAAAGCCTCTGGATGTACTGTATGTGGCAACAATAGTGTGAATCCTTTACAACCATTTGAAATCAAATTGCTAAGATCACTGTAGACAAAATGACGATCTATCCGATTGCATGCTTTTCTGTAGTCTTGGTTTTATTGTCTCAGTCTGAAATTCTGATCTATAGCTTTAACCCCCCCCAACCTACATGTACTTTGTGCAATATTTCTGAGACGGCTGGTGTCCATATTCCACACAATGATGCAGTGAAAATACAGTGGGTGTCAGTTTTACCACCTACTACTACAGCCCTGTGCTTGCTTTCATGAGTGGTCTCATTTTTGTTAACAGAACACACTTTAGCTCCCCCTCAACAACAGGTCTGACTCTCTCTTGACCGCTTTCTATTGTTTTACATTTTCTCCTCTTAACTGAAAGTCAGAAATATGTTCCTCACAGCTCAAAGTGATTTATAAATCATTGCTAAAGACAACCAATATTAAGCTCAGAAGTGTAATAAATACAGCAAACCACAAACGTCTCATAGGGTATGATAATTTAGTTCTGAGTATATCATCTTTCATTATCCATAAGGTATATTAAACGTCAATCAAACCTTTACTTACTGCACATTTTCAGACAGTTCTTTAAGGGAAAAGATGTCCCTTATTAATATTTTGTCTAGACAAATGGCAGCCATTTTTGCAAACTAAATTATACCACGACCAAAGCGATCCTATAGGCTTAACCAAAGCAATACAACCTAAATCCAATCAGAACAACTCACCCTAACACTAACTAAAATTATTTTACCTAACCTGACTCTTAGAAACAAAAAAGGCAATCATTTGATTTAGTGTGTGTAAAATCAGAAATGTTTCTCAGATTCTGTTAAATAGTCCAAATACGTCCCACTTTTCATTGGATCGGATCGGAAAAGTGAACATTTACAGATACGCATGTCTAACCTATTGATAGGGTATCACTTCCTAATACAAAATGTATCAGACGAATGCCCAACGAATGCATAAGATAAAAAAATGCATGGAAAAAAAATTACCGGACGTACCCGACGTGTGCTTCATAAGATATGCAGACGTTACGCGACGTTAGACATACGTGAATACGGAATACGTAGTTGAATATTTACCTACATAAATATAGTACGTAAATACCTACGTGAATACCTACGTGACTACGTTAGAGGAACGTTAGATGTAGGCTACGTCGGCTGACGGTGAATCCTACAGCCTATTTATTGATAACGATAAATAGATAAATAGTTTCTACAGTACAGCTAGCGTTCAGCATTCTAGCCGTTCTCCAGCATCAGCATGATATGAACCAGATGGCACTTTTCCAGCTCCGTGGGCCAGAGGCTCTGATATGTTTTGTATATGTAAGTGATATGCTATCAATGTTTGACATACGTATAATAATTCGTTATGTATTCATTATGTATGTGTCAGCTACAACACCGCTGTGGAAAAGTTGGACGTATTTGGACTCTGACACATTTTTAGTTCATTTTCATATACGCCGGCATGTTTCTGCCATACGGAACTGTGTATGTCTGGTGTGTTGGGCGTAACGTCTGCGTCCTTCAAACGATCACAACTTACCCTTAATTTATATCAACGGTATTGCCGATATTTCATATGCGCCGGCATACGTTTCTGTCATATGGATATGTGTGACAGGGCCTTAAGCACCAAGTCACAACATAAGGACTGAATGCTATCTTGGGGTAAAGGTGAGCTTTGAAATATTTCACCTGAAATTAGATTTATGTAAACTCTGCCAGGATGTTTACTCATTAAGTAAATTGGCTGAAAATGAATGATGACATCTGCTCTAGCAGTCAACATGGACCCTCGAAGAGACCAGATGATTGATATGCTCATTCCCACTTTATTTGATTAATTTCTATTCTCAGTTTAGAGAAATAAATTTGAGATCTCCCCAAATTTATAAAAAGGAAAAGAAGAAAATGAACTAATTCTGGGATATAATGAAATAACCATGTTAAATAGTATAATCTATTGTTTGACATTAATTTGATATGTAAGACATTTCCAGAGGATCCGAATCAGAGTAGCAGACAAGAAATCCAGACAAGTCTATCAAGCTTATTTGCTACTTTGTAAGGATTTAGAAATAAGAGTTTTCAATTATGTGGCTCTGAAGTACAGCAAGGGAGAAAGATTGTTGTGCTTTTAAAAAAGGAAGTGGAAATGACTGACCATGTCAACCTTTTCTTATTGATAATGCATGATATAATCCAAAATCCACATTTATTTTATATTTCACATTGCTAAATCATAAAGTAGCTGTACGATAACACCAACTGCCTTTCACCAGTCCCACCAGTTATTAAAACTTTTTATTTCAACATGGAGTAATAACAGACAAATTCATATAATTCATACCATGCTACTACTGTTTTGGAACAAAAAGAAATGTGATTTAATTTATAGATTTTAGGAAGCAAAATAAATCACTGTGAACATGTAGTTCCAGTGTGGGAAGCAGTATAACCTACATATAGCCAACTACAGGTGTTGGCCTCTACCACAACAATAGCAAACAATGGTTAGTCATCCAACCTATATCATCAGTGGTATCACAAGATGCTCTCTGATCTCTACCAGAAATATAATTGAGTATAGTTTATAATATATTAACTAATAATTAGTATTAGGAAGAAGATTGACAGTTGTGAAAAGGCTCCAATAAAAAGATTAAGCAATGTGATTAAGAGGATAAACATAGCTGAAAACAGCTAAATATTTTTCTAAAACTGAAATTGTGTATCAAATATGTCAATTAAATCCCACCTAACATAATTATAGTCACATACACAACATTAATATAATCTAATAAAATAGCAAATATTGATTACTTCAGTGCACACAGCTATGATGTCCAACTCTGTCACGGAGTTATGTAAAAACAGTATGAGATGAGCACAAGTTGTTTGGGAAAGGAATCTGGTTATTAAGGGCAAGCCAAAAACTTACTCACGAGAACATTATCCACCAAACTCAAAAGTCTATTATCCTCCAGCAACTTGAGCTGATGTCCAAGACCGAACATCAGCCCTGACCTACGCACAGTAAACGAACAGAAAACTCAAATATTAGGATAAAGGTGCATTGATACTGCGTTGTCGGTACAAAGGTTGAAAGAAGCTAACATTTACAAGTCAGCTAACAGCTAAGAGCCATCATAGATAAACCGTTAAAGCAACAGTTGGAAATGCTATAAATTGCAATGCTAACGTTACATGATAACATTTAATATCCAAATATGACCAGGGCCATACAGAAATAAATTATTCTTCTATTTCAGGAGGTTAGCAAACATACCTAGCGGTATCGCTAAACTAGCCACTGTTCGTGCCTCACATCACAAGTGACGTTATTATCATAGTAATCTAACTAACGTTATTGCCACGCACCTGCTTTCATCAAAGATAAATCCACAACAATCTTTCAAAAACCCATGAGGTTGTTTAACAACACTTACTGCTGTTTGGAATGCATTTCCATAATCCTCAAATAAACATCTGGATCAAAAATATTTTATGAACCATGAAAAACATTTGAATTCGTTTACCAAATTGCCACTCCAATTGCCACTCCAATGCTCCTCGCTAATCCAAACAAAAATGGTAGCCGGAAGTGACATGGCTCATAGTAGGGTTTGCACATGGGTTTGCATGTCCCGAATCACATTTTGCTGCCCCGCCCATCAAAACGTTTAATTATAAAGTATATTTTCTTATACTTCCATCCATCCATCGTCTACCGCTTATCCGGGGTCGGGTCGCGGGGGCAGCAGCTCCAGTAAGGAACCCCAATCTTCCCTTCTCCGGGCCACATCCACCAGCTCTGGGGGACTGGGGGATCCCGAGGCGTTACCAGGCCAGTGAGGAGATATAGTCCTGGGTCTTCCCAGGGGTCTCCTCCCTGCCTGGAACAACTCCCTAGGGAGGCGCCCAGGTGGCATCCTTACTATATGCCCGAACCACCTCAACTGGCTCCTAAAGGAGCAGCGACTAATCTATAATATTATGACATTTAATGATATTCATATTTTACTTATGGTGTAAAAAATTAGCATTAGCATTTGTGAAAAATACAAATTAATTTAATTTAATTTACTTGTGTAAGAAACAACCTAGCATCTAAGTCTATAGCCTACTGTACAAAGATAACATTGATGTCAAAATTATTCAGTTTTACACAGTTTTTTTCAGGTGTTTTGTTGTTTAACAAGCTCTTAAAACATATCCTTAAGAAATGCAGACTAACCAGCCACAGCCATACATATGAATATTATTATAAGTTGAAAGCAGACAATAGACTAAAAACATTTGCATTTTACATAATTATGTTTAATAATTTCTGTTCCTACACTTAAGACATGCGATAAACACATCTTCAGTATACCAAAATCTGAACATTGAAAATGAATGCTTCTGGCCAAAGGATTTAGTCTGTTCACAGTAAATGATTTGATCTTGTACTTTATGATGGTACCTTGGGTCAGTATCATAATTATGGCAAATGACATCCTTCCTTTGATGATTACATTGTGGTGCTTTGCAAGTGATTCAGAGATGGAGTTATAGACCCTATGTGGCATGGATAAAGTCTCCAAACTAGAACTTTCTGGCCCTAATGAGGCCAGTCTCACAGCATATGAGTATGAGTGTCCTTGATCTGCGAACACATCACACTTCAGTGTGATCGTACACATCAGAGTGGAGAGATGTTCTAAAAGGAGTCAAAGCACTGAAGCCAAGTCACCTGCTTGATCTGCTTGATGTCACCATCACTGCATGTAATGGTTAGGTTCAATATCACAAGTAATGCTTGATTTAGTTATGACAAACTGATGGGGATAACTAGTATAGGATTTTCTCTGTCAGCAGGCTATAGTATGTTATTCTGCCATTACCATGCATTTATTCAGTACCAGGTGTTGTGGATGTTTTTGTTTTTCAGCGAGTAACTCAACTTAACTTTGTCCCTTGGAGCCAGGCTCATTAAAACATCACTTTGTTAAATTGGAGTGCCACCAGACAGGCCCACAGCCCTGGTGAAGGCATGTGTGGCCTGCCATGTGTAGGCTGTTTGCTTCAATAAATAGCTTGTTGAAGTGTTTTATATCCTTTTGAAATTCAGCTCTAATTTTCATCTCCACTGCATAGTGATGCTGCTTAACGCCCACAGCAGAACACTGAGTGTTTACCTCTGAAGGCTCAAAACCCATTTTGGATACATTTGTTATTGTACAAATCAGGATCTAAAGTTAGTGTTCATATAATGGAAATTACTGTCTTAATACATTTTACGATAAGGATCCGCAAACTTAATTTTATAGGTTTTATAGAATACCATGTATTTAGATCTCAATATAGCATATTAATGATCCACTATAATGAGAGAGCAAGCTACATTTGTCAATACATTTCTTGGTTTCGCTTGAAAACCTTGAATAATTGGTACATGCAACAATTGAAATCTCAGAAGAAAAGGGATTGGCAATCACAAATACATTCTATAATAAAGGCATGCATATGTTTTACTGGCACAGATGGAATTACAGGGCAGAAAATAAGCTTGTCAAGGTGAATGACACCTCATATTTCTCTAATTCACAGCAAATAAGCACTTGCAGCTTTGCTGGAAATGAAGACAGGCTGCCTCAGTCATTCTTATTGGAAATTTACATTTGTTTCTTTTCCCAAACATATCACAAAAAGTCCAATTATCCAAGTGTGTTCCTTATAATTACATCATTTTAAAAACTGTACATATTATTAATCTGTATGGTACTGCAACACATTTTCATGAATTTGAAAACAAAGTTAACAGATAAAAGTGCAGAAAGTTTTATGTTTCACAGCTTTTCAATATTGATTGTTTAACTGCTATTCTGAAACACAGCTTTTTAGCAAATGTACAGATCTGGAGTGACACCACAATCTGTGCTCCATGACTGGCACATCAGCATGCTGTCAGTCAGCCTGTCAGCAGTGCAACAGTGCCATCTATGGTGGTATAGCAAATTAATCTGGTCATCCATGAAATGGTGACGACTTGATTGGCCTGCACTCAGTTCCCAAGTCATTATCATGCCAATGAAGAATGGTTTGTCCATATTAGTAAAAATGAGTGTTTTTATGCCTGACAGAACCTAATGACATAGAGAGGTGTATGTAATGTGCTGGAACCCCATTATGTCTTGGCAACACATCTTAATAATCTCTGGACATTGCCCCTCTCTTTGCAAAAAGGACGTTCACCCTCACCACCCTTTATAAAAGGCTGCTATTAACCCCCAGATTACTGTGGCTATGAGCTCCTTTTATGCCTGGACGTAGTATAGGAAATGTGATATGCTGTGATGAGATTGGAGGTAACTACAAGTAGTAATGGAGCATACAATTTTGCAATTTGCATGCTGTGATAGGTAAAGAGACAAGACCATCATTGTCATTCACTTATTTTCAAGGTCATGGAGTACTTCCTGAAATCTAGGTTGGTGAACTTTAATCATGCTTGTGCAGGGTAGGAAATTGCCTGTATGCCCTTGCACACAAAAGCTAGTCAAACCATGCTTCCATTGAGGAAATGTATTCTTCATGTCGCCAAAATATGGATGAGATCAACAAGAGAAAAAAATAGGCAATGGAGAAGCTGCAACTCTATCAGGAAATATTCTTTATCTGTAGCTTACAATGATTTGATGGGGTATTCATTATTCAGTTTAAGAAGAGTGATTACCTGAAAATCAGGAGAAGAACAGAATTTGAAATCCATATAAAATGCATTGTATAAAGCCCCTCCTCACACCTCAAATCCCAGTTTTCAAATCCAATTTGAGGTTTAATCAGAAATTGCTATGCCTCCATAACCTAGTAATCAACAAACAACAAAAAGCTATTATCAGCCATTCATACCATGCCTTTAAAAAAATCATTCGACATTGATTACACAAGAAAAATGGAAAATGCTTAGTTTAACATCCTTTATTATCACAAGGTCTTGCATGCAGTTAAATGAACAAGCAGGAGACAAGAGCAGGATTTATATCCCACTTGACAATGCTTATTTACCTTTACATGTAGAGTCACATATACACTCAATTTATGATGGCAATGAAAGAAAAAACATAATTCCAGCATAATGGAATTCAGGGCCATTTGGGAGTGAGTGTTGGCCACCTCACGACAGCATAAAACAAATCCTTGACCAAAGAATGGGTTTGCTTTAATTCAGTCCCATAACATACTGAAATCCAACCCAGATATGGCTTCCAGTGGGGGAAAGAAGTCCATTAGGCTGCAGCAGATGTATTTCAGCAGCTTGGAAACCCCACCGAAGACATCTTTATACGCATACATTTTTGCAGTGCATGCTTTCTACCAAATGACCTTCCCTTCACAGTAAGTCCATACTGAGCAGCAGCTTTTACAATCATATTCATGAGGCCTGCTTTATGGCACTCATAAGGCCACCTTCATCCAGAGCATAATATGTTTGTGTGAGGGATATAAAGCACATAATGTGCAATAAAATATGTCCTTTAATGAACTTTATAGAAAGATTGAAGCGCCCACACTGCTGTAAGTATGGGGCACATAAAAAATGGCTAATGGCAACTTCCTGTACAACCGCTATTAGGGAAGGTGATCTGTCTGGTCTTCACCTCTGCACTGCTTTCCATTTGAAAGATTAGAAATCCAAATACGATGGTTGTCAAGGATCATGCAACCCAAGCTCCAAAGAATACTTTTTCAAGAACAAACTGCTGTAAAGACTTCTACCACAGATCTACACTCAAATCTTTAAAAATGTAGTTGATGTAGTCTAAAAAATAACATTACACCATTTTTAATTTTGATCTCCATTGACAGTTTGTCTTAGGTATGATCTGAAGTTATCTTATCAAATCAAACCTATGAAATCTGTTGCATGCCGGATCCGGTCGGGACTTGATGGATGATAGCGGTGAAGGCGCTGAGAGGACTGTTGGACAGGGCAGACCCTTACACCTGAGCAGCCAGGGATGGCTTGGCCACATGCTGTTCGCATCATTACACAGCCTCAGCCTAGACCTCTGGTGCCGTCCTGATTGATGGGCTCCACCAGGCCAAACGGCCCAATGGAGGCGTTCCATCCAGACTATAGCCCAGCCCATCCATCTTGAGTCCCTAGTAGAGAGTCATGTTACTGTACATCTCGTCTGGGGCTGGGATGCTCAGCTTTAATCCCACTCCCTGATTAAATGGGCCGCTGGGTGGAGTGAGGGCAGAATTCAATAGTGTACGCCAAATTGCCAGTGACAAACCAGGAAGTGGGAATGATTGCAACACAAATTAAATAAAACACAAAATGTCATTTTATTGTGATCATCACATGCACCATGGAATTCATTGTATCAAAGAGGATGTGTCTATATGTTTTTTGAGGATGCCAGTGATCCACAATCCACTCTTAAAATAATTAGGATTAACATTTAAGATCATTTCTTAAAATTTCAATAAGATATGCCAGAATTTAAACCTAAAACTTTAAAACAATGAACAAACATCAATTAATTTACTAATTATCAACAGAATGTGAAGAGGTAACTGTGTCGACTTTATGTCAAAGACGTCTATGCATTGTGTTGCAGAGATATCTACTGAAATTAACATGCTAACTGACTAGCACTGCTCCCTCTAGTCTTGTAATACCACTTGTTCCTCTAGAGGTGATAGTGAGTCACTGTAACTCAATCAAAATGGTTTTTGAAGCAGCAGACATTAAGCTCCGAATACAACAAGTTTAAATAGTTTTTGCATAGGTTTAATGTCTGTCTGTGGCTGTTTTTGCCAAAATAAAAGATGGCGATTTGAGTCCTATCAGCAATAGATCATATATATTCTGCTTATCTCTTAACACAGAGGGGGACACACAAATTGCCCACTGAAAGTCATTCCCTCAATTTTACCCTAAATGACATCTTCAAAATTTCTGACAGTGCACTTAGTGTCCAACACAATTCATGCATCAATATGCAGCCTGTGAGATCATTTCAGTACATGACAATAACTGACGTGCCATTTCTCCATCCACAGGGAAGGAATGGCCATAACGAATGAATGACTTCCCGCCTGCCCCTTTGGATGTTCTGCCACTGCAGCCAGATGCAGCAACCAGATGTACACAGCTTGTCTGCTACCTTGCCGCTTCAATAACTCTCATTACGGTAATTGTTGCTTAATGTTTTCATAATCTGCTGCTTACAGGAAACTGTTTTCCTTTCTCTAATACCATCGCTGCCTCCCCATGGTCCTATTCTCAATGCTATTTTTTTTTTTTAAATCTATTTATTTTTTTCATGCCAATAATGAATCGGGAACTGTCCCAGCTGGATGCTTTCCCTGATCGAAGAAAGTCACGGGGAGAATTGCTGCTGGTTTGAATGAGCAACAGAGCCATCAGAGATTTCACTCTTCTGATTTAATGAGTTACTCACGTGCCATGTTGGCACCAGCTCGCAGCATCTGGAACTCGGGTGGCCGTGCACATTCACAGAGTTTACTTACATTTCACCTCTGTCGTTACTCAGAATGAGGGATTGGCTACTTAGCCCTGCTCCACAGGGCGTTTCCATCCTAAAAACACACACATACACATACACAAAGTATTTGATTGTGGTAATCTCAATATCACCAAGTAGTGATAAACTCTACTACTGCTTGCATAAAGTCAAAAAATGTTTTATTTTCATGTGAAGATTTGTGTTTACACTGGAGGGTTAATTAGTGGGCAATTACTGTTAAAGCCTCTTTGCAGTGTACTGACAATTACCCACTTATCAGCTTCATAATCTGAGATTCTGAACAGAAAGTTTTGACATCCTAAAGTATATTGACGCTAGAGTGGCTGATCCTTAGCTTTTTCAAAGTATCATCAAAGTATTGTGTAGCACAGCATTGCAAGGCCATAATACTTTAATGTCTTACTATAAGTGTACCCTTTATTTAGAATTAATATATACCTTGCTTAGTGTTGAATCATTTTTATGATACATTTTTACAATTACTTCTCACACAAAAATTATTTTAGTAAATTGATTATTAAAAAGTATGGGGTCCTCAATCTCTCTGTCAAAAGCATGTACATGTCATCTTCCAACACTCAACAAGTTCTAGTGCCTCATGACACTTACTTATTACCAAGGATAAAAACATTAATAGTGTGAGATTAAACACTTACAGTAATTGTGTGTTCCTAATTAACGTCACCTGGCAGCTCTTAAGTGTGTGTGCACAATTAGTCAGAACTTTGCCTGCTCAGAGTTTTGTGCAGTGTAAAGACTGTAGACGTTTGTCATGTGTTATGTGTTCAGATCTGTTATGTGATGTAAGATGTAGTTTTAGAGCCACAAGTACAAAACATATGCAGGATAAAATTAGATTAATACGGTTGGACTTTTCAAGATTCCCCTCCGTTTAGGTCAGTGGAAATTGTTTTCCTTTCTAATCATTACATTTGAGCATCGGCCAAAATATTTTCTAAGGATGGCATTTAAAATCTGTGATAGTGTTTTCGAGAGACCCCTGAGTTTGCTATCAGCAATAATGATGACTGACCAATCCATATGTGGATCATTCATTCTCTCTAATTATCTCACATGTGCATTCTGCCTACCCGTGACATTTAGCAAGGGCTTTTTCAGTCACAGGGTGGGCTGAGATGCCATTAGGTGATAAGGTTCATTTATTGTAGGGCTCTCATCAGCACATTTTCCTGCCTTAAGGCATAAAATACAATCCACACTGATTAGCATCAGCCCCATATCAGGAGAAACATAATAGCCCCACTCTGAAGGTGAACCTTTTGAGGGCACAATCTTTACTCGATGCAGACAATTGCCACCGATTTTTTGCGGTTAGTGGATTATCTCCCCGGCTTTGTGTCCTGAGTGTTGCTCACACAGGGGGGATGAAGTTATTTTGTATTCACACAATGTCAACGGAGAATTCTGTAATTAAATCATTAAGTAACGGCATGTCCTTCATACTTATGCTTTGTACCTTGATGTAATGTTGCTGTCAAGGCTTATTAATTGATATAAAGACAAATTAGAATCGAGTCAAAGTGTTTCACCAGACTCAGTAATTGAAATGACCCGGCCCCCTGTTTGCCCTTGGGAACAAGAGCCTAAAACTAGCTATATATATAAATAGTTTGTTTTCACTCATAGCAGCGCTGATAATCTTCTGTATTTGTATTTCATTCAAATATGACATTACAGAGTATTTTGTGATACAATGTGTCTTTTCCTTCCACTATGCTTTGTTGGCGTACGATGTGATGTGATCCATTACAAGCTTTAGTGACACAGTCTAATAATGACGTGGATTATGTAAGAGAAACCACCCCCAGCGGTTGTTAGTAGATGTAATGGTTAGGATAGCTAATTAGTAGGGTTGGTTGTCTTTGATTTATGTAGTCTTTCCTATCATTCCTTAATCAGCTGAAAGCAATGATCCATGTGAAGACAAAACCCATTTAATTACAAAGCCTATGATCGTGACAGAAATGCCAAGCTCCAAGAGGGGCGTTTAAAACTCACATTACATTGACACATTTTCTACATTGATAATTCTGATAACCGAGTTGTAATTAGACACATCATATTCTTTAAGGAGTATCAAGACAACATGTGAGAGAATCATTTACTTAGGGCGAGACATCTAAGAGCAATTCAATAAGTCATTTGTGTGTGTAGTTCCAGATGTGTTTACCGCAGGAAGTTGAGTACGTGAATAACATGAGCCACCCACTGTATTCATAAACAAACTCAAATGTGATCATGGTCTAATGTTCCCTTAACTAGTAGACCTGTAAAATACATTTGACAATGTATTACTTTCATGTTTAATGTGGCACAATATGGGTAAAATAAATTATGGGATGACATGTGCTTCAACATAAAATGCAGCTGATTTACAGTGAACACTAGCATATACAAGACAAGTGACATTTTCTAATGTTATAAATCTGAGATCATTATGCCACTACAAACAGAGAACCCGGCTGCCTGGGAGGGTCTAAACAGAGCAGGCGAGGAGAAGTCAGGAGGGACACCAGTTCGATCAGTGGCAAGAGAGAAGAAAAGAGACAGAACATGAAACTGTGGAGATGTATTGGGAAAATCAATAAGCAAAAGAACTGCTATGAACAAGTTATGACAGATGGACACACACTCTCACACCCAGACTGTGCAAACATCATTCTCAGAGTTGTGTTGTTGAGCCAAGTTTTTTTTGTTGTTGCTGTTATCCTTTTGGAAACCATAAACATACAACTACAATATGTTGGTTTAAATACAGGATTTGTTTTTAGAATGATATGGTACAAAGTACATCATTTATTTGAAGGGCTGAATCATTAGAAAAGGACAAACTTAAATGTCTTTGCCTACAATAAAGCTTTGTGACGTTACACCAGGCTGCTCCCTACAATTGTGTTTATTGGGACACATGGCAGGACCATGATTTGTGCATGCTATGTGTAATCTATTTGCAACCAGGACAAATGCACATGATAAAATGTCATATGCAACAGTTCAATGTGCAGCAGGAAATTGTGTTTGATTTCTGACAAACATTATATATGTCATTTAGTGCTTTGCTTTTATCATTGGAAAAACAATGCATCTTAGAAAATAGTGCTGATATGCACACTGTTACACTCACACCTCAGAACAAAGCTAAGCAGACCTCGTTGTAGCCTGTGAAACGCACCAGAAATATAAAAACACCTATACGATGCAATGCAATGCAATACTCCATCATCTCGTGATCAATCTTGTTATTGGTTGCTTTTTCAAGTTCTCTGAGCCTCGTGTTTCCAATGTACTTCCTCTATTAAGGGAGCTCTGTTTTTAACATCTGCTTCATTAAGTTAACCGCAAAGTGTAAATCCATATGCTCTCATCGTTACTCATACTGTAAGCTCATCCAGGTGTTGAAGTCAAAGCCAGCATTTGTTCACTGTGAAATATCTGACATCTATTTACACCTTTAAGAACACATCATATTAGATTTTGTTTAGAGTATGCCACCAGGGAAATTGACTGCAATAACATTTGTTAGATGAAATAGATAAAAAGACATCCCAATCTTTTGAAATATACTGTATAATCGCCCAATTTTTGCCTAAAGGCTAATTTCCTGATGGCTAGAGAAACAAACCTGTTTTTCCTTAGCAAGTAGTGACGGCTTAGTGTTCGCCTTGTTGGAATAAACAGATTTGTTTTCCAAACAGTCAGTAACCATGGTGAAGCAGACATCATCACCCTCATGACAAAGCATCTCTCGTTCCCTGCAGCAGGAAGCAGCAGGGCATGGGAAGACCAGCAGACCACGAGTCCTCCCACTGTCTCTCTGCTGTTCAGAATACAAGGGCACCTCTGAGCAGAGGACGGCCAGCCGGTAATAAGGAAAAAAACAAATAGAACATGCTTTTACATTGTTAAAAACACACCTATTGCCAAGTGTTCACATGCCTTTTTGGTAGTCCTGATGTAATGTTACATTAAGATATTAGTGTTAAACTTGCCAAGACATAAATGCAAACGTTGTGATGCCACTGCCTTGGAATCAAGGAGAATGGGCTTGTCTCTAGTCTTATCTTTGTGCACCAATGTTTAACAGTCAGACAGGAAGAAATTCTCCCTAGATGAGGCAGAGATGCCAATTTTGCCACTGACAGTAGCATCAGCAGAACACAATGCAATGCAGCAACAAGACCCTATGTGTAGAGTGGGGATGTGCCTGCAATCACACACTGGACAGAAATTTATATTTATTCTCCAAGCCCATGCAAACACCTTTGATTGAATGTAACAAGTCCACTCCAGAAGATGTTTGAAGTTCTGCAAGAACCAAATGAAATAACTAACTGGAGTAGTAGCTGACGAGGAATGTTTTGGGAAAGTGGGTTCACAGGGGAAAGTGGGTTCACAAAAAATAATAAACTTCACTTCAATAATACACTGAACACCTAATATCTAATATAAACTTGTTATATCTAGCAATGTAAGAGTATCTGAGGGTTGATTTCTTTTCCTCCCATTTAAACCAGCACTTAGAGACTCAGCTCCCTTGATTTTTCATTTTCATCTGCGGAGTTGATGAAGCATTATTTGCTCATGCTATTATTAGTTCACGCTTTCAGTTTAATCAGAAACTCCAAAGCTATTTCACAATAATCTCTGGGATGACATTGAGATGATATTACACAGTGTGTTCCACGCTTGCATATTGCCAAAGCCTCTATGGCGAAGCAGTCCAGTACCAATGCATTACAGTGCATCTAAAATAGCCTGCACATCATGGTTATCACTGAGGCACTGCATTCCGTGACATGTGGCTCATTAAATTGTAATGTCATATGTATATGTACAATTCTTTGAGTAAAAGTGTACACCTTTGACATTGTGTTCACCTCCTGGAGCAGAGGTTTGTGGGAGAACACTAATGATCCGTTACTTTGATTTAAATCTGTGACAAAAGCCCCTTTCCTGTTATTACCTTTTCTAGAAATATGCAGTGGAATTGTCCTCTGTCTACTATAAATGTGTAATTTCTATCAATCATGATAGAGTGAGTGTCAAGTGAGGCAAGAGGGTATGAGAGAAAGAGCTAGGCACAATCCTGGGAGGACAAAGTCATGCTTATTGGTTTTTATCTTATTATTTAACTCATAGATGTCAAACATCAGCTGCAGTGAAATACGTTACAAAAATACGGTGTGTCTGTTTTTTTTAGGTTTTGTACTTCAGACAGTATTAATGCACAATCTCTTGATTTTCATTAAAGTTGAGCGTGTTCATTTAACCTGCCCCCTGCATTTATCAGACAAAGAGTGATAGCAGCGTGTCCCATTACAGTTTTAAAATAGCCCTTAATTAAAATCAGCGCAATTCAATTAAGATGAGCTAAAGATTCATGTATGTTAATTACTAAATTAAACAGTAGGTAAGCATTGTGTGCTAAAAAAAAAAAGAGAGAGAGAGAAAAGCCTCAAGTGCTATTATGTTATCACTGCCTTATACTTGGATTGTTAGTGGAGACATTAAATGTCATGATAACGCCTACACAATATAAGAATAGTCAATGTGCAAATATGACATTATCACATTTTCAAGCACAAACCACAACAAACGATTCCCCCGTGTTATCATTAGGAAAATGTTCTTTATATGAGTTTGACATTTTACTCATCTTCGGATCATTATATACACTGTTGGTAGAATAACAATGCTTAGTTTAGCTTAAAAGACAATTTCAGGCTCAGGCAAAACTGCTCAAAATACTAACAGTGGCATATGTCTCCCATAACACCTCTGACAGTGTGTTACAGGATGCAGTCATCACAGTAAAGTTAATCCTTTTCTTTATCAATGTCAGCTACTTGGTGAGCTTTCTTGCAAGTTCACTAATCACTTCTACATGAATGGAACATTTTGCATCTAGGCGTTATGTCTGAATATTCCCAAATGGTGACAGAAAAAGTGACTCATGCTGTTATGAAAGGCAAGTGCAGGTGTTACGAATGTGACCCTGAAGTCATATAAAAGCAACATGGGAACTGTTAACCAACTATTAGCCAATAGATGGCTTCCCACTACAGATGGTATACTAATGGAGTTGATGCATGGCTGTACCGTAATGTTAACTCTGTAAATACTGTTCTATGAGTAAGAATAGCCATATAGTCATATCATATCTGACTGTAGTGTAAATTGCATTTTTAGATGATTTAAGATGATTGAAATACTAAGCAAAAGGTTGAGTTTTACCACAAAACGTCAGAAACCCTCAGCAATAGTTCAGGAACAATGTTACTCATGCTCATACATGTAGCTAAATTGAAAAACAAAGACACAAAATAAAACCTTCACAATCAATGTTTTTTACTTGACTAGAGCCACGATTCAATATCAGAATCTTTCTTTCAGAAACGTACTTATCACACACTAGAGCTTCAGTAAACAGTAGAGACATTTTGGACAAAAATGTTGTGTGACGAAAGAAGGTCTTGGGTTTGAACCCAACCGTAAGTGATTGGTAATTATTGCTTCCGTTAATTGTAAGATTCAAGACAAATCTGACAGAAGGGCGGGACCCAGACTATAAATCGCAATTACACTTTGGAGAGGAGGGATGACAGGTTAACAAGGGGTATGCATTTTGGACAGTTTGCTAACAAGGGGGATGGAATCCCTCCCTCACATCACCTACTGAGCCCCATTATAGAGGTTTCGGCCTTTCTGGCGATTTTGGATCTTCCTCACATGTCTAAATGATTTCTTCTCCAACTATCCAAAGACAAGGCCATCACTACTGTTGAACTGGAAACTCAAAGGCCCATTAGGGATAGCATTGTTGCATTGTTATACAATAAGCCTTATCACATTTTAGGATCTAATTCATATATACAATTTGCAATTTGCAATTTATTTTACAAGTCCATGGCTCTTCTTTCCATATTTGTATTAACTTTACCCAAAATATACACCAGGCAGCCTATTAATCCACGGTTTTGCAATCAATAGAAAGTCCCAGAGTAATTAATTAATAAGGTCAAAGCTGGGGTTGTTTCAAGTTCAGCCTTACCTGAGCAGAATTAAGTGGCTAAGGTGAGTCAGAGCTCTCAGTTTGCTTTATAAATGGAGGTGCTGCGGGCAAACATAAAGATATGTGTAGGGCAGAAGAAGTTGGAAGTCTGGTGCTTGTATGTTAGTTTAAGTTTTAAACTAAGTTTTAGTCAAAAAATTGTCAACAAAAATTTCACTTACACAGTCTTGACAGTAGTTTCTAGAAAATTCCTAAAAGATTAAAATATATATTTCAACACATTTCTTTTCTTTTAACAGGAAAATTCATTTAATTTGAAGTCTTCAATATATTCATAAAAATAAGTCATGAAGGCTGCATTAAAGAATAATGAGTTGTTAAGATGATGTTTTATGCAGTCTGTCAGAAGATTAAACAAAACAGTAGCCTACATGTAAAGTCTGCCTTGACATTTACAAGTAATTCCATGGCACGTATTGGGTCAAAAGTGCAGTCTCATATAACAAACGTGAGTGTCAGCTGTATGTTCTTTGTTTATGGGCCTTTCCTCATCAGCATGTTCCTCAGCCCTTCCTGTAATATCTAAATCGGAGCAGCTTACATTGTGCCATCCCCCTCCTTGGTACAGAGAGGACGTTTGCTGACCTTCTCACTGTGTTCACTATCATAATGTGATCTGAAAAGGTCACAGAGGACTACACTCATACTAATGATATTTGTCCTGATTGATAGGATTTGAGCTGTAGATACACATGAAGCTAAAATGTTTTCCAGTTAATATTTAATGAGAAAAGATCATAATTTTCCTAAAAAATACTACTATTATGTACATAAAAAATTATATAGGCTGTCAATTCAACTATTCGCCATAATGAGGTCCACTTTTATGGCGGTAATTTGTTTTTAAATGTAGCGCTTTGCATGTGAATGTTTCACCTGAATCCTGCAGTTAGCCTTAAATGAACCTGTGCTAATTTGGCATCATTTGTATGCAGATTTGCTTTTCTGTGTTAATGTCAATAGAACACATTAATGCGCCCTCATGTTGAGGATCAGATGCTGTTGGTTTGAGATTTCATTTGATTAAGCTTTTGACAGATTTACTGGTTCAGGGTGACGGTTTATTGATGAGTCAATAATGTTGCTGCTGTGCATGTAAATAAAGCTAACTTCTCATAGCCTTTTTTTTAAATATTCATCACACCTTGAACCCCTTTGGCTGGGCGGAGCTGCAAAGCCCTGCATCGTTTTATGCGACAGTGTCCTTCGTCCACAGAGTTTTGTTGGATGTGTTTATAGCAGGTAAGAACATTAGATTAGAACATAAGACACTAGTTTAATTTTCAATGTACTACTGCAACATCTGTTAGATTTTCTATATTAGATGGAGCCTCGAAACATTACAACTGGCAATAATAACCTGAAATCAAATAGGACTTTTTTCCCTGTAAATTGAGCATCTGGTGTCTTGTTGCGATGAAGATAACACACAATTTCACACCGAGTGTGACTTTGCATACGGGTGATAATGAGTCTTGCCCTGAGTATACTGTATATTCTTTTCTATGTATAGATGGAGATAATATACCTTTGACAAGTTTACTGTGTATTAAATGGAAATATTACTTTAGGTCCTGTAGACATAGCTGTAAATGTAAAAATATGTATAAAAAGGGGCTCAATAGAAAACACTAAGTCAATTGTTTTCATCATGGCGAGTGTGTAGTTTAATTATTTTGAGTCTATTATTTTATGAAAGAGTCTTTTTCATTTCAAATGTTTTCCTGCGTCTTTATCAGACACCAACAAGCCCACACTGACATCTCCAGCAGTAGTTCTGACCGAAGTCTATAGCTATGATGAGTCAGCACAAAACAGCCCTATCAATAACAAAGACAGAGGGGAACATAAAATTGTGTAAGGTACTGCCCTATATCCGTGAACTGTCTTGATAGATAAACACCATTTTTATATGCCTTGTTCCTTCTCCAAACCCCTGACAAAATTGGCTAATGATTTTGGATCTTAAAGATTCAAAATATTAAATTATTCACATTTTGTGATGCTCAATATTCTACTCACAATGCAAAGCAGGCTCTTCAAAAAATAAATCCTGTAACTTAATATTAGCATATCAGACAAAAAAAATTATGAGTAAATTATGATGACAGGTAAATATAGCATGGTTAAGTTATGCCAACGACACGCAAAGCAGTTTGTTGGTCTGTGTGTTGCGAGTGAGCAGGTTGTGGGACTGTTAGAACGCATACTGTACATTTACAATACAAAGGATTGCAGTAAAATAATGCACCTACTGAGAATGTGACTGCTGCCATGTGACAGTGTGTCACAATGTGACACAGCGGTTAGTCATTTGTCTTTGTATGGTCAATGAACCAGTAATAAATACAGATGCGAGACAATTTCACCTACACATGTTTGTCACGTGTGCAACAAGGGAAGGACCCAACCGCAGGACACAAACTTGGAGCAATAGGTAGGAGGTTTATTGAAGGGGTTTCCAGGGAAAGGGGACGGAGGATGGAGAACATCCGGCACGTGGAAGCAGAGGGTGAAGTGGGTAGCAGGTAGCAGGCAGGCAGGTGGACAGGAAGCCAGGGATCCTGTAGCACAAAAAACAGTAAGAGTTAATACAAAAACCACACAAGCAAATGTACTTGAATCCACAATTCAAACAGCCAGAGCCTCACACTACCACTGTAGCTAAGTAGACTATCTAGCGACAAGTGGCTGAAGACTGGGGTTGATATACTGCTGGGTTGATGAGTTAATGGATGGCAGGAGTGAGGCTTGGAGCAGGTGAGTTGACTGAACTGCAATCAAGGGAGAGTGAGGGGGGGGGCGACACACCCACTACACAGACACATACACAGAGAGAGAAACAAGCAGGTGACACAGGGAAAACACAAGGAATGACAGGAGGCGTGGCCGTGACAGTTTTGGAGTTGTTCTTGCACTTTGCAAGGTAGCATAGTTTCTGTGAAAGAGTTTGAGATATTTGCAAACTTTTGAGAGGATGACATCAGGCGCAGATTTCTGCTTGAGGAAATTATGATTGTTAAATGGCTGCTGGAAAGAGAAATACAATACATAAAGTTTATTTTTTTACATACACCTCATAGAGGAAATAGATTCTCTTGCAAACTGTATTCCACAGCACTGAGCACTTATGACGCATATCTTTCCAACATGTAATTGTGTTGTCGGAAACTAGTAATAATTATTGATATCGCTGGAGAATAGGCTGTCTGGTTATTTGGAAAGCCTAGAATTACTTTTCGAAGGAAGGCTAATGGAACAATTAACCAGTCAGGGGAAAAAAACTTGGCTGGTCTATATGAAGTTTTTGGCCCAAGAAATACAATCAGTACATGCAGATATCTCCTGGGACAGAGATGCTAATGTACCCTTAATCTGCATACATTAGCATATCACAAAAACGAACAAGGACATAAAGAGGCACTGTGTCTTTATAACTTCATTGCTTTAACTCTGCATGGAAAAAGTGATCGAGTAGATGTGACTGAAAATTATTTATTAAAAGTAGCTATGGATTTATTAAGTCAGCCTACACATAAGAACCAAAAACCTGTAGGTGTAGATTTAGTGATGAAGATTTGTCTAAATTTGTTCTAAATCATTAGATGTAGGTTACATAATAACCACTGCTTCAACAGCATTCAAATAACTTTCATTTCAAAGCGAGATGTTAAATATCTTATTACCGAAATAATTATTATATATATCCTATTCAAATATAATTTAAACCTGAAAATCACCAATGATTACTGTTTATCTCAACACCTGCCCTATTTAAGTAACCTGAAGTTGGAGTAAAATGAAACTCAAGATTGGAAATGTACACTTTACAAGAACACATTAGAACTCATTATTCAAGGCAGAGTCTAATACGTTTATTTCTAAATTATTGTACTAAATTGCCTGAATATCTTGAAAGTATTTCACATTACAAATGATGTTCTGCATCATTGGACAGTGAGTAGGACATGTTTTCGGTTGCAAATGACCCGCTTCCTCCTCAAGGATCAGTAAACTTTTTAAAATCTTATCATCTTATCCTGAAGGAACTGTGCAGTATCAGATTAAGATGACCTAACTCACAAGGGAGATCACAAAAGAAACTCAAACAAAACTCGATACCCTCGGAGTTGATGTCTTCGACAGAAAGAACACTATAAATTATTTGAGATCATTCCTGCTTTTATCTTTCATTGCTCTTTTAAACGTGTACAGAAATCTGTACATTTGAAATGAGACAAAACAAAATGTCACAGACAGAGGTTCTCTCTCTCTCTCTCTCTCTCTCTTCTCTCTCTCTCTCCTCTCTTTCTCTCTCCTCTCTGTCTCTCTCTCTCTCTCTTTCTCTCTCTCTCTCTCTCTCTCTCTCTCCTCTTTCTCTCTCCTCTCTGTCTCTCTCTCTCTCCTCTCTCTCTCTCTCTCTCTCTCTCTCTCTCTCTCTCTCTCTCTCTCTCTCTCTCTCTCTTCTCTCTCTTCTCTCTCTTCTCTCTCTGTCTATCCAAGAGCAAACATCAAACGTTGCCAGAAACCAGACACAAGATAAACAGTTCATTAAAAATGGGGGCATGCCATCATTCAAAGAATCGCTCCGCTCAACGTACACCATGATGCAAAAGAAATAACAAGGCAAACAAACAAAGCAGTTTCATTCAAGGCATTGCCATACACCTGGATAGAAGAATTTCTTGGACATTAAACAAATCAAAGACGAGAGGATTAAGTGATGAAAGCCGGAAAAACAACAGAGGACAAAAAAAACCTAAAACCTAAACCTTTACATATTTAGCAGCTCTATATAATGTACATTTAATCCATTTCTTCCATAACTCATGAGGAATACATTCAGTTTTCACAGGCTAACTATTTATTTTATTTCTGTTGTATAACAACCAGATCTTGTTTATTGTCTTGTCAGGGGGAGAAAGTAAAACTCAGAGCCATTAGTGGACAAGAAGACCCCCCAGGTATTTTGATAGTCTGTAATTGGGTTGACTTAGATGTAAAACTGAATAAATGGAGTTCAGGGAGAAGAACAAACAACTGTCTGGAACATGTGATCTTTGGTGATAGAAAGTAACACAATAAGTCTCTAATGTTGAATTCCTGCTCCTTCACAGGTTCAGGCATTTAATAAAGGTGTTTTCTTGAGGCCTTTCTATGCAGGTACCTCAAATATCTTGGGAAATACCTGGAATACCTTGGGAAACTACAATTAGGAGAAAACATATGTCACCTGGCCTGGGAATGCCCAAGACTCCCCTGGAAGAAGTGTACTTTGGTGAGCCTGCTCCCATCATGGATCTAGATAAGAAAGAATGGATAGATGTATCGATGGATTAATCAATAGATGGATGGAGGGTTAATACCAAGATCAGAATCAGAATCAGAATCATTTTTATTGCCATGTAGGTTTTTCACCTACAAGGAATTTGCTCTGGTAACGTAATGTAACATAAATATAAAAAATGTACAACATCCCGTATTAGACTAATATCTTTTCTTTAATCAGACCATTTCTATCCATTTCAAAGAAACAGTTTTGTTTTTTTAAATCAGAGAAAGCACTTATACAATTAAACGTAAACAAATACTAACCCAAATACAAATACAAACGTACTAATACAACTCAATTTGGCTTAGTGGCCTTTAATTGTTGATTTTGGGACATAAAGGCATTAACTGGCCAATACTAAATTATAAATAAACTACAGATATTAGCAAACCGATATTTCAGTATCACACTAGTTTACACCTGCAAACAAGTGCGGTAGTTGTCAGAACACAGCCTCAAGGTTGTTAGGTCTTTGGCATCAAATGATGGCTTCGCAGTCGTGTTATTGCAGTAATGTTTTATATCAAAACTCTATTTCAAGGGTTGAGAAAGGCCAAACCTTGCTATGGGAATGACAAGATGAAAATAGATGTCCCCTAGATTTTTCCTGAAGATAGTCTGATATCAGCGTGTGTGCCGTCCTTCACCCCCTCCATCCCTCCCGAAGGGGAGGCTCCAGCAATTATGAGGGAAGAAATCTGTGACAGGTAATGGGATTTTCTCTGCTTTTAAAGATTAGTATGCTTCTCAAGGGATGTGCAGGTGGTATAATACTACTTCCACCCCTTCAGATGATAGGCACATCATTTATATCTTTAGATCAGATCCTGCCCTCGATATGATACAAAGACAAAGAGGCTTCACAACGCACTTCCAGCCTAACATCCTTGAACATTTGCATCTGACAGTAGCCAGGGAGGAAATGTATTTTACAGGATGTAATGAGTCATAAGTCAAGACATTCAATAGAGAGATAATTGCAACAAAAAATCCATAACTAAACAGCTCTGTGGGCCTTTTTGGCAGACAATTTGGATGATTTTCTCAAAGTAACGTCTATTTTGAGGTGAGAATGTTGCTCACGTTTCCACTTTGCATAAACATAAGCAGAATTCACTAAAAGAAATGTTATCATGCCATGTGCAGTGGCAGACTTGGCTGCATTAAATTACCACAGACAGCCTAGACACATCCAGCCCTTAGCAGAGTTATATGCAACAATCTTGTTTCTCAATTCTGTTGCTACCTAAAGCCAGTAAGAGATAATAATGGAAATGAAATGCCATTTTTTGTTTTGTTGTCTAAGGTATTGAACACAAATGAAAATGCCTGCAAGGTAAGTGTCAGAGTAAGTGTCATTGATAATTGTATTTGCCATTGGCAATTATAATGAGAAGATGATTTATAACAAAGAAAACAATGTGAATTGCAGACTATTCTTAAAGAACTGTATAGGTTTAATCAAGATTTGGTAATCAGATAGTTATGTGTGAGGCAACAAGGGAAGGACCCAAATGCACACAATTGTGCAAGTACATAAGCTTACAGGCAGACAGGCAGGCAGGCAGGTACAGGTTCAAGTGTTCAGGTTAAAGGGTTCAGGTTGCAAGTTTAGAAATCAGGGTCAGTTGACTGGAAAACAAAGGCATAAGCTAAATTAACAATCTGGCAACGGATTGGGGAAAAGTTGCTGGTATATGTACTGCAAAGCTGGCAAAGCTGATAAGGTGAAAAGTGGAAACAGGTGAGCGGGGAAGGTGAGGTGATGGGAATGGCTGGAAAGGTTTTCTGCAGGGCAGGAGGGAGTGGCTGGATGTGAGAGTCAGGTGACTGCGACAGGTGGAGCAGTCTGAGGGCATCTGGTGGACAGGTAGTGAATAGCGATGAAGATTGTGAAATGAGAGACAGAATGTGACAATTATCATTCTGCTGGCTATGTACATTGTTTTGTCAATATGTGTAATAACTCTGTTCTGTTTTCTTTCCTACATTTCAAATTATATCACAAGTTGACAATTAACCAAGGAAATTTGACATTATTCTGTAAGGACATGTTTTTTCTTAACAAGACATGCAGAAGATGTCACGTAAACAATGCCAGTATTGTTAATTCCACATCTCATGTTGTTGTTGTAAGTATCTGAATGGACATACTGCTCAAATAAATGTTCGTACAGTTAACACCAACCACTGGAATACAGCAGAGAAACAAAACAAGCAGACAAGTAAACAAATAAACATTGATGATTTGTGTTATCCGTAAGCACTCGTGTGAGGCATCAGGCTGTGCTCAGTTGCTTGGACTGCCACGTATAAAAAGAGACATAGCTAATTGTTAATATGTTTGAAATTCTCTTTGTGCTAGCTGCTGTCACCTTCTTAGTTTAGAATCCTGCACTGCTGGTTTATCCACAGAAGGCCAGCACCAAAGTGGTGGGAAAAAGACTAAACCTCACATTTCTGCATTGCTTATGAACATGGACACGGCTTTTATCCTCATGAAGATAATCAGGGGTTTATGAGAATATGCAAATCCTGTCTACATGTATTTGGAGGATTTGGAAAAGGCTAATGACAATGTTCCCTGAGGTGCTGCAGCGCTATGGCGGTCTGAGATCAGCGCTATGTCTCCTCTCCTGTTTGTAATATTCAAAGACAGGATATTTAGAAAGTTTGGGAAATAAATCACAGCAGCAGCATGTGCACAGGTTTTGTGATAAAATATTGATGGGCTGCTGTTTTGCAGATGATGTCATCCTTCTAATGTTAAACATGAACATTATTGTAAACTCAAAAGTGCAGCAAAACATATTCAAAATGCTGATCATTAACTCCAAACCTTAGGCACAGGGTTTTTCTCAGACAAAGTCACCTGGCTCATCGAGGTGTGGAGCTATGACAAGTTTAAGAAGGTTATGGAGTTTGACAGCCAGTTAGGAACATTAGTAATATGAGCACTGTTACGTGCCGGTAAAAATAAATTAAGAAGAAGCCCAATACAAAGATCTTGCTTTATCAGTTAAACTTCTTTCTGATCTTCCCCTGTGGTCACATGCTTTCGATAGTGACCGAATGGTAGTGACATATGGCAGAAATGGACAGGATGAGGGGTTCATCAATAAGAGTCACATCATCTTGGAGGTGCACAGTGACACTATCTGATGTGGGTAACCTTAAATAATTCACTGGGCCAAGAGCTGGACAGGATGTGTTTAGGGATATAAGATATTCAGTGTGTTAAAGCTTCTGTTTAGCTGTTGTCAGGGGCCCAACATTTCTAGCTGTGTCGCTGGTGGAGCATGACCAACTATGAGGAGAGGAACCTGAGGAGGTTGCTTGGGTAAAAGGCGCTTTGGATACTCAGCTCACATAAGCATGACCTGCAGCATGATAAGCAGAATAAATATGGATGGATGGATGGATTGCTTGCTCACAGTGAAAGAGATTCAACAGATATCACACAGGTATTTAAAATATATATATTTTTCGATTCTCCCTTTCCTTACCACTATTAAGGAATATTACTGTATTAGATCTCTTACAACCCAATTAATGGCTCTGTTTCGTATGTTTTGTATAGCTCCATGTACAAGATGTGTATATGCATAAGCATACATCAGCATTGTAGTCTATCGTCAGCCACTTCTTTTCAAATTTAAAACATCTGATTGAATTTAATATAGTGACGTTTTGCTTTCTTAGACCCCTTTGATAGTTCAGGTTTCTCCGTTAAATCATGCTGAAGTAAAAGGAGTTGTTTTTCTTAAAGTCATAACAGGAGAGACTGCACCAATTAAAGTATGTCATCTGAGAAGGGAATGGCTTTTAGATGGATATTTATTAATGTGATTTGCATGAGAGAGTTGTGTCTGTCAATATGGGCAGCATCTGCTGGAGATGAAAAATATCAAGCAGTAGTGCCTTTAATCTAGTCAAGACTTTTGTCGTCTGCACAGCTTGCAATTGTTATCACACTGACAAAAACACACAGATGTAAGCCAGCATCCCCACAACACCCTGAGGAGGAAAAACAGTGCACCATAGCTGCTGAAAATGAGTGCAGACTTAAATGGAAAGCAGTGAGACATGAAATACATATGGAAAGAAATATACTGTGCTGTAAGCAAATTGTCTTTTTTTGGGTAATCCCATTACCAAAGAAAAGAAAAGGATCAGGCAAGGATACATTATTCAGTCAAAAAGATTGTTCACAGAAACTAACTGCTATCACTGGTTGAGGCCTTGCAATACAAGGAGTGAGAAAGGCACTGTGAAGTAATATGCACAATATTTACAGCCTTGAAGGGCTTACAGTATGGTCCTTGAAAGGTGGAAGGCAACACACTATGTGATAAAGTAAAATGTCTGAAGTCAAGGATTTAAAGTTTAATTTGTTGTTTACAAAGGACCTATCTGAAGAATTAGATTGGAAATCATTGGAAGGACGTCAGACGAACCAAAGGAATACATAAATCACTGATAATAGAAAAGCACTATGAGGACACACAGGTGAACTTATTATTATGTATGTTGGCAAATATGCACAAAGAAATGTCAAGTTAGTAACATTAATGGAATCTTTACAAGCAGATAAACTATAATCGGCAGATACCATGAGCCACTCACAGCTTATGATATTAAGCCAAGCACGAATCTGTTCGGTGTCATTTCTCCTGCAAAGCAGTTAATTAAAGATACTGGTAATGCCATGCTTCAATAGCCTAAATGGGAATTATTTCTATCATTTGCCCTCCATAAAACAAACATGTAAAAATAATTGTTTGTCTTGAGCTCAGAGACAAAAGTTGCATGTCACTGAGAGAGGTTACGAAAGGCTTGTGGATATCATCTGGCACTGTGCTTCCACCCCGGTGGCGTTAACAAGACACGAGGACTAGTTGTAAAAGGTCAGTGCGAGAGAGCAAGTGTGGCTGGATACTCAATTTCCAGTGTAGCACTATGAAGCAAACAACTCTAGAATGTATAACTTTCTGCAGCAGCGGAGTTTATTTCAGTACTCGTTGTGTTTTAACCAACCTCCTCTATTCAGTAGGCTATATATGTGTGCATATTAAATCATCTGTATGTACACTTTTTTCATTATAGGACATCACATACCATGCCAGAGAAAATCTGCTGTGTATTATCTAGTTTACCTAGATATCTGGCTCTTGTTATTCAGCTCTGCGCCAACACAGATCTTGTTAATCGCTTTGACAAACATTGCATCTCCAGTGTGCCATAAATCAAAGCAGGATACAGTTGTGGCTCCATCAGTAGGGTCTAATCTGAATGTATCAGCCGGTGTCAACTCAGAGACAGAAAATCCATAGGCCTTCTGTGTGTGTAGTTTGCTGTATTAAAAATTGCCAGATATAGTTTTGTCCTGCATATGACATAGGGTGTTGTTGACCAATCTGAAAACAAAGCCAGCTGGTAGGAGTTAAAAACCTTAAAAAAAACTGGCAGACTATATAAGCTTCAAAGTAGAGCATATATTACAATGAATATGTACATCATGATACAATGTGATTACAGGAGTAAGCATCTTAACACTAGTGAGTGGAAATCCATTTAAACAAACTGTGAAAAAGACTGAGAGATTAAAAATTGCAGTTTACAAGCATTCATTTCCCTCCAATTTACTAAATTCAGGACGTATTAATTTTGTGGAAAGGCATACAGTATATAATCTCACACATCAGATACAAGTGACTTTCTGTCTGAAAGGGTTGGTGGACATTTGTGTTTTCAATGGAACATTACTGCCATCTAGTGTTTGTTGAGCAACTGCTTGCAGGCCCGCGGGGCTCAGCACTGACGGACATATTTGTGGTGCTCTGCCATTTTATATTGTTTCCTGATTGAAAATTGAGAAAGGGAGAGAGCTATGGGTCAATAAATCGTTGGAAAAAGAAATGAAATTTGCTCTTGCCTTCTACAACAACAAGCCAAGGCACTTAACTCCCCAGTGAACTTCATCTGAGCTGACAAGTAGTAAACAACTGAAGACTGCTGGTCAGTAGGAGTTTGTGTACACACTGTAATGCGAAGGAGTGTGGCGATAAGCCAGATCGTGCATCTTTAGTTAGCTGACAAGCTAAAACAGTTTTATTATATTTCTGAAATTTAATTTATTTTATTTTATTAAGAGTGAGTTTGAGGTCCCACTTCTATTTTCTGGCCAATGCTTAAAAAGGTGGATATCACAGGGAAAGTATCTTTGTGTTATTAAGAAATGTAAATAATGTTTTTGTTAGAATTTCACTAGGGCTTAACATGCAGATTTCGTTTTATTTTATTTTATTTTAGTTAGTCACTTTTAGGCCAGTCTCTTTTTTTGCACACACATAAGAAATGGAAAGAAAGAAAGAAAATTAAGCTAACATAATTGAGAAGAAAACAACAAAAAAACGACAAAAAAAAAGACAGCAATCCAATAAAATCAAATAAATACATGAAAAACAATATGGGGGAATGAAGAAGAGCAAACACACATTTATATAGATGTGCACACGTCATTTTCTTTTACATTTTTCTCTAGAAATATCTTCCATATCTGTACACCATGATATCTGAGGGAGTACTGGCCATGTTTTTGTTTGTATAAAGGAAGCTGAAGACAATCAACCTTGTATATAAAATGTCATACCATGTGACTATTATTCATTATTATTATCCATTTATTTACCAGATAGACTTTCGTTTGAGATAGAATGTATGCACTACGATGAGGTTTAAGTCTGTGTGAGAAGAAAACTAATTAAACCTTCAACAGCCAGCAGAGGGTGATAATAATGTATATTGTTAGCAGGGTCATGGTATTCAAATCTGCTGTGAGAAGGTTATACTGTGGGAGGTTTCAAGTCTAAATCCCCAGCCAGCAACTTAATGTAAGAACTGCAGAGCATGAATGAATCCTCGACAATTATTAGCACAATACTCATATTTAGCCACCAAATGGACCAGTGGAGGGGAGAGCCAACCGTTTGAATTGATTGGAAATGATTGTCACTTCTTCCATCGTTGCTCATTAGTGGAAATAAGAACATGTTTGATGAAACGTTGAGAAGTTAATTAAGGGCAATGATGTTGAGAGGTTTAACATTTACATCAACTTACATTTTCTAATCTCACAACACTTTGAGGTGTTTATGTCGTAGAGGGTGTTTACCAGTCGGCTCTCAGTCCCAGAAGAAATGTAAAATTAATCATGCAGCACTGAATTCTTTCTCCAGTGTGCTCCAGTTGTTTTTACTACTCAGAATTGTTAGGTTGTTTTTCCCCTTTTGTCTAACATCTCAACAAATGAGACTGAAATTCCGATTTATTGGAGCATAACAAACATTGCTGGTAACAAATGCAATCAACATTGTTTTTACAGTGTATAGTCTTTTTAAGCAACTTATATAAGTATACATATTAGAGTGGATTTATATCATTTAAATACACTCTGTGACTAGAACAATTAAAAACACCTGTATGATGTAATACAATGCAATACGTCAGCCCTGAAGTGAATACAACTTAAACTGTTAAACTGTTTTTTCTTTATTGTTTCTGTGTTAACTCTTTCATAGTTTATTACAAGACAGTTGCATCAGATTGCATATAGCACTTCAAACTCAGTGTACAAAGTGCTTCACAGTTACAGAAAGATGACAAAAGCATTTGAATAAATAAATACCAAAGACAAGCAATACTGTTTTAACAAATACGAACAAATCAGGGCAAGGAAGCATCAGCAAAAAGATTTTGAGATGAGATTTCAAACACTCAGCAGAGTTTGCTTATCTGACTCCCAAAGGATGTACAGGAGTTTCTATCTGTATTTATTGATTTACACATTGTCATATTTGTTGTGATAACACAGTTCAACTCTGTAAAAGACTGTATAGATGTATTTTTAGAGACATACACCTTATTCCATGCAGCATTTTTGCTTTGTACACTCTTATATGCCGATAATCACACCTCAACATTGTATATACGATATATGATTAGCGATGAACACAAACACAGACACTGTTGTCACAGTAATAAAGACCAGCTTTATTTCGTCCTCTTACAATAGCTAGATACATTTAAGGCTTTTCCAATAGAATGGATACAAGTGGTAAATCTGCCAGCTGAAAATCATTTCGGGGCTGTAAAATGTCATAAAACAAACATCACATCACGCATTGCTGTAATCATCATTTCAGCAAAATGGGTTTTCCCTTCTACACAGAACAGTTATTTAAAGGAACGAAAAAGTGCCTCGCTGAGAGATTGTTGCAGCATGTTTTGTCACATATGACAAACAGTTCTATAATATCTAGCAATAAGTGAAGTTTAGTGGGCTTAACCAACGACTGTTTCTGCAGCTTGTATGTTTTCTTTTTGTAAAACATGAACATGTTAGAATGAAATGTCTTCATTTACAAATTCCCAGATTAATAAGATACATATCAAAAAACAGACTCAAATACTCTGCTGACAAAACTGAAGCTTACCCAAAAGCAGATGCATTTTCATTCAGTGTGTCATTAGAAATTGCCTGAGATAAAGAAAAGAATATCCACATGTAAAACATTTGAGCATTTAACAGAACAGTGTAGTAAATGAAACTGGGATGTTGAAAAGCACATATTATGCAGTTACTTGAAAAAGCTTTGGACATTTGACGACATTTCATGAAAGACAATATTTGAAGTTTCTTGTTTCTCTCAGGGAAAGTGACACACGTTGTTGCTGAGAGACGACGCAAAATGTTTGAATCCAGTTGCAAATGTACTCCCACAACAGATGAACAAATATGATACAGTAATATCCAACTCTCTTAGACTAGTGTTAAACTTCTGCTTTTTACCAGCAGCCATTCTAAGAACAGTTTCTCATAGAGATGAATAATTAGCTCTGTTATAACCACCACTTAAATCATAAGTGACCTGAGGTATTGAGCAGTCTGTGAAGAAGTTGGGGAAGGCCAAAGTGCACAGTGCGTTGTCCTCTATGGACCCAGAAGCAGCCTCAGAGGGACAGTAGACGGGAGGCTGGGTTGGGCCCGTACGCAGGCTCTCTCCTAGTTTCTTAGAGGATCCTGAGCAGCTAGTCCAGGGCTCGGAGTAGAGGAGACCACCAACTAAATGGTGAGCATCGTAGGAAGCAGGATCTGGGCCTCCCATCTCTGGCAGCCGGACGGGCATACTTTGATAAAGGTCCTGGTCGCTCACCATGTTGCTATAATCAGGCCCCAAGAGCTCAAAGAACTCCGCAGCCTCAGGATTACCTCGTTCCAAGTCCTTCAGCGTCATCCCAGATGTGGAGCTGACTTTGGAGCAGTTGGCAGGCTCAGTGAAGAAAGAGGGGGGCAGGTTGCGATGCCTTAGGGGTGGTTTCTTGGCTTTTTCACCCCTTATATCCTTCACAGGGCTGAAGAGGGCTGCCAAGCTTTTGCTCTGTAAGTTTGCCTGGACCCCATCACGTTTCAGAAGAGTTTTGCTCTGCAAAGGGCTTGTCTGAGCCAGGGGGGAACCTTGTCTTTTAACCGGTGCATCTGCTAGGTTTCCCGGTGTAATAATGCCAGTGCACCTTTTGATCTGCTTCTGTAGATACTTCCGGTGGTTGACTTTCCTCTTAGATTTCACTGGCTTGTCCAGAGCCAGCTTGATATTGCTGGAGGCTGAGTCTATGAAGCTCAGCAAGTCCCTAGTGGTCTCTTTGTAGTCCTCGTCATTTTCTGTCTCACCGAGGAGACTCCCATCCAGACTTTTCTCCACGTCGTACTCCATCACAGAACCAGGGAAGCAGAAATTCATGAACTGAGGGTTCATGATTGCAGTCTGAACAGCCATTCCTCTGTCGAGCCCAGTGGCTACACCTGTGGCATCCGCTGTGATCCCTGAAGCAAAAGTTTCTTCAGAGCATGTCTTTTTTCCAAACACCTGGGCCTGATGCTGCTCATGAAGTTCCTGTAAACATTGCAGAGTAGAAGTGACTGGCTCTGAGAAAAGCAAGGAGATCTTTCGGGGGGCTGGACTAATGATGTCAGAACATCAAAGAGGAGGGGCAAAGAGAGCGCAGGACTTAACTCTTTGCTTGTGCCTGACCACCTGCATCTAAGAAGGGATTTGTCTGAAATTCCCTGCTGAGTTGAAGACAATAACCTCTGTCAGAACTCTCCCCCTCTAGTTTAACTGTTTGTGTGTGCTCTGAACCAAAAATGCTTTCATGAAACTAGAGGATATTACTGTAACAGTGAGCAGAAAAGCCTTGGATAAGAGTATTTTTGCTGGGTATAATTGCTATACCAAACTATTTTGTTAAACATGATAATTAAACAAACACACTTGTTTTTTTGATTAAAGTTACATCCCACAAAAATCCTGAAAGTTGGTGTCATCATTCACGTGATTCCTGCTTGCTTTTCTAAACATTCGAACCACTATTCAAACACTGTTATTTGTTTCCTTTCTGGATTATCAAATAGAAGTTAACTTGTAATCTAATTACTGTTCATTTAGGCACTGAAACAAACCACAAACCAAGGCTATACAGTAGTGAGAAAGGCTTCTTTTCTGTGGGAAAATCTTTGTGCCCAAACAGATGCCACTATTTGGGAGAATCTTCCCGACTGCTTGCTTGTGTCTTAATCTGCTCATGGCAAAAGTTGATTTCTTGTGCATTCCCAGGCCAGTGGGAATTTCTGCCCTGGCCTGACAACTATTATGGGCTGCCTTTGACATAAAGCCCTACAGGGTCTAAATAGCCTCTATTCTTCGCCCGGCAGTGAAAGGGAGCTTTGTGCCAGAGATTCATTAAATTGCACCTCACAGCCCCTTCGTAAAATGGGTCTCAATAATGAACAGTCGATTTAACTAGAAAAGCTGCCGGAGCTGTTAAATTAAAGGGGAATAAAGTGCAGTTCAGGCTCAGTGTGCCAGAAGAAATGTTGACCTTAAGAAATCCTGGGTATGAAACTTCTGTTGTAAACAATAACGTATTTACAGGAAGTTTCTTGGCCAGCAGTGAATACAACGGAGGATGTGTCCGAGAGCCAGATTGTTGTGTTGCCAGCACTTATCCCAATTTAAGTGGAATTTCAACTGAATTTCAAGTGCATGGACTATTAGACATAGTTTAACTATACTGTAAAGAATGTGCAGCTTGCAGTTACATGCACACATATTTTCTATTTGTTTACCAGAGAATGTAGAAGTATATATCTGATCACAATAAAGCCTTCATTTACTATTCTTATTTTAAGTTAAGAGATGCTGCAGCTGAATAATTGAAAGAAGATCCCCCTTCTTACTAAAGTGCATGTTGAGGTGAGGCAGTGACTCATTTAAGAGTTGGAGGGATGAAAAGAAAAGTCTGAGGCAGCGAGGGAGTGAGGCCGTTAAAAAAATTCTTTCTTATGTTAATTCCTGGGGAGAAAAGGGACAGCGAAAGTGATAGCACTAATCTAATTATCTGTGGCCCAACACAAGTCTGAGACTGAAAAGAAATACAGGAAAACTACAAATTTACAAGTAACAAATTGTTACAAAATATACTAAATGTTTTCTTTTATACAGCTGGCCATGAAGGACCTTAAGATATTACTAGAAAAAACAAGAATTCATGTGCGGGAACTGAAGAGACTTTGGGTATTCAGTTGAACTGCCTTCAGCATTTATTTGTAAATTCAAAAATGTTATCTTATTGATATTGATAAGTTTAGGGAGAAAATGGAGCAGAAGCCGTATCACAACATCTCAAGAATTCAGCGATCTTTTAATGCCTGCCCAACGTGATTCTGTCTCCCTCTTAGCTAGCAGCACAATTTTGGCAAAGTGACATCATCACAGTCGTGGCAGCTATATCCCCCTTTTTTCCAGTCAAGGGGCTTTGGCTTTTGTGCTGGTGGGTCATTCACATCACAGAGCCTGACGCACAGATCCCGGAAACAAGTTTCTATTGTTGCATAAAGGCTGAGAGGGCGAGAGGGGATGGGCTTTGGCAGACCAGCTCAGAAAAAATATATAAACTGAGAGCTTTTGACTTGTTTCCACTCCTAAGGCATTAAGTGTGAAGTTAATTGTTATGTTCAATTTATTTTAGCATTAATCACTGAGGTCAAACTATAGATTGAATTTCCAAAAACTCATTATTTTTGGAGCTTTGTGGGAATTTTAATTTGGGGGAAATAATTTGTAGTCTACTGCGCCTTTTCCTACAACCAAATTGTTAAGTACACAGATCCATATTGTTCAGATATTGTTAAACACTAGCACCACGCCCTCTGTCCCAGAGCATTTACTTATTCAGCAGCGCCAAACTGGAGGGAGCGGGGTGCTCAGTGCAACGTGATGTGACATACACAGGCTTAATCTCTTCCTACTAGTGTGTGGTCCCCTGTCTGAGCAGGGACATACTCAGAGTTTGGGGTCGAGAGAATACTAATAACACCTTTGATTGATGGCCAGTGTCAGAGACTAAGAAAAGGCCGGCAAAATTAATGACCTCTCAAAGTCCTGAGAAAAGTTTAAGGACGGCATTTAGATGCGGAGACCCCGTCCTCCCCCATGTTAAGATATGTTTCATTTTACTGGGGTGTCTGAAATCCAGTCAAGCCTGTGACAAAATGCGGAGAAGTCAGGCTTTGTGCCTCCCGGTAGAAAATCAACCCACATACCAGTGCAGGACATGTTGCTTCACAAAGTCATGTCATGTCAGGAACTTCTGGGGTGCAAAGAGTTGCCCAGAATAGTTCAAAGGAAATTTTAAAAAGCAAGAAGACATATTTTCATCGCCAGTCAAAGTGTTTTAGTCTTAGTATTTTCATGACATTTGAGTCTTTTAGCTTGACATTTAAAAAAGAAAAAAGAAAAAAAATGCGACTTCATGGTGAAGTACAAAAGGCTTCTCGGTCCCTGCCGATTCCCCGAATCCACTCACCGCCTCACTCTTAACCTTCCATCAACCCTTCTCAACCTCTCTGGCACCCCATGAGTTGTATTAATAATATTACTAGCAGGGGGGGAACAAACCAGGGTCTATGGGCTGCCTTGGTGCAGCAATTTAGAGCTTTAATGGCAGCCAGTGAATGAATGCGTGCCAGGGGGAATCCCACAGGTTGGGCCACAGGGGTGAGGTCAGCAGGCGTAGCTGCAATAATCTCCCACCACTGACTTTATTGGCCTCCTCCGATTGGGCTTTTATTAAATCTCAGCCACATGCAATTGTTCCTGCTGGTGGAAGTAACTTAAAAGTCTCAGTCTCCCTTAAACATGGCAACGAGTACAACAGTGCACCCATATATGATCAAAAGACAATTAGAAATATGATATGACAATGTCATTAGTAGCTTTTTAATCAGTTTCACAGGAAGATGTGCTTCTTGGGAACGTCAGGATATTAAATAAAGCTGGTAGACATAAAAAAAGTAATAAAAAAAGTGAGGAAGACACTGTTCTTCTGTGAACAATAACAAATCAAGTTTAATAGTACACAATATTGAAAACAATTTTTTTATTTTTGGTAACTTTTCTCCTGAGACTTCTTTAAGTGTTAAGAAGAATATCATATTGTACATATATCTTGAAAAAAACAAATACATCCAAGTGAAAACAATGACTAATCAACAAAACTGACAACACAAAAGAACGTAATGGGTGTCAATTTATAATGATGAAACTAAAAGACAAAAATGAAATTAAGAATGTGAATAACTGATTGTATCCCTGATTGTAACACCGACTGACAACAAGAAAACACAAGCTTAGAGGCAGAGAGGCCATAATGAGTTTTTGGCAACTTTACATGGGAGAAAAAGGATAATAATGATCGTGGGAGATGATAATGTGGTTACATGAATAAAAACATTCACACAACAGCACTTGTTATCACAACTCTCAGTTTTCTCTCATACCTCTCCACATCTTGGAAATTTAAAGTTTGGCATAAAGAAAAAGAGTGTGTCTAATGAGGTCAATGAAAATTGTAGTCTGATGTTCCAGCACTGATCATACTGTAGCTACATGAATAAGATTCAAAAACTTTCACGTGATTAATGACATCGTTATTAAAATAAAGAGCATAGTCAAATAGAGAAAGAAAGAAAAGTACCCTAACATTAATTGAAAAAGGCACAAACTTTGCCTTTTATAATGATGATGACCCTGTGGAATACCGTGTCAAGCAAATTAAAGCTGGTTAATCCCGGTCGGGGGACATTGTGCTGCTTTTAGGGACTAGGGGGTGGATGCAGTTTGAGGTGTCCCTTTAGCCTGCTTGATCCATTCTCGAAAATACATCACCTCCAACGCCCGGGCTGCGCGGACTGAAGGGGTGTCATGGACATTGCTGTAGCGGAGGTCCAAGTGATGGGCACCATCAGGAATCATAATGGAAACCAGAGAATCTGTTATGTTGGAAGTCACTCCACCAGACGACCACGGGTCTAGTCCTCCGTTACTGAAATACAACAGCAGAAACAGCGTGCACTGAAAACATATGATCAGACACTTGTGTTCATTCAGGGTATTCAGAGCCAAACGATAACATCATTTGGGACTTTTGGTAGTATTGTTTGTACAAAGTGTATTAAAGTAAAATCATTTATTCATATATGCTCCTTTATTTTTTTTTTATCTACTGGGCTACGCCAGCTTTATAGCAGGTAAATGTAAGCAAGTAAGCTTTTCAACTCCCCTTCTGTTTTTTAGTGGTGTAATTGTTGCCGTCGCAAAGGTAATCGGATCGCTTTCCGTTTCTCTCATAGCCTAGCAACTAGGCCCCCCCAAACTTCAATTCACAACACAGTATTATAACAATACAAACTACTCTAGTTGTGCCACCGTCCGCCATTTACACTACCTGGGGATAGCTACTGATAGCTGACGGGGAAAACAAAAGCACTATCCTCTTCCGGTTTTAGTTGCGCAACACGGTTGAAGCACTTCCTTTGTGCCGTATATCAAGCGTTGATTTTCCCAGAAGATCATACCCGGTGGCAGACAGAATTACATAGTGAAAGCGAGGCTTATAGGGAACCAATCCAATTGCAGATGGTGTCATTATTCTTTAGCCATTACTTCAACATTTACTACAATAATGATAATTTAAAGCAAAAAACACGTCTATTACCACTTTAAATACCACCTTTCGACACCAGACCGGACATAAAATACGGAAAACTCATCATAAAATGTGCTACACAAAATAATAAAACACTTAATGTTGTATGTCAGTATCTGTCAACCTCCCACATGGGCTGTTAGCTGCTGTGGGCCCTTTTTGTGAGTACCTTTCTTTAATGATTGCCGTATGTTATGACATTTTATTTGAGCGGCTTTAAAAACTCACACATAAAATTCCTGATTGCCACCCTGTTTATTGCTTGACAAAAGCTGCTAATTGGTATTTAACCTAACAAGACCCACCTCAGTGTTTGTGAGTCAGTGCTTTTTCATTTAAGTTTCACAAGCTTCTGTCTACGTCCTGTGGCGACCCAGGTGGGTACTCTTTATTTGTCTGCAATAAAAGCCAGTCAAAATTGGCACTTTAATGGCACTCACTGCACTAATCAAACCCAGAAAACACAGGTAACCTTCTCTCTGGCATTTCAAAATCCACGTTTACCTGAAGATGATGTTACTGTGAGAGGCGATGTCCTTTGCCCCGTAGACTGTGCCTGCCCAGTCAGCTCGTGGCCTGACACCAAACATGGCGTGACACTCATCAGAAAAGGCCTGGAAATTCCAGTCCTCAGGTTCAAACATGTCCTGGATGCCGTCTGTGCACATGGGCATCACCATCTCTGTGCAGGCCTGGGAAAGAAGGATTGAACAGGTATTCATTGTGACAGGTAAAGCTGCCCAGTGCCACATCTGTTCTGCAATTTATTCAGCATGACAAGACTAATCCATGCGCTCCGTGTTACCGCACCTGGTAAAACCAGCCGAGGAGACCGAGGCTGCCGGTTGCAGTCTGAGATGTGTTGAGACAGGAAGAGCTTCCGGTGTAGTTGTAGTAGACCTTTGCTGCTTGGGATACACCGTGCAGCAGCTGGTAGTCAGACACAGTGGCATCGAAAGCAAGATGCTTGCACACCACCTTGAAAATATAATATATGAACAAGCAAAACACAAAATTATTAACTAAAAGTTTGTGATATAGCTATAAATAGCAGCATGTATTTTCTTTTTTAAATAGCATAAAAGAGAACAATATAAATATCTAATTTCCTTGTATACGTCCGAGTTGTTTACGAGACTGGACATTGCTTTTTTTTTGGTGGCCCATAAAGTGTTTTTCCACATAAAAAGTGGTGGCGCCTGATTTGCATATGAAATTCCCTGGAATTAACTTGAATTTATTGCTCTAATCTTGGCACGAGAGGAAGAAAAACATCCATTAACTTAAAGCCAATGGTTTATATTTTGCTAAGTTTTGCACTCCTTACTGCCATTTTGTTTAACCACGGTTGATTTCTCAGAATTAATAGCGTGGATGATAAATATTTGCGTTTCAGCTTTTGTTTAGTTTCACTGCGTGTTGTTATGGTTGCAGCAGCAGAGTTGGCTGTGGCTGTTGTTCTGCACTCTTTGTGAGGCAGAGAAACTGGGCTTTCTTGTTTGGAGGTTGGAGGGGAGCTGCGCTAGTGTGGAGTCTGTTACTAAGGCTTTTGTCTGCGGCCTCGGGAGGAGTTGGTGGTCGATGGATGAGGAGGGCCACAGACATGTCCAAGCAAAGATTTATACTGTGAAAAAAAACACTGCAATTGGTCCAAAGCATCTTCTCCTTACTTTTCAGATAGGATTAGGCTTATACATTCATCTCTGCCAACAGATTCCCCTCCTCTAAGCCCTCAATACCCCGTTCTCACACTCACTCAGATAATCACATTAGCTTTGTCATTAAAAAAGCTCCTCTTTGCACCCACTGCCTAAACCGCTTAAGCCACCCATAGGGGTCGCATACATTAAAGGCACTGAGCCAAACAACTCAAAATGACCATTTAGTGTTTATTTCACCTAACATGGGGCTCCTGGATCTATTCAGTGGATCAGTGATAAACAAATAAGCAGACAAAAAAATGTATCACACGAGTAAAAGTTTTAGTGCGAGTCTGCTGTATGGGGTGCTCGGAGGTGTGTTGAGGCACCAATATAGAGAGTCGGGGGTCAATGGCAGAGCTTGGTTTATTCACGTGACATGCCAAGGTGACTGGTAGAATACACTGCACCCAAGTCGATCAGACTCTGCAAAACAGCCGCTATACTGTCACAGGCTCTTTTACATGAAAACAAAGAACTTTTTGTAATGTTGAGAGTTTAAAAAAAAGAAGCCACATTACACGATTACAGTTTCTTTTCCTTCTATTTTGGCAAGTTTTCCGATTATTTTCTTACAACAAGTGTCTAGTGAAGTATTTGTTACAGTCTCATTCAAATGAGAGCGGTGAACCTTTTGTTTTAATGGCCTCATGAGCTGCTCTGGGCAAATGTCCTCTTGCTGTGGTGCCATGTGAGCGTCCTAAGAGAAACACCTCAGAGATCTGACGGAGTGTGCAGATGAAAGGAGCATTGGTACGATAAACGAAAAGAATGGTGGCTTGTAGCTGCTCATCTAAAGAATACTTAAAATCTAAAAAAAAACAAGACCTCTCATGAATATTAATGAAGTTATTTGACAGCTGTTGTAAACAAAAGCTTGAACGACCACAACAAACACTTCACACACAAATCAGGCGCTTAACCAAAGACAAACTAAATAAGTAAAGACCTGTGATAGTGAATCCATTTGAAGTTGAACTACAAATGAACATTTTATTAGATTTTTTTCGGTCCATGCTAGATTGTCAGAAAAACTGTTTTGAATCTTCGATACAGTATTTTACTATAGTGGATGTTTGTACCTGGATCGGCCAGCGAGGAAGTGGCTGCAGAAAATTTGCTTCGTAGGGGTAGTCCACCATAGCCAGGTTCACCCAAGTCTCCTGAAGCCAGTTTTTGAAGCCAAAAGCATCATTCTTGTTTTTAAGAGGGACGCATAAACTGAATTCTTCTGACAGCCACTGAAGACCAGACTCTTGTCAAAAGAGCAAAACATTATGTCATTACATTAGTAAATCAATGTTTTATGTGAACAGCATAGCATTTATATGTACTGCTGGGTACTAAAATGTGAAATTGACATTGTTGTTTTAACAAAGCAACGTTTTGATAAAACAAAGGTTATTTTGTTCGTACTTAACAGCTCCCATGGGGGTTTACCAGACATAATATCAAATCCTTATCATAGGTTTAGCTTCTAAATGCTAATAAACTAATAACCATTACCGTATTGTGGTTAAGGGACAGGGTGCTCAAACTTAAGGAGCAAATGCTCCAAGTCCACCCAAAGAAATACCTGTGAAAATACTTTATACTTTAACTAGTTAAATAAAATAGTTAATTTCTACTTTTAGTCTAAATGTCTGATTGGTTGTCTAAATCTCACAACTTCTTTCTCATATATTTTTTACCTTTTCAATGCTCAGAATCTGAAGATTTTTGGACAGATGCAACCAAAAACCCGCCGGTAATGATGCGATAGGAATAAAAAGTATCACTCAATTCAGTCAAGCGTTTTCCTCCAGTTTAAGGTTATGAAAATGAAAAAGGTACCACGGGAGCCTTTGGGCACACTTTCTTATTCCGATCTGAGCAGAACACTAAAGAACTAAGATACTCAGAGTTATGCAGGTTGTACATTTTATGGATCCACACATTACAATCTGTCATCTGTGGAGAGGCTCTAGACTTTATACCCAATAGTACGACAAGTTTGAGTAAAAGCAGTCTGGTTTCTGGCTTTAGTAGACGGTTAGTCAAATTCACAAATGTAGACATTATGGACAGACACGTAGAAAGTCTCAAAACCCAGGAGCCTTCCTAATATAGAAGATTAAACATTATCATAAAACATAAACATAAGTTATTGTTTGGAATTATTTAAATAAGTCATATTTCCTACAAGATGTGTACAAACGATAATACACATCAGTTCCTCTGGTTGTCTTTCCATTACTGTAATTGTTCTTTTGCACACTTCTGCAGTCATGGTTACAGACTCTGTCTCCAACTCACTACACTTGTATTTTGAGTGTCATTCATTTGCCATAAAATAGACAACATGAACAATAAACAAATTTAAAGATGAATTTGACTGTCAGCATTATTATTATTATTTTCTAATTTTCCGTAGATATCGGCATAATGCCGTTATCGTATTTGAGCCGTATTTGAGCCACAATAATCGTGTAGTAAAAATCTGATATTGTTACAGCCCTACTTTCTACATTAATCAACCCATCTTGACTATTCAACTTACCAGCGGATGATACATTGTTAATAGCCTTCCACGACTTTCTGATGTTTGCATCACAGTTATATCCACTGCTGGCAAAGTCCTGTGTAACTATGTTGTAGAAGTCTCCACATGGCACCATACCAGGGAACTGCCATATGGGTGCGGAGGCTGCCAGAGCTCTGAAATCCAATAAGAAGCAAAAGCATTTTCACTTCTTTTCTTAAAATGACACAAGCTGCAGATCCATTATCCTGGGAAGTCTTTATAGAATTTATGTAACATGTTTGCTGAGGCAGCATAGTTATTACGAAGGCGATGTAGAAATCAAAAGATCGCAGATTCAAACTCTGATAGCTAATGTCTCATACATGCCGAGCCTCTGAGCAAGGGTCCATAACAAACTCTGTTGGTAAAACCTTTTGCTTAACTGCTGCTACTGATTGGAGCTGCAAACATGCAACGTTGCCTGTTACATGTCCAGTCTGAATAATATCTTACCCAACAACAATATTGGGGTATTTCATCCTGAACCAGGCGGCGAGCATCCCTCCATAAGAACCTCCAACAGCGATGGCAGGGCTCCGCTGAGCTCCAGGTAAAGTGCTCTTGAGGTTCTGAATCAGCACTGCAAAATCTGCCAGAGCCTGCTCTGAGGTCAGGTAGTTCAGGTGTTTGTTGTCCTGCAGGCAAATGACAAGCATGACAAGTTGTAAAATGGAATGAATGGTCTTAAAAAAAAAAAAACTGGCACCGACAGTGAAACCAGCCTTTCGCTAGAAAATACTAGAATTTCAGAATACACATACTCTTTTCTATAAGTCATAGTTTTGTTGGTACTGTACATTTATTTTCTGGGCTGGGAAACTGTACATTTATTTTATTTGGGCTGGGAAACCCAATTATTATTATTTTTAAGTCAAACATATTTAATCAGATTTATTCAGACTTAGATGTACTCCAAGTGTAACACTATATCATCTCTTACACTGTAAGAGTCTTGCCCAAATGGCAGGGACTCTCCATAGTAACGATGTTCTGCAAAAACCAGCATGGCACCCAACTCTTCCGCAATTTCCCACATGAAGCCCTAGAGAGAAAAACAATGACAGGTGTTGCATTAGACTGACGACTACGCGCAGTGTAAATACTAAGGTAACACTGGATATTTACAGTATTGTTGCAGAACCAGGTGATGTCTCCTTCATTGCCAGTGTAGAACAAAATAGGTCCTCCAGGCTGCTGCCAGTGTTTGTCGGCCACAAGGTATCTCTGTTTGAAGGTGCCATCCTCTAGGAAACCAAAATGATCAATCTGTAACAAATAAAAACATGAAACTGCATACAATTAGGGCATAATCTTAATTGTACTCAAAAACATCATAATCGCTCTCAGTGTAGCTGAAGTGTGCAACCAACTTACTTAAAGGTGCAACGTGTAAAAAATCTAATTTAAATGCGTCTTGTGCATAGGTCACATTTGTTGACGGACAATAATTAACTGATGTTAATCTACACAGAGCATTTTATAGGATGCAGTTAGTGCACATGATCGGCTCAGAGCTGGATGGGATCAGCTGATACCTGGCCCTGCAGTAACAGTCTCGAGGTAGGATTCGAGGGTAATTAGCCCCAATTTGTAAGAAAATATGTTGGAGCCAGTTTAAAGAATGCCACATTAGTTCCACTTTAGATGAGATATCCTTTCATCCAACCTCCGGGATTCTGGGATATTTCAACAATATTTCCTGTATTCTTTACTAAACAAAAGTAGAAAGACACCACCAGCCTCACAGAGAAGACGGACCCATGAGGCTGTGCAGAGTTGTCCAGCCCTTGAAACAGCACCAACACTTCATACAAAATGTTTTAGTTTTGTTTCCCCCCTCCTCGCTCACTTCCCTTCTCAGTGGATACAAAGGACGCAGCAATTTTATGAGCCAGTGACACATAAAGATTCTGGGGCCTCAATGTGTTCATTCAAGCCTCGACTCCTTAGTGCTTGGCAATACTTTTACGTGTGAAGGGACCATGAGACCGTTTAAAGGAACATTTCGGCAGTTTGGCAGCAGAATAAGCTTCAGTGGTCCTGGTTGTCAAACGTATAATGTTAGAATTATGAGAGTAAAGCATTTAAGTTGCTGCATGCAATTCAAAAAAGTTAAAAATAATGTTTGTGTTATTAGTTACTTTTTATTCACAACAGCGTTTTTAAATGGTAGATTTCTGATTTTGGGAGCAAAACTCTTTAATTATTGAAAGCTAAATTCTCTTGCAATGCAAACTGAAATATCCAAACGCTAAACTAAAGTAGTTGAATATACAAGCCGAAAGGGCCCCTGGTGAGTAGTGTATCACTTGCACCCACTCAGTATGCACATCACAAAACCTATAAGATAGGTTTCATAACAAATCCACACCCCGATGAACAGTGCCACCATGTGGTCACTGCAGACAGCACATGAGCAGTTTGATATTAAAATTCAATTCACATACTGCACATCTACTGGACCAGAACGTTAACTATTCTACAAGAAAAAAGACAGCAGCTGTTGTGTTACAGTCTAGTACATGAAGACATAAGGGAAACAACTGAAGCTCCAGTAAACTACATCAGTTCATTTGGAGGATGCTAACGCACCTTCACACTTCCATTCATTGTCTGGAGGCGAAACGCAGTCAAGAGGATTTCCTCTTCTAGATCAAATCTAGATCAATCTTGGTGCTCTGCTCGCACAGCTCGTCCCACAGAGAGTGTAGAAAAAGGCAGCATGATTGATGATTCTTTTGTAAAAACAGCAGACTTGCTAGTGCTACTGCTACTGGAAAGTGGATTACAGGGGTTGTATGTGTTGTTCTTGTCTAGAAGAAGCATACATTATTTTGTTGAAAGAAAGCACATCAGACAAGACAATGGCCTTCAGAAGGGAGGAAATGGTCTTTATCTTCTTGTCAGCGTGGCTGATTATAGGCAGGATGTCGTGGGTTGGACCAGGTGTGGCACATTGTCCCCCAGTCCAAACAATGCTTTGTGGATGCACATTATCAGCAGTTTGGTAATATTATACTTAGGACTAAAACTAATTGTTATTTTCAATTTCAATTTTGTTTGTCTAAACAAAAACACAAAGATATTTAATCTATTATAATGCTCACGTTTGGGAATCTGGAACCATAAAACTGACTTAAATTATTAATCTATTATCAAAATAGATCCAATAATAAATTAACAAATCACTGCGGCTCTAAAAATACTAATATTCTGTACTTAGTACTTAGTAATATACACTTTACAATTATCTGTGTATTGTTCTTTTTTTAAATTGTGTAGATTCTTTTTTTTGGCCTTCCCCCTCTGTTATTCAGTAGAGCTGAATAGAGACAGGAAAGGGGGAGAGAGGGGGGGAGACACCGTAACAGGAGCGCTGCCGGGCATCCCAATCTGTGAATTATTCTAAAGTGTTTATTAATCCTCTCACTTTAACAAATCGTTGGAGCAGCAGGGATTGTTTCTACTCTATTTACTTACTTTACTTATGTCTACTAACACGGATCTTGGAAGTGCTTGCAAAGAAAGGCTGCAACTAATGATCATTTTCATAATCGATTAATCTGCCGATTATTTTCTAGATTAATCTTTTAGTGAATAAAATGTCAGGAAACAGTGAAGAATGTCCATCCTAGTTTCTCAAAGTGTGATGTCTTTAAATGTCCCATCTTGTCAGTCCAAAACCCAGAGATATTAAGTTTAATATGAAAATATAAATACTGAGAAAAGCAGGAAATCAAAAACAGCATTTTCTGACATTTTTCTCAAGAAAGATTACTTTCACAATTAATCGATGATCAAAAAAGTTGCCGATTATTTGTCTGTCGATCGACTAATTGATAAGTGGACTAATCATTGCAGCTCTACGGTCAAGGCAGGGAAACGGGCGTAAATACGGACAGATAGAGTCGAGGAGAGTAATGAAGACACAAGCACAGTCTTGTGATTGTATGAGTCAAGTTCATGAGTCACTAAACATGATGCTGCGTTACGCACCTCCATGTAGGCTACACTCAGCATGCAATTTGATTCTCCATGAAGTAACAGTAAATGGAAAATGTAAAGGCTGAATGAAGATCTCTTAGACCCCCCTGAAGAAAAGTGTTTCACATTCACTGGGCCCTGGAGACCTTTTTAGGCAGGGAGCCAGGAGGAGTAGTAGCAGTTCTTCTGGCAGGAACAAAGCCAATTGTGATGGTTTTCCCTCCACTACAGGAAGCCAGAGTGAAACACTATTGTCTGCCGACACAACGCAAAACAACAACTTCTACGGAATTAAATTGTAGAAAGAGCAAGTGTTGCAGATATTATTAAAAAGCAAACAATGAGCCCAAGTAATGTGCAGTGGTGGTAAACAAAAAGGTGAACCAACTCTAACCAGTCAGAAATCATAAAATAACATAAATTATATTTTAAGAAAATATTGCTTATTCTTTGTTGTTTTGTAAAGATTATTAAAACACCATTATAACACCCATCTGGTTGTACTTACTGTATTATTGTATTGCTTCAGACCAAATATAGGGATATTTTGTTGTCATATTTGAACTATTACTTTTCTACACCCCTAAAGAATAACACACACATTATTGGCTTGGCTTACCTACCACAGGAAGGAAACAAAAACATTTAAAAGTGAAGTGAATCAGGAAGAAGTCAAAGAGGAAGAACCCAGTGTAAAACATACCTGCAAATACAGTTTTTATAGACAAATTGTGAGTAAAAGAGAAAAGAGATACATTTTAAACTCACCTTCTGGTCAAAATATAATGTTTCATAGCTGATGGGGACCTCAGTGGAGTGAGATGACCCACCACGCCTGGATAAAAGTTGTTGTTTGAGGGCGATCACGTGTAAGCAGCCGAAACACAGCGTTAGGATGCAGGTAGCTGCAGCTCTGTCCACAATCCTCACTCCAGCCTTCATTGCTGCTCCTGTCACACACAGCTCACAACACACTGATCTGACTTCAGCATATGATAATGAGGTCGCATGATCTCTTTTTGCTGGTACAAGGGAAGATGAGACCTGTCCCGTAAAAGAAAGGAAGTGGAACTCGCCTGTCAGCAAATCCGGAGAGGTGTTGTCAGACAGCGTGAGACCTATATTTAGCAGCAGAGCAGAGGTAGCTCGCTGTTGCAAAGGAAGCGTCAGGTTCAACGTCTTCCCAATTTATTTTAAACAACTTTAATTTCACTGTAGCCGACTAGCAGTCAGCAGAAAGCAGATGGTTCCTACTGTAAATATTATCGCAAGGGTTTATGGGAGTCTGAGTTTAACGTTGGCACGTTGATGTTGATGCTCGAAACAGACTGGTCTATCTTTCAAAGTAGAAGTATACCGGAAACACGCCCAAAGCACGCACCCATCCCAAGACCGTGTTAATTTTACTTTGAGCATAAAATCCCCTCTGTGTAGCCGCGGTGTATATCTATTAAAACTTCTTCCTAATTTGAGGCTTTTATTTTGAAAGTCAATACCGGAAATGTTCAATCAAGTGAGCAACTATTCAGTTTCTTTACCGTGTATCAGGTAAACATGTCAGACCTGTCAACCCTCCCGTTTTCCCCGGGATTATCCCGTATCTTTCCTTCTATCCCGCTGTCCTCCCGTTTAAATATTTCCCGTAATTATCCCGCATTTTTTATTTTAAAAAGTGTACTAGTTACTAGTTACTTTTATTAGCTAGTTACTTTTATTAAAAGTACCTAGGTAACTAAAGCTGTCAAATAAATGTAGTGGAGTAGAAAGTACAATATTTCCTTCTGCGATGTAGTGGAGTGGGAAAGTTGTGGAAATTAGGTACATTTACTCAAGTGCTTTACGTACAAATGTACTTGTACTTTCCATTTGATGCTTTTACTATACTTATACTCCACTACATCTCAGAGGGAAATAAAAGCTGTGTCTCAATTCAGAGGACGCAGCCTTCGTGGTCTTTAGAGGCCGAGTCCTCAGTAGACCGCGAAGGCTGAACCGAGCCGTCTACGAAATGAGACGGTCTACGGGGGGATGCGTTATGCTTTATGATTTATGATTTATGCGTTATGCGTTATGCTTTATGCTTTATGCATTATGCGTTGTGCGTTATGCTTTACGTTTTATGCTTTATGTTTTATGTTTTATGCTTTATGTTTTATGCGTTATGCTTTATGCTTTGTGCGTTATGCTTTATAAATTATGCGTTATGCTTTATAAGTTTTGTGCGTTATGATTTATGCTTTATGTTTTATTCTTTATGCTTTATGCTTTATGCGTTATGCTTTACGCTTTATGGTTTATACGTTATGCGTTATGCGTTATGTGTTATAAGTTATGCGTTGTGCGTTGTGCGTTATGCTTTACGCTTTATGCTTTATGCATTATAATTTATGCTTTATGCGTTATGCTTTATGCTTGATGCTTTATGCGTTACGCGTTATGCGTTATGCTTTATGCGTTACGCGATACGCGATACGCGTTATGCTTTATGCTTTATGCGTTATGCTTTATATGTTATGCATTATTCTTGATGCTTGATGCTTGATGCTTTATGCGTTACGCGTTATGCGTTATGCGTTATGCGTTATGCTTTATGCGTTATGCGTTATACTTTATGCTTTATGCATTATATGTTATGCATTATGCTTGATGCTTGATGCTTTATGCGTTACGCGTTATGCGTTATGCGTTATGCTTTATGCTTTATGCTTTATGCGTTATGCGTTATGCTTTATGCGTTATGCTTTATGCTTTATGCGTTATGCTTTATGCTTTATGCGTTATGCGTTATGCGTTATGCGTTATGCGTTATGCGTTTTGCTTTATGCGTTATGCTTTATGCGTTATTTGTTATGCTTTATGCTTTATGCTTTATGCTTTATGCGTTATGCGTTATGCTTTATGCGTTATGTGTTATGCTTTATGTTTATGCTTTATGCTTTATGCGTTATGCTTTATGCGTTATGTGTTATGCTTTATGCTTTATGTTTTATGCTTTATGCTTTATGTGTTATGCTTTATGCGTTATGCTTTATGCGTTATGCTTTATGCGTTATGCGTTATGTGTTATGCTTTATGCTTTATGTTTTATGCTTCATGCTTTATGTGTTATGCTTTATGCGTTATGCTTTATGCGTTATGTGTTATGCTTTATAAGGTATGCGTTATGCTTTATAAGTTATGAGTTATGCTTTATGCTTTATGCCTTATGCTTTATGCATTATGCGTTGTGCGTTATGCTTTACGTTTTATGCTTTATGTTTTATGCGTTATGCTTTATGCTTTGTGCGTTATGCTTTATAAGTTATGCTTTATGCTTTATGTTTTATGCTTTATGCTTTATGTTTTATGCGTTATGCTTTATGTTTTATGCTTTATGCTTTATGATTTATGTTTTATGCTTTATGCTTTATGCTTTATGCTTTATGCTTTATGTTTTATGCGTTATGCTTTATGTTTATGCTTTATGCTTTATGCTTTATGCTTTATGTTTTATGCTTTATGTTTTATGCTTTATGCTTTATGCGTTATGCGTTATGCGTTATGCGTTATGCGTTATGCGTTTTGCTTTATGCGTTATGCTTTATGCGTTATGTGTTATGCTTTATAAGGTATGAGTTATGCTTTATGCTTTATGCCTTATGCTTTATGCATTATGCGTTGTGCGTTATGCTTTATGTTTTATGCTTCATGCTTTATGTGTTATGCTTTATGCGTTATGCTTTATGCGTTATGTGTTATGCTTTATAAGGTATGAGTTATGCTTTATGCTTTATGCCTTATGCTTTATGCATTATGCGTTGTGCGTTATGCTTTACGTTTTATGCTTTATGTTTTATGCGTTATGCTTTATGCTTTGTGCGTTATGCTTTATAAGTTATGCTTTATGCTTTATGTTTTATGCTTTATGCTTTATGTTTTATGCGTTATGCTTTATGTTTTATGCTTTATGCTTTATGCTTTATGTTTTATGCTTTATGCTTTATGCTTTATGCTTTATGCTTTATGTTTTATGCGTTATGCTTTACGCTTTATGGTTTATAAGTTATGCGTTATGCTTTATGCTTTGTGCGTTATGCTTTATAAGTTATGCGTTATGCTTTATAAGTTTTGTGCGTTATGATTTATGCTTTATGCTTTATGTTTATGCTTTATGCTTTATGCTTTATGCATTATGCTTTATGGTTTATAAGTTATGCGTTATGCGTTATAAGTTATGCGTTGTGCGTTGTGCGTTATGCTTTACGCTTTACGCTTTACGCTTTATATGTTATGCATTATGCTTGATGCTTTATGCTTTATGCGTTATAATTTATGCTTTATGCTTTATGCTTTATGCTTTATGCTTTATGCGTTATGCGTTATGCGTTATGCGTTATGCTTTATGCGTTACGCGATACGCGTTATGCTTTATGCTTTATGCTTTATGCGTTATGCGTTATGGGTTATGCTTTATGCGTTATGCGTTATGCGTTATGCTTTATGCTTTATGCTTTATATGTTATGCATTATGCTTGATGCTTGATGCTTTATGCGTTACGCGTTATGCGTTATGCTTTATGCGTTATGGTTTATGGGTTTTGCTTTATGCTTTATGCTTTATGCTTTATGCTTTATGCTTTATGTGTTATGCGTTATGCGTTATGCGTTATGCTTTATGCGTTATGCTTTATTCTTTATGCTTTACGCTTTGTGCGTTATGCTTTACGCTTTATGCGTTATGCTTTATGCGTTATGCTTTATGCTTTATTCTTTATGCTTTATGCTTTATGCTTTATGCTTTATGCGTTATGCTTTATTCTTTATGCTTTATGCTTTATGCTATATGCTTTATGCGTTATGCTTTATGCTTTATGCTTTATGCTTTATGCGTTATGCGTTATGCTTTATGCTTTATGCTTTGTGCTTTATGCGTTATGCTTTATGCGTTATGCTTTATGCGTTATTCTTTATGCTTTATGCTTTACGCTTAATGCGTTATAAGTTAAGCTTTACGTTTTATGCGGTGTGCTTTATGCTTTATGCGTTATGCTTTATTCTTTATGCTTTACGCTTTATGCGTTATGCGTTATGCTTTGCTTTATGCTTTATGCATTATGCTTTGTGCTTTATGCGTTATGCTTTATGCGTTATGCTTTATGCGTTATTCTTTATGCTTTACGCTTAATGCGTTATAAGTTAAGCTTTACGTTTTATGCGGTGTGCTTTACGCTTTATGCTTCATGCTTTATGCGTTATGCTTTATGCTTTATGCTTTATGCTTTATGCATTATGCTTTATGTTTTATGCTTTATGCTTTATGCTTTATGCTTTATGCATTATGCTTTATGCATTATGCTTTATGTTTTATGCTTTATGCTTTATGTTTTTTCCTTTATGCTTTATGCTTTATGCTTTATGCATTATGCTTTATGCGTTATACTTTATGCGTTATGCTTTATGGGTTATGCTTTATGCGTTATGCTTTATAAGTTATGCGTTGTGCTTTATGCTTCGTGCGTTATACTTTATGCTTTATGTTTTACACTTCATGTGTTGTGCTAAAGCATAACGTGTAAAGCATAAAGCATAAAAAATAACGCATAACGCATAAAACATAACGCATAAAGCATAACGCATAAACTATAACGCATAACACAAAGAATAAAGCATAAAGCGTAAAGCACAATGCATAAAACGTAAAGCTTAATACATAATACATAACTTATAAAGCATGAAGCAAGCATAAAGCATAAAGCATAAAGCATAAAGCATAAAGCATAACGCATAACTTATAAATCATAACTTATAAAGCATAAAGCAGAAAACATAAAGCATAACGCATAACGCATAACGCATAACTTATAAAGCATAAAGCACAACGCCTAACTTATAAAGCATAACTTATAAAGCATAACGCATAAAGCATAACGCATAAAGCATAACGCATAAAGCATAACGCATAAAGCAGGGGTCGGGAACCTTTTTGGCATGGTGAGCCATAAAAATCAAATATTTTTAAATGTATTTCCTTGAGAGCCATATATTTAATAAAATTGAGTTTTAAGTATATCACGTCTCCGAGTACTAAAAGCGCTATCAGTGTTTCCCCTACCATTGTCTGTGCCCCCCACGGAACCCCGCTTATGTTATTTATTTAATTTATGTGCACGTTTCTGTGTCTACTGAACTGGTGTCAAACTCAAGGCCACAATTATATCCGGCCGCGAGAAAATATCATATGGTTTTGGTAATTAAATCAATGCATGGCACAACCACGGGAAAATACATATTTGAGGAAGTATCTAAATGTGTTAGAAATTAAACTGCCCCGGGACAAACTGGCGGGTCTGACGACAGACAGAGCCTGCGATGTGATGAAGAGAGCACCATGATGCTCTGGAGATGTAACATGTAATAAGCACCGTAACACAGACAGGAAACTTTATAAGAGTCAATGTAAGTCTTTTCCTGAGGAGATTCATTCTGAACATGGCGGTGCGATGGCTCAGTCTAGGACACACCACAGATCTCTTGGACGAAAAGTGTGGATGTGAGCTAGACTCTGTGTGCGACATAACGAAGCATCTCACTGTTAAACCTGCAGCTTCAGGGCCGTGTGATCACAGACATGTATGATGCAGTGACAGCTTTCCAAGCTGAGCTGCCTGTGGGAGACTCTGATGCAGCAGGAAACTATGGTCACTAAGTGTTTCTCCCCCGCTGTGTTCCCGACTGCGCATGAACTGCTCAGCAATCCGTTTGCAGTTGACGTGGAAACAGCACAGAGCGGAGGAAAGGAGAGGGGAGAACTAAAACAAAGTCCGCTGCTAAATGTTTTACTTTAAATGACACAGTATAATTATATATTACTTGTTAATCATGTTTAAAAATGTCAGCTCAAAATTGTCTGCGAGCCATATCTCGTCATCGTAAGAGCCATATATGGCTCGCGAGCCATAGGTTCCCGACCCAAAATCTAACAGTTAGATGTTGGTCTCAGTGTAAAATCATGAATGTTTGCTGCCCTCCAGTGGTCACAGCAAGGAACTGCGACATTACATTAGTCAGCGTGAAATTAGCGGTAGTGTAGCCATTCTGGCATACTCCCACTTCCGGTAATTCTTTTCAAAACAAACTTTGAAACTACACAGAGGTGTAGCTACTTCTGGTCACCGCGTCAGTGCAGTGTATAGTAATGACAATGATTGGCCATAAGCAATAATAACATGACAAATACACGATATTTAGTGTAATTATTTAATGTTATACAGAGTAATTTGTATGGGTTATTTTGTACACATAAAACGAAAATAAGCACAACATCCCAAATAGTTTTTTTCTTTGTATTTCCCATAATGCGTTGACAATAAAATGCAAGGGATTAACAATAAATCACTGCTGTTAAGTCTAGGGTAAAAGGCAAAACAAAATGCTTGCCAGTTGTACAAAGGGATTACTTAAAATAAAAAGTATAAAAGCAAAGTGCCATGGTGTACTACAAGTCTGTACAACAAAAAACTAAATGTTACAATACAAATAATAAGTGTGCAGTATATGGCATTGTGCAATACAGTACTGTTACAGTTATTGCAAATATATGAAAGATAAAGTTAGACACTACAAATTATGGCAAAACATGCTGGACAATCAAGAAATTTCACAATAAAGGAATATGAAGTACGACAAGTTCTATACGAAACTACATGAACATACCCCTTCAAACAAATAAGAAGTGATACAATTTCATGGCTAGGCAGCAACAACAAAGGCAGAAATATTTACGTCTATGGGTAAAAGAAATAGCTGACAGTCAAATAAAAAAGTCAGTTGATTGAAATGTTTATCATTTCTACTGATGACTCTGAGGCCTTTCCAACTGCTTCATATTATATCAACAGACTAATCGCAAGCACTGCAAGTATGCTAAGAAGAAATGAATGGCGTCACAGAATACTGTTTCAATGTAGTATTTATATGTTTCAGTTAATGTTATATTAATGGTAGTCGAACCTCTGATTGAAGAGGAACAATGCGGATTCCGTCCTGGTCGTGGAACAACAGACCAACTCTTTACTCTTGCAAGGATCCTGGAGGGGGCCTGGGAGTACGCCCATCCGGTCTACATGTGTTTTGTGGATCTGGAGAAGGCGTATGACCGGGTCCCCCGGGTGATACTGTGGGAGGTGCTGCGGGAGTATGGGGTGAGGGGGTCACTTTTGAGGGCCATCCAATCCCTGTACGCCCAAAGCGAGAGTTGTGTCCGGATACTCGGCAGTAAGTCGGACTCGTTTCCCGTGAATGTTGGCCTCCGCCAGGGCTGCGCTTTATCACCAATCCTGTTCGTGATGTTCATGGATGGGATATCGAGGCGTAGTCGTGGAGGAGAGGGGTTGCAGTTCGGTGACCTGAGGATCTCATCGCTGCTCTTTGCAGATGATGTGGTCCTTATGGCATCATCGGTCTATGACCTTCAACACTCACTGGATCGGTTCGCAGCCGAGTGTGCAGCGGTTGGGATGAGGATCAGCACCTCCAAATCTGAGGCCATGGCTCTCAGCAGGAAACCGGTGGATTGCCTACTCCGGGTAGGGAATGAGCCATTACCCCAAGTGAAGGAGTTCAAGTACCTCGGGGTCTTGTTCGCGAGTGAGGGGACAATGGAGCGAGAGATTGGCCGGAGAATCGGCGCAGCGGGGGCGGTATTACAGTCACTTTACCGCACCGTTGTGACGAAAAGAGAGCTGAGCCAGAAGGCAAAGCTCTCAATATACCGGTCGATCTTCGTTCCTACCCTCACCTATGGTCATGAAGGCTGGGTCATGACCGAAAGAACGAGATCACGGGTACAAGCGGCCGAAATGGGTTTTCTCAGACGGGTGGCTGGCGTCTCCCTTAGAGATAGGGTGAGAAGCTCAGCCATCCGTGAGAGACTCGGAGTAGAGCCGCTGCTCCTTTACGTTGAAAGGAGCCAGTTGAGGTGGTTCGGGCATCTAGTAAGGATGCCACCTGGGCGCCTCCCTAGGGAGGTGTTCCAGGCACGTCCAGCTGGGAGGAGACCCCGGGGAAGACCCAGGACTCGGTGGAGAGATTATATCTCCTCACTGGCCTGGGAACGCCTCAGGATCCCCCAGTCGGAGCTGGAGGATGTGGCCCGGAGAAGGGAAGATTGGGGTTCCTTACTGGAGCTGCTGCCCCCGCGACCCGATCCCGGATAAGCGGTAGATGATGGATGGATGGATGGAGTTAATGTTATCTGACACAAAAACATATTTTAGCAGCAAGTAAAAATCTTCTATTGGGAACCAATATTTCACAGTTTGTAATGACGGGTGCAAAAAACTACTCAGAAATTAGATTAAAATTGTACACAATTCTTAGAGCAGAAGAAACTAGCGGGGAGTAAATGATTGTGCAACAGATTTTAGGGCAAGTTGGCAAAACATTTTTGTAACTTGATCAGACTTGGTCATCTCAAAAACGTACTGTATGTAAACATATTGTTATCATTTATTGATAACCTCCAATTATCATGACACTTGTTGTCAGCTATGTGGAATCTGTAACAAAATACCTGGTAGAACTTTTTACTCACATAATACTGCTGGTGAATATTGATGTTTAATGAAAATGGATCCTAAAGCCCAAACAGGAACATTCTGCCATTTCACCATGAAGAGGACAAAATGGAGCCCTACTCAGATTCCTGGATGCATCAGACACACTTTACATCCTGTTGCATCGGGGACACAGTCTTCCATAATGGCAGCATCTAAAATGCTTGTTTCTGGAAGGCCAAACTAAAGTTGACTAACTCCCTTGTACAGTTTAAAAAAGGCATGGGACTAGAAATGATGGGACTAAGAAGTGGCATTATGCCATTTTAGAGGGACGGAGGCATTGGGGCTCAGCCATCTGCCCTCTATAGTCAATGGCCACTGCGTTGCCAGGCCAGTCTGAGCTCTCTAATTGAGGTTGCAGCAGGTCAAGTAACTGATGGTTTTACCCTCGCCAGGCATTGGGGCAGTGTCATTGTTATCCAGCTTGTTCTGCTTGGCCTCTCGAATGAGTTCACAGGCCAGGTCGAGGAAAAGTTTCTCAACATTGTCGGACTCTTTGGCTGAGGTCTCCAGATACAGCATGCTCTGAGTCTCAGCAAAGTCTTCAGCCCTCTGTCTGAGAACCTCTCTCTTCTCTGCCAGATCTATTTTATTACCTGTAAGACATGAAACATCCATCTGTCAACAAACGTAACAAGTGTCCCAACGCAGATTGTCTTTCTGAACAGTGGTGGGCGTAGATGAGACAGGAAGTGGAGGTGTGTGCATGCATGTGTGGGACGGATGTAAGCAAAGACAGTGTGTAAGCTTTTTATTCCAGACAAATATCATGTCTTTCTTGAGAAGTGAAAATCACACAATAAAATGAATGTTAACAAAACTGGTATCAGCTCTGTAATTCATGCTCACATTTAAATTGGCCAGTTCCAGTCAAATATAGTGCACAGTATTATTCACAGTGATCTTATAATGATTTAAGAGGTCTATCAGTTATTACAGTACAAAAATAAAGCTTCTTACCGACTAATATAGTCACCACCTGGTTGTTGGCATACTGCTCAATCTCCCTCAGCCACTCTGGAAGGCACCTGAAAGAGTCCTCACAGGTAATGTCGTACGTAAGAATGAGGGCGTTGGCACTACGGTAATAACTCTGAGTAATGGAGCGAAATCTCTCCTGCCCAGCTGTGTCCCATATCTGCAGCTGGAAAACACAATATATGAAATGAGCAACTTTACATCCAAATGAATACAAAATATAAAGGCCTCAGATTTTGTATTTTAATATTGTTGTACCTTGACCTTCTCCCCTTTGATTTCCACTGTTTTAATCATGAAATCTACTCCAATAGTAGCCCCTTGTCCAGGTGGGAAAAGGCCCTAAAAGGACAACAGAAATATGTGTGTGATACTCAAATACTCTATAACTCAATAACTCCAAACTCATAAGCTCGAACTTTTACAAACCTGAGTAAAGCGCCGGACAAGGCATGTCTTCCCAACTCCAGCATTTCCTATCAGAACTATTTTGAACAGGTAGTCATAATCTTCCATGCTCATGCTAACCTGTGAGAAATATAGGAAGAAAAGAAGTGGGTCATTAGTAAATGCACTAACATGAAATCACTGGATTTGACCAAAGGGATCACATTTGTCTCGAGCAGATGTTGATGCTACTGGCAAAATTCTGAAAAGTCCTGGACAGTGGCGTTGCTGAGGAAACTACCAACACTGTTGTGACTCTGGTGTACAGGCCAGCATCCTCAGGAGAGATCGCAGCTGACATTTCAACTGAATAATCCTTCTGTGTGAGTTAAATATGCACTGGTCCAGATGTTCAGTATGTACATTTGAATTCAGATCTAGCTCAGTTGCACAAATACACTGATAGCACTGGAAACTAAAGTTAAAATAAATGTCCATTTTGCCAACTAATTACTCAAAACAAAAGTTTCTGTCCCTCAAGTCTCAGTTTAATAAAACAGTTATTAATGTTGTCGTTACAATCTCTGGTACTCATATAAATCATAAAATACATATTTTATCCTCGATGCTCCATCATTAAAGCTTCGACCACTCAGCACACAGAGGAAATGTTTTTTAGAAGCTTTTATAGTGATTTCCCCCATTTTTACACCAAATGTGCACAATGTAAGATTCCTAATATTCTTTGCATAGCGCAGTTTTAGGGGGCCGTGCACCACTTTTGGGGGATAATGGAGTCACGGAGGCTCTAAACACTGTTGGAGAGAATAATCTGCAACATTGAACACATATGTGTAGATGACGGATCTGTTACTTTTGTCAGCGTCCACACACACAGTGAAATGCATGTGAACAGGGGTAGTAACATATGATTTTAGTATTCTCTGCAGTAGGTCCCGTTACATCTGCTCCGATACCAGCACTGAGAGTCGGGCCTATACGTGCGTAAAAACTCAAAATCTCATGTTTAAAAAAAACATCAGAAGAAATCAAACTGTTGCTTGCAAGACGACGCGAATCACTGAATGCCAACCGGGATACAATGAATAATTGTGCAGGGTTTAATTCACCTGAAATCGCTTGCATATTAATTGTTCCCTGTGTCGCATTTCCTTCTTCGCCCTTTTCTCTTGTTTTGTGATGCAAATTAACAGCACATGTAGCACATTCTGCACAGACTTGATCTTAGTTAACGTTACATTTCTTCCTTATAAAGCTTCGTTTACAGTCTGAGTTGATAGCCATTAGGGCGAAGCTAGCAACAGTAGCAACTAGCAGCTACCGTGTGACTCGAGCCATTTTGACACTATCTACCGATGCAGAAGAGAAAAATCTAAATCAACCCTGCGAATCGAGTCTGGAAATAGTTTTCACTTACCAAAAACACGGGGATATCCCCGGATTTATAACTACTTGGTATGCATAGGTCACCTCATCAAATAGGCAAAGCCACTGCTGGGCAGGGCATAATTCCTCTGGCTGTGTATCCTCAGCAGCTCAGCAGCAGCCCGTCTGATAGAGGAGGAGGAGGACTGCACTCAATGATGTCATCAACTCACATGCAAAGTAACTCAGTACATGTAGAGAATAATATTCCCCCAATGCAAATGTACTGGTCTTCTATTTATGGTGACTTGCATTGGAAAAAGGCAAGGAGAATATCAGACAAATATTGTATAAACAATAAAAGGTGTCATTTAAAATGTTACACAGAATATATCCTGTAAAGCATTGTATGTATTCTAAAATAGTTTTGGATTGATATGCAAAACGTTCAATGAAGGAAAGCAGGTCAAAAATAAAGTTCATGATTTATGGTAACCATATATTAATTTATTTTGAAAATAACTCAATAGACTTTTAATCCAATTTTCTTTTTTTAATACAGAAATTAAAATGAACCAATAGAAGACCAAACCTTATTTCTAGTGGATACTAATCTCTATTACAATTCTCTAGTCACGCAGAAAAACAGAAAAGCGACAAATACCCAAACAATATTTGACACATATGATCCATGTAGCCTATTATTTTGTCTTCATTGAATAAAAAGTGTTTTTGCACAATCCTTTAACCGAATGTTTATTTAATTTATTTTGTTTCTTATTTCATAACTGAATTCACAGGTAGACTAGCTTGTTAAATCATTTAGTTTTTGGAACTTTTTTATTGTTGTTCATTGTCATGCATTTGACCCTCAATACATCTACTCCATCGATGTTATATTAAGAGGTAATATAATAAGTACTGCACGTGCGTGTTTTTCTGAGGAGCTGTAACTAACTAACGTTACTACTCCTCGCTTTACTTACGCCGCTGAAAATAGTAGCTACTGGTACGGCTACAGCTCTAGCCTACAATTGCTACAGTGACAACTAATGCGAACTAGAAAGTCCTACTCATATGGTCCTAATATATTTAAAAACAAAACATAAAGTCATAATAACGCTATCTGTTTATCCTACAAACGTTAGTAGTTTAGTGATCCAGTGTCTTACAGCGAGCCCGTAGACTGTAACGTCAAGGAGCGAGCCTCGGTTAACGTAAATATCCCCTTTACCGTGTGTGGATAAGAGCATTGTGTGTATATTATTTCATATAAAATCTAATCTATGTAATTTCATCGAAACATATTGTATTGCTCAATGTAAAGTTTTTCCTTCTGGCGTTGGTTGCTAGGAAACAGGATAGACGGAACTAAAGTGGTTGTCATTAGTTGTGCCCGGACGTTTCATTGGGTTGCACACATGTCCTTGACTTCCTACGAGAGGTGATAGCCGATAAGTAAACGAAGGCAGTCGGGAGGTCACTCACATTTTGCGATTGAAGGGGGAATTTCTCGTCATGGGGTTAATACCAGAACAGGGAAAGTGTCTCCCTCCTCCGGGAGTCATCAACAGGAACTCGGTGTGGCTGGCGGGTGCAGGCTGGTGCACCGCGGTGCTTCATAATGCCATTATCCACAGGCCGCCTCTAAAATCAGGTTAGCATGTGTGTTAGCATTAAATCATTAAGACTTTATCTTGTATATTGAGGTGCACCTTCCTCTAGCCTATTGTGCACACCACAGTTAATCAGAATGCAGAAGAAACCTGCCCTGACATGGTGAACTTGGCAGGAGTCAACATGTTGTGCTATAACAGAGCAGTAACTTGTTATACACCTTCGTTATGATAGCTCAAAGTGTTTGATTACCTACCTTTTTATTTCCTCTGGTCTCAAATTAACTGGTAAATAATCGCAAACTACCGATTAATTAATTGCCCTGTTCTGTAACGTTAGAAACACATAGAACAGGCTAAATAATATTGTTAGCAATCATCATATCATCTTTATTTAACTCATAATAAACAACACATTTCAGGGTCTGTTTTTTGGTGCTCATTTTAGTTTTAGTTTTTTGAGATGCAAACTGTATGCTCAATCTGATGTAGTCTACTTATGCTTGGTGTATTTCTTTATTATAGTTTTCAATTTAACTTAATTTCGGTACCAGGTAGTGAAAAAATACCTAAATCTAACTTTTTGAAACTTTTATTTTATTTTTATTTGATAAGAAAGCTTTTATTTGTGCTTTCAGTGCCAGAGTTCATATTTTAGTGTTGTGTTGTGTTCTATAAACACACTCATCATTTGTCCCATTTTCCTTTTTTTAGGCGTTCACCGACAATTCCTTTTTGCAACAATGGGTTGGTTCATCGGCTACTACATTACAAAATATGAAAATTACACTAATGCCAGACTTGATCGAGATGTGAACGAGTATATCAAACTCCACCCAGAGGAATTTGCAGCAAAGGGTAAGTGATTGTTTTGTGTTTTTGCTCTGACAGAAGACACAGGAACCAAACAATACTTTTCATGTTTCATGTCTTGAGAAGCCCCATGTCGTGTAGGTTGTGTCATACTTTCTGTTTTGTTTTTTTTAAGTACAATACAACATTTGTAAGTCTTTACATAGAAGTAAAAAAACATGTTGACCCATGTATGTGTGTAACCAAATGTTTTTTCTCTGTTTCTGTCACCAGAAAAAAAGACCTTTGCAGAGATTGTCGAGCCTTTCTATCCTGTGCGCTAGGTGTTTGCGACTGCTGAGATGGAAGGGGGAGGAAGGGAGAAATCACTTGCAGACTACCATCTGTCTTGAGTGGTCTTTGTGTGAAATCATTTATTGTGCGAAATATAGTTATGTAAATAAAACAAATACCCAAATTCAACATTTTCTGACTAATTTTCCTGATTAGTCATATGCACAATGAGTTTGTGTGTTTGGACATAAATCAATCGTAGCACACTGCTCTGTTGTTTCACAATCATTTCATTAACAGTTGCCATATCTTCAAACCATAGTTTTCAGGGACTATTACAGTTAGCAAATGAATGATAGTTAGTATAGGGTACTGAATGTAAACTGTCTTTAAAAAAAGTTGTACAGCACTTTTACAAACACCAGATAATTAGTTTGATGTCCACATGTCTTTCTTTTTTTCTAGTTTGCCACCCCAATAATGTCCATATATTTGACAGTGAGACTCTGAGTCTTCTTGGTGAGGTCACTCATCACAGAAAATAGTCCTCTGAGGTGGAAGCGGAATAGAGCTTCAGGATCTGTGTCCAAGAGAGGCTCCAGGGTCTTGTTGAGTGCTGTGTTATTGGCCTTGTGGTCATCCAGGAGAATCAGGCTGCTCTCCACTGTGTTTCTTATGGCCTTGAGCATCAGGTAGTTGCTATGCAGGTCTCTGCAGGACTCCTCTGCTGCTTCACAGTCCCACACCTCATCAGAGGGCACATCTCGCAGCAGGCTTGGCAGGAGGATGGTGTGCTCCATGTCACTAACAGCTGAGCTGTACCGTCTCAGAGCCAAGAGCAGGCTGTTTTTGTTAAATTTGGCTTCGGCAGACTGCATGGTTCCAGTTGGATGTGGTTGGCTGTTCCTATCTTCTGACAGTAGGAAGCAGTGTGCAGTGCAAAGGCACAAGAGCAAATATTTGTGAATTTATATGATGAGCACTTGTGGGATGATCAGAGCTGTTACGTAATTGCATCACCTGATTACATTTAGGAACGCTGTGAGTGCTATGTGGAGTCAAACTCTTATCTTTATTTGATTTACACAATGTGCAATTTCTCCGATGTCATAATAATGTCTGACTTGTATCACCTAAATGTACCTCGGTCAAACCATGTCGATCATTATGTTTACATGACCACAGTATATACGGATAACATTGTTTCGTATTTATTAATTTAAGTTAGAAAATGAGCTGAGGGATGCCTTTTTTTGCCGCAACAAAAAGAGCCTCAGTGTTAAACCAAGGTCAGTTGTGTTTACATTTGCAGGTCATCTTAGTGTCTTGAACTCCTGGTTCTTCTGTTGTCACATAGTATTGAAAAGGCAAAGAGGAACTGTTCTTCAAAGAAAATTAAACTTTATTAAGTTCCTTTATTAATCATAAAAATTAAGGAAGGGTGCAAACATTTGTAGGTCTGGGTCCCCTCGAAACTAAATAACGACTGATAATAAGGTTCTTTCAAGTGTAGGAACAGCTCTGGTCATTTCTGCACAAATCGAAATGAAAGCTCTACAGACGGTTTGTCCCTTGGCAGACTAGTTCAGAAGAGGAGCCAAGCACTACGTGAACACAAAAGACCAGCTTGTGTCACATTAAAAGACAAAGATTCATCATTTAGAATGATAGCTGCCCTTAGCATCAGGTGGGATTTAAAATATGCTTTCATACAGTGAAATAGTGTATGTTTGCAGTTTGGTTATTTTTGGACAACATGCATTGGCTTCCACTTCACATTTATAATAAGATAGAATTGCTAATAATTGAGAGAGTGCTGCATTTGCCCAGATTTTATAGACTCCAATAGTTACAAAACCTGTATCCTTTCAATAATGGTGAAAAATGTTTATAGATATTGCTATCGCAAATTATTTTGGCCATAATAATCGCCAAAATCTGATATTGTGTCAGCCCTACTTACTCCTGCATCTTAATCTGGTGAAAAATGGAAGAATAACACAGTAAACTGCAAGTGTGAATATGATTTTCTTTTTAAAAGAAGAAAAAAACATTTTTAAGGCAACATTGTAACCTTAATAACTGTAAAATATAGTAAAGCATTACATTTCATGCCAAATATTTTTACATATATTTTCATAGTGTAGGTTTTTGTAAAATGTACATATAAAACAACACAAAACAAAGAACACACAATCTCAGTGAGTGTTTTAGATGTTAACCTACAGTGTTAACAGCCAAAAGCAGTAATTATGCCATAGATGCCACAGGAAGTGCTTTCTCTAACTAAGTTTTGAAAGAAATTCACAAAGAGTCTGACAGTTCTGTAAACCAAGAGTCCTATACAATATGACCCGCTCTCAATAAGCTCTTATAGTAAATCAAAGTGATTTATTCACCTTGCTTTGCACCATCTACTCGAACCGTGATGGTAACCTGAAAGCAGAGGGGCCTCCCTTCACTGAGAGAATCTCCAAACACGTTTGTTAAAATCTTTTAAAATGTCACAAAACTGAAGGGCCGCTGTTCAAGAAATGTGAGAGCACAAGCAGAGGGAAGAGGCAGATTCTCTGCTTCCCTCGGGCAACATACAGTGAGATCATATCCGTGTGGGACTGATCAGTCGGTTCATGCACTTCATGCAGTTCAATCTGTGCAGTTTGAGATAGGGCTTGGCTTTTCACCAATCAAGCACATACAGTATAATCTTTCCTTAAAACTGTTGCATTCTGAAAATCCTTAAAAAACTATTTAATTCTCCACACAGTCCAGCTTGTTGATATCGATTCAGTTTATAGCTTTCTTCTGTTGACCTTTGATAATGATTTCCAGGACGTTCGTAAGATCCATCATCTTGGCGAGCATATCCATGATGTCGGGATGATCCTGTGCTCCACTGATGAACTCCTCCAGTGTCAGCTCACCTGAGGAGTAACGTAGAAAAGTTGAAAAAAGCATCAACACATTTCAAACATTAGGGTTAGTCAGAATTGGGATGATATATTAGGACGTTACCAACTACTAGAGTGTTCATTGACGCCTCATATTCAAGCAATATTTTTACTGAACATGTCAAGCATTCCACCCACTATTAGTTTGTTTTCATTTGGTTTTACCTTGTCAGTAATTCTCTTATCATTTCAGATGCTGGTTCATCCTCACTGCCTGCAATCAATTTATTCCCCTCACCTGGTTTCCACAGCCCATCTCCTCACCTGCTTCTCATTCCCTCATTAGTTCTCTCAGAGGATATATACCAGGTCTCTCCCACTTGTTCCCTGCCAGATTGTCTTGTGTTTTCCTGCCAAGCTCTCCAGCGATCGTCTAGTTTACCTATTTAGTTTTCTTGACCTGCCCGTTTTGACCCTGCCTGTTTCTGGACTCCGATTCTTCTGCCTTTCCCTTACTGGATTTGTTTGCCTTTTGGACTGATTTACCGGTATTTGACCCTGCCTGGATTACTGAGTAAACTGAACTATATTGCATTCTGCCTGTCTCTGTGTCGTGCTTTTGGGTTCAGTTCTGTCGGTTCCAGCAAACCTTACAGTACAATATGTACAATACGGAGGCTATGCAGACAATGTCTCTTCGCAACGAGCGAATGTGAAACCCGACGCCCTTTCCTGTCAATTCCAGTCGTAGAGTTTTCCCTCCAAGTCCGGAAGGTATCCTTCCTTCTGCATGTGTCATCGGTGCAGTAACTTGGGACGTGGAGGACAAGGTAAAGCGCTCCCACGCTGAACATCCTGCTCCCAGTGCTTGTCCAGATGACAGTTTGCTTGTTTCTGCCAGTCTCCGTGCTCAGGTCCTCCAGTGGGGGCATTCGTCTCACCTGGCTTGTCACCCTGGGGTGAGACGCACCCTAGCGCTGCTTCGTCAACGCTTCTGGTGGTCTTCCATGGAGGCGGACACCAGAGGATTTGTCGCGGCCTGTCCGGTCTGCTCTCAAAACAAGACCTCTCACCAGGCCCCCTCCGGTCTTCTCCATTCCCTTGCCAGTTCCAGCTCGTCCATGGTCCCACATCATTGGATTTTGTCACTGGCCTACCACTCTCTGACGGTAACACAGTCCTACTCACTGTCATTAATCTATTTTCCAAGTCTGCTCAATTCATTCCACTTACCGAATTGCCTACTGCCAAAGAAACAGCAGAGATTATGCCCCAACAGGTGTTCTGACTTCATGGTCTGCCCTGTGATGTGGTCTCTGACCATGGTCCACAATTCACCCCTCGCTTTTGGTCTTACAGGCTGCTGGGGGCCTCTAGTCATCTGGTTTTCACCCCCAATCCAATGGTCAGGCAGAATGAACCAAGAGATGGAGACAGCTCTACGCTGCCTCGCTTCCCGCATCCCCTCCTCCTGGTCTAAAACTCTTGTGGATCGAGTATGCTCACAACACCCTTCCCAGCTTTGCCACTGGTCTCTCACCCTTCCAGTGCTCTCGGGGTTACCAGCCACCACTCTTCCCAGAGCAGGAACATGAGGCCAGTGTTCCCTCTGTGCAGGTAGGTCTGTGTCGACTCGCATGGAGACAGGCTTGCCTCACACTCCTGCGCTCTTCAGAACGTTACCAACAATCCGCCAATCGACGTCACATTCCTGCCCCCCTGTACACGCCGGGGCAACGGGTCTGGTTATCTACAAAGGATCTACCCCTCAGAGTAGAATCCAAGAAGTTGGCTCCACGTTTTGTGGGTCCATTCCCTGTCTCGAGGGTCATCAATCCTGCTAGCTGTCCGTCTTCGTCTACCGCCTTCCATGAGGTTTCACCCCACATTCCATGTATCCAAAGTCAAGCCTGTTAAAGAGCGCCCGTTTCAGACCCCCGCCACCCCTCCGGCTCATCGAAGTGGGACCTGTTTACACTGTTCGTCGCCTCCTCAAATCCCGGCGACGTGGTAGGAGAGTGCAGTACCTGCCTGTTTCTGGACCCCTATTCTTCTGCCTTTCCCTTACTGGATTTGTTTGCCTTTTGGACTGATTTACCGGTATTTGACCCTGCCTATATTACTGAGTAAACTGAACTATATTGCATTCTGCCTGTCTCTGTGTCGTGCTTTTGGGTTCAGTTCTGTCGGTTCCAGCGACCCTACAGAACATCATTGTCATGTTCAGGGCTAATAATTATTCTATCACATTAGTCCTGGATTGAAAATATTCCTCACCTTCTCCATTAACATCAATCTTCTCATATATAAGAGTTACAATCTCTTCTGGAGGGATGTCGTAACTTCTGGTGATATCTTGAATAGCCTGATTAAAGAATGAGCAAAGTTAATTGTTAGTTAAATGAACTTTCAAAGGTCTGTCATTTTAATTAAACATTGTGCCTCTCCCATTTAGCTGCTTAATGCAAGAACTAACTAGGATACTTAATATGTGAGAATAAAAACAATAATACAATTATACAGGTTCTATTACACCTACTGACTATTACTACAAGCCATGATATTTAGCAACATGAACTGCATTCCACAGTATATGTAGTATGATTTGATTGAAAAGTGTCAGTATCTACAGTAATAGAATGGTGAACAGTTGTCATGTAAGGTTTCTGTATGACTGCTTTAGTGACCGAATGAGGTCATAGGGCCAAATCTAGGCTTAGGGTCTGATAAGAAGCCCCTAGATTAGATGTCAGGTGCATGGCCTCATGCAAGGTGAGTAGAGCTGCTAAGGTTTACTATTCAGGAAACTTTGAGCTTCTCAGTACCTTGGATCAGTGAAACACTCAAAGAAAATATACCTTGAATATAGTCTCCAGTTCCTCCTTGTCAATTTTCCCATTTCCATCTTGATCAAAGAGCTTGAAGTACCACTTTAGCTTCTGGTTAATTTCTCCTTTCAGTAATAAACTTATTGCTGCAATGTATTCCACAAAGTCTATGTAGCCATCCTGCAATAAGACACATGGAAAGTATAGTTTAAGGCAGGACTATGAAACCATTTGCTTTCACAGCAGCAACAAAATATATTATTTCAATTTAAGATTTTTAAAATAATTATTTAATTTAGCGTTTTATCATTCTAAGCAATTCTGAAGAAACTATAGCATATAAGCTTTGTGAAAGAGTTTAATGTTAATTGATCCAGAGACCTCCACAATCTTTTTAAAATGTTACGCTGTTCATGCGAATCCACTTTTCCTTTGCAAAGTTTGGTTCTACAATACCAGAGAACTAATTTGATGTATTCAATTGTCAGTTGGAAAATCCAGTTACCAAACTTTTGAGGGAATCAAGAAGAACTCAGTTGCAGGTGATTTCTTACCCCATCCATGTCAAAGGTAAAGAACACCTGGTCCACATAGCTGGCGGCCTCCTCTGTCATACCGTTCATGTCAAGCATAGTCTTGAGCTCAAATAGCGTTATGAGCCCTGAAGGGGACTCCTTCATGAATTTGGTGTACCAGTGATGCATGTCCTCCTCCAAGATATCATCCAGGGTGGAGTTTTGGGAGCCCATTATTCCTGCAGACGTGTGATTTGGTCCAGAATCCTGCAGAGAGCCAGTGGTCAGGTTCGAGGTGAGCGAGGAGAGAGTTCCTACAGAGCACTGGCAGCACTGAGGTCTGGCTGAAATCGCATGCAACGACCACCTTAATCTTTAAGTCTTGGCACAGCCAAAAGAAGAGATAACCCTTTAATTGGATAACAGAAGTCTTCCTAGAACCTCAGGACATTGCATGCTATATGACTGAAGTGGGCTTGGTTACTGGTTTCCAGAAAGCAGGGACTCTATTGTGTAACAGGGTTTAATTGAAGAGTTCTGCCATGGAGCTGAGGAACAAAGTTACATCTCTCTTTTTTCCATATAATTTTCTTTTTTAATTTTTGCTGTCTTTCCATTGCCCTTTAGTGAGGTATTTATGAGGTACTACCATTATTTTGTATGGGCATCTACATATTCACATGTCTTAATGCATTCAAATAAATAATCTAAATGTGCCAACATTGCTGTACGCACACTATCTAAGTTCATCATACACCTCTGTGATACCTCAGGGAATTTACAAAAGGAATTCTTCTTGGAACCGACTCATCCGCTCACAAAAACAAACAGACTAAGGGATATTTTTCTGATCTAGAAAACACACATTAAGCATCTAATGAAATATAACATAAACGTTATTATAATCTATAAGATCTATTATCATACAAAGTATTGGTATGTTAAATAAAAGGAGAAACATGGTGTGCATGTTTTTCAGTTTAGAATTTTAGGTTGTGTGCATATGTGTATTGAAGGCCGGTCCTTTCTAAAGTCTTTTAAGATAAGATAAGATAAGATATAACTTTATTTATCCCGAGGGAAATTGTTGTGCAACAGTTGCAATATACAGTAGGAACAGTAAGATTAACAAAACAAAAATGTACCAAAATTTACAAATAGTGCTAAATGTTTTATACAAATATATCTATAGAAAAACTTAAGAATAAGATAAGATGGGGTAAGGTGCAATATTCAACAAGGCAAAAGGCAAAATAACAACATAAAAACATAGATACAACAAAGATAAAAATGACCAAATCAAAACAGAGGGAAAGGAGAAAGAGAGAGAGAGAGAGAGAGAGAGAGAGAGAGAGAGAGAGAGAGAGAGAGAGAGAGAGACAGAGAGAGTGAGGACCTCAGGCCACTGTGTACTCTCTGTCCCTCTCACAACCTGAGGTGGGTGAGTTGTAAAGTCTTATGAGCTGAATATCCTGTATGAGGACAGCATGTGGTGGAGAGGGTGAGAGTCATTGTCCATGATGCTCTGCAGCTTGCACAGCATCCTCCTCTCTGACACCACCACCAACAAATCAAGCTCCACCCCCAGGACAGAGCCCACCTTCCTGATGACCTTATTGATTCTGTTGGTGTCGACTGTCCTCAACCTGCTGCTCAACCACAACCACAAAGAAGATGGCACTTGCTACCACCGACTGGTAGAACATCCGCAGCATGATACTGCAGAAATGTAATAATAATAATAATAATAATAATAATACACTATATTTGGAAAGCGCCTTTCATGGCAAGAAGCAGTCTCAAGGCGCTACAATACAAGACAATAACGACAACAACAACACAAGGTTTCAAGGAAAGGCTTTTTTAAAAAGAAAGGTTTTTAGGCCCTTCTTGAAGGAGTCGGTGGCCTGTGGAGCACTCAGGTGTTCTGGGAGGGAATTCCACAGAAGGACAGATCCCCCATGATGCAGAGCTTGGTCCCGGGGAGGAGGAGCAAAGTTATTTTAGTGGAGCGGAGGTTGCGTGAGGAGGTTTGTGATGAGAGGAGTTCCTTGAGGTAATAAGGGGCATTTCCAAAGGAATATGTTTGTCCTTTCACCTAAAAGTGGTATCAGCATGCTAGAGTCCCTAAACAGTCATGGAATAGCAAAAGGTGGATATGACTAGAACACTGAGACTCTTGTGGATTCAATGAGCCCAATTGTATTCAGGTGTGTGTTGATGTTAGTCCTCACTGTAGTCATTTCATTGTAGTGAGACCATTTTTTAAACTTGACCTTACTGTATAAAATGACTTATTGGGACCTCTAGGATAATCACAGCCTCATTAAACTTTAAATCCACACACTACACTGTAGTGTGAGGCTGTATGGCCAAATCACAGCATGGACATTTTTTCTATGGTGTTCCTCAAGATCTTTGTGTCTTAATGTGGTATTTTGGAGGGATTTCTGACAATTTTTATCAATTCAAAGGTGGTCAGAAAATTGGTAGATTTATCACCAAATCTGTGTAACAAATGGTAACGGTATTTGCAAGAGCCAGGTCAGATGTAGCCTACTGTACCCTGAACATATTTTATTATTCTTAGTGAGACAGAAAAAGGCTTAAAGAACCGTCTTCGCCAGGTCTCCCTGAAATAACAAGAGGATTAATGTTCATTCAAATCATTTCCTAAGATATACTACATAATCATCAATCTAATGAAATCAACTCAAGAAAAAAAACTGCTTTATTTATTTGCATAGCATTTTAAGAATATGTTTTATCTGTTTATAAGTTTGAGTCAATAGAAATATATGAAAACCTCTGCACACCCTGAATGGATAAATGCACTTTTAACTAGTCGTCGTGACCTATGACTGACCTAAGTGTGACTCTGTGTGACCTATAGAGGATTATGGGTGCAATACAGTATAGAAAGTGGTGCTATTTAAGCCAACCAGGCGATTTAAGATCAGAGAGCTTATTATAGTAAATCTGGCTTTAGACGATTAAGAATTCTCAAAATAGGATTGAGGAGATGGACCACCAGGGACAACAGGTACAACAACAGTTTACTTAACATCTATTAAGTAAACACAACCAGGATTCATGCTGCTGCCCTGTGCTATGGCACATGGTCTCTCACTGCAGCCAACAGATTAAGAAAAGTGTTTACTTTAACAGAGATAAACATGCAGAAACCCTAAGTAAAGTAAAGAACAGCTCAACATTTTTCAGTCAAAATCAATATCTCCTGTTTAAACATAAATGTGAAGGTGTGTTCTTTTTATCCAAATATTTGCAATATTTGAGGGTTTCAAAGAGCAGGTGGAGTGATATGGTTTTATGTGCAGTAATAAAATGTCAAAAATCTCTTGGATCCCACTTATGCACTGCTGTTTAAACTTGACCCTTTGACCAGCATGTGACTGTCATGCAGCAAAGATGTTTGAGGATTGCATGTGAAAACATATTTCCCCTTCAGGAATAGGTAGACCCAGGGGGAAGGCATGCTCAGAATACAGTTTTAAATTGTTTTAGTTCATACACAATAATATTTTCATGTCATACTAATTGTGCCTTTTCAGAATAGCCAATATTAGGTCCTCAATAATTCACTGTGCAATAATTCAGTGTGTGTTTTTTAGAAATTGTGTATTTTTAATGCTGCACTTTTATTTGTCTTTCTTTGCTTTATTTTATTTAATGTTTTACAAATATGGAGTTGCACAATAAAAATCAAATGTGGCTGTACTGTCCTGTAATTGTGCAAATGGAAATAAATAAACTTACTCTAATGTACCAGTTTGAGATTGCCATCTTAATGATAATTTATTATCATAATTTATTATGTATTATTAATATATATATAATTTACATAAAACCCCAAAACTTGGTAAAACTTCTATGCCAATGTAATACTTGTTTACACCATATATGTATTTTTTAATTATTGAGTCCATTGTACAAAGAAAAGAAAGATTAACTGACTCAGGTTACACTGTAACTGAATGACTGTTATAACTTTTATATTTGACTTCACATTAACTGCATAGTTAAGTTGACAAATACTGTGTCTGTAAAAATATTATTTACTTGAAAAATGACAAGGCCTTTTACATTTTATCTTACATGATTATTTTAATCAAACCAGAACCATCAACTTTAATCAAATGGGATCTTACCACAAAAATGAAGTAAAAAGAAACAACAGTGCATTTGGAGTCTTAGTTGGTTAAAGCTTCAGGTCTTTCCCTTAGATCTTGTAGCTTGTAATCTTGTAGTGCAACCACTTGAAGTGAGGACTCATTATTAACCATCTGCTGGGTGTTAAGAATGACATGTGTGACAAGATAACTTGGTACAGACAATAATGACAGCTGTAATCTTATTAGAGGACAGACATGTTCACATGATCACTGACAGGAAATAGACTACAATCTCACATACTGACACAGCTCACTAGTTGATATACATGTGATATGCCACCGGTGATATTCAATTTGACAACCTGCTACTGACACAACACAAGAGGAAAATATCAGTGCAAATCCTAAATCCTTTGCTCCAAACAGAGACAGAGAAAGCCAGAGAGACAAAACAAACTAAGGAAATTGTTTGCCCTCTAGTGTTCAAGCACACACACCATTAGAAATACAACAGGTTATTTTTTTGTGTATAGTTTTATATGGGCAAAATGATCACACCAGCAGGCTAGTTCTCCTGTACAGTTCTCTAAAGCTGATTTTCCTACAGTGTTTCACAGTTTTTTTGATTTTCTGAATAATTTCTGGTGACGGAATATATGGCAAAGATATGCAAATATAAAAAACTTGTATTTCCATTTAAAAAAACATTTATAAAGCCACAGGTTTTTTACAAATGGTCATATGATATCACAGTGATATTCAGGGCATTGAGAAATTTCAGCACTGACATTTATATTATTACTAATTAAACTTCCAGTGTATTACAAAGCACAATAATACACAATAAAATATCAAATACAATATGAAAATGTGTTTTTCCTACACTTTGACAATCTCTTCTGAGTTAAACCACTCAGTTTGACAGTAGATGTCCACGCACTACTGATTGATTTGAATTAAAAGCAACAGAACACACCATGAGATCATCCATACAGCATGACCTACAGTCATAATGGGGTTGTGGTTTCTTTGGTAAAAATGCATCATATGCAACATTTATACATACTCATGGGAGAATCCCACAGAATATGCTGCAAGCAACAAACTAACTGTAAGAGGTTAGGTGGTTGTTGAGTGTCTCACTTAAATGACAAAAAAAAAGCAAGAAACACCCGTTTTCCTCGTCTGTTTTTGAACAATTGTTCCTAGTGACTTAAATGCATGTTTAGTGAAACTGGATCAATGTATATCTTCCCTGACTCATCTGGCTCCTGGTCATAAAGAAACTGTCTGAACACGTTGTATACCATCTCCCTGCTCAGAGTTAAGTTTCTCAGGTGATCGAGCTGCTCCTCAGGCATGAGAAATGTCAGCTGGTAGTCAGCGATGACCGAACCGTTCCTGTGGGAGCGTAAAACAGAAGTTCACACATTTTTCCTGTAAAATGCACAAATGTAAAAAAGGTTAAATCCAGTTTATGTAGCAGAGGTGTAAAATGCAGTGCATAAACACTTGAGGGTGATGTGTATTTACCGGAAAGCATATATCTCAGCTTTGGAGAAGTATCGTCCCAGAGCAGGGGAGGATCTGTAGAGGTCAACCAGCTGGGTGGGGCAGGTTGAAACATGCAGAAGCAAACAATGGCACTTAAATGTTTTTGGCTGATACTAACCTACTTTCACTTTACCGTGAGCTCTATTCTGCCACTGAAGGCTTTTATATTATTATATAACAGCTTTCAGCAACAGCAGCTATGAACAGGTTTTTGTTTTGTGAATCTTGTGGTACTACCGTCTCAGTTTAGAACGTGTTCTTTACACATAATTCATAGATTTTACATCTATACAATAAACAGTTGTCATGGTCAGTTCTGGATGAAGTGGCATATGGAGCTCTCTCACTAAATAAAACCAAATAAGAGCATAGTGTAAAAGGTGATTTTATAACAGGGTTAAAGTTAAATCTAGAGTAACTGAGACTGTAAAAGCTTTAGCAAATTGCCATTGGACGCAAAAACACCTTTATACACCGTTACATCTTTTTCAATTATGTTTTGTTGTATTATCTTATCTTAATCATATCCTTCTGTATTGTTTGCTTGTACGTTTTTGAATGAAACATCATTGATGTTACTTGTAATATGCTACACACTGCAAATAAACTTGCCTTACCTAGCCTTAATAAAATAACTACTCATTTTTACAATTACCACGTTAATACAGTCGGGATTGGACGGAGACAACTGATGCAAAAAAAGGAATGTTTGTCAGCATATTCCAAAGTTTGTATGTTTGTTCCTATATACCGAGTTATAAATACAACCAATTCATATGCATTTATTATTTGAAATACAGGACATAAATGGTATGAACCTTTTCTTGAAGGTCACCAGCGAGTACTTGGCTTTCATTGGAGGAAAGGTTGAAAAGTTCCTCCGTGAAGACCAGATCGGGCAGTTGGAAGCTTCCATTGAAATATTGAGGAACTTTAAACAACGAAGAGTCAAAGCTGTCATCCGGGTCCTCATGAATAGCTGCTCAAAGAGAAAAATCTGTCAAAGCCTCAAAACTGAAAACATAACTGTTGTATTAAAATGGTAACATTATGTTATCATTAGCTTTGCATTGTTTTATGCATGTAAAATAGTCTACGGGCTCATTTCAGTCTACAGGCGTTGACCTTGTAACATTTGTGATTTAAAGTATGATACAGATGAGAGAAAATTAAATCTACATGACTTTTCACTATGTTTATGCACATATACTTTAATTAGTTTGTAACATCATCTAACGCTCCCTGATATACACACACTCATCACAAAACCTTACCTGAGCATAAGAGCAGCGAAATTATAATCACAACAAAAATGAGGAAAAAGATGGCGATGATGATCATCCATAGTCTGACTCTCGAGAAGACAACTTCATTCAGCTCTCGCTTTATCCTGCTCACGGCGCTACCCTAAAAAGCATAATAAAATAGCTTTGTCACCATAGGGCTCAAGTCTAGGGGGGTTCAAGTTTAATACAAAGATTTCAGGTGGAGCCTCATCTTAATGAGACATCATTTAAGAAATAACACTAACAGAGCATAAAAAAACAATATCCAAAGTTACAAGAAGGTTTTTTATAGCTGCACTGTCCTCTTTGGTGTTCAGGGGATGAATAGAAAGAAACTGCGTTATCACATGATAACAGAAACATTACACTTCCTTTATTCCAAGTACCAGAGGAAATGCCCCAGAATCAACACATTTCTAACATTTATTTTACTAAAAGTCTTCATACCTCTCGAGGAGTGTATGTATTTCCCAGATTAATTTCTGCTGCATGGCCAGAGGGCAACGTCTCCCCGTTACAACTGGTAATCTGACAAAAAGACACAGCAGGCAAATGTCACTTTCCTCACTTTACTATCCATGGAATAAATCATCTAAGGACATCGTGTTGTTTTGTTCTCTTCCAGGAGTGCTAAAAATAAGTTGTTGCCACAGAAACAAGAGCTCCATTTTTGTCTTTTACATATAAATGTAAAATTCATGAAAAACAGAATATATGTGTTATTCTAATATCGTGAACGGATTATAAACCTGAACAAAAGGAGAACAACTTTTGATGCAAGCTCACCTGTACAGAGAGCAACCCGTCTCTCTCTGTTGCATCAGGGATCTTGTAGGCTACACCATCTCCATTACCTGCTGTCACCTAGGAGCAGGCAAACATTGGGAAATATGACTATGAAATGCTAAACACCTTGATGGGAACTGTTGTGCAAAAATTATAATTATAGTATGTTACATAGAGCAGCCACTAAAGATTAGTTTCATTAGTTAATTACCATGGGAAAAAGTAAATACAAGTAACAATAAGTATTATCACAAGTGTGTATTATATCGATTTATATTATTATTTTTATCTTATTAGGATTGCAACTAAACATAACCTCTCATTTATTTATCCTACACCATAATCAACTCACCTGTTCTTCAGACACATATGCAGCTCCATCGGTCCCATTAATCGTGATGGTCTGCAGCTCAAAGTCCATGCTTGCTTCTTACTCCCAGTGCCAAATGGGAATAGTCCCGACCCGGAAGTGCCTATTAGGTATAACTTTATATAATGAAACCGCACTGTCCGCTGGCCCTGAAACGTCCCAGGTCGGTTAGAAAAGGCAACAGTTCCTCAAAAACAACAGGTCGCGAGTTCACATTGTTAGACCTGACAGCTCGTGGGAAAGTTTAGTTTTTTCAGACGAGGACATTAGTTTCTTCTTTCACTGCTCGTCCTTTCCCAGCCAGACAGGTTAGTTCCTTCAAGTTTCGGTGCAGCTGACGTCGGGAGGCGTTGTCAAGAAACGCAGAAGGCAGGAACGTTAACAGATATGACGAGAACATGACACAACTGCGACAATGAATTAGTGACTTTCCTGTGATTCACAACCAGCCTTACTTTTAAGATAGCCTTAAATGGTGAATATAACAGAAACAGAAACACGTATTCGTACTGTAGGTATCTAAAGGTATTCTAAGTACGCACACCACGTGATCCAGTTTTACCTCCAGTTAAAAGCTTCAAGAATTTTATGACGTTTAAATATTTGCTTAAACAAATGACACGTATGATGGGTCAACATGCCTGTTAGGAACTAGTTTCTTGCTGTTTTTTGTCAAATTCAAGAAAGTATTAAGTCAAGATGCCTTAAATGATATGAATTATTTGTTAAATGATTTTGTTTTGGACATTAAAGTGATTACATACATAGTAGCCTACTGTCAAAAAACATTGTCAATTCAATAAATAAATTTACAGTAAGGGACGGGTTACAGTGCACATATCACCTGCTGCTACACCATAACACTATTTAAATAGGACTTACAGTAAAAGATAAAACATGGCCTTGTGGATAAAATAATTAAAAGGCATACCGTTAACATTCAAGTTGTATTACAATTGTGGGATGAAGTACCAATTACATGGGATATATATTTGTTTTAAAACCTTTATTGAAATTTCTGCATTTCTAAATAGTCACCAGTAGAGGTCAACAAAGCTTAACCTCTTTTTTAATAGGCTAAAAACTAAAAACATCAGCTCATACTGTAGAGATATCAGTTATTTTTTTTTTTATAAAATACTGTGATTCATTCAAAATCCTTAAATGCTCTCTAGCGTTTCAAAAAGGTGTTGGAAATTGGCAGAGCTACGGTGGGAAATGATGTGACTCCATGAATAAGAATTATCAAGGTGTAATTTGTCCTCCCTTAACAGGTGCAATAAAGCTGCTAATCAAACAGCTTTGATTAAACTGCTAGTTGGTACACACAGCCCTGCGAGGTCTGACCGGGGAAAGTAGTTTCAATCACCTGTGTTGCTGTTTGGTAGGTGTGCAGGGGCTTTCAAATGTGCGCTTTGACAATGCTATCCCTTATCAGTATTGGCAACCTCTCATTGATTCTTTCAACCACACAATGTTACCAAACACATGCAAAGCCAATTTCTTTCATTACAGAAGAAGGAAGCTGTTTGTTTTCTGTTTAACATTTCTGCGCAAAATTGCTGAGGACCCGAGTCACTCCAAAGTAGCTAGCGCTGTGATATTTTGTAGAATACTAAATGAAAGACAAGCAGAGAATTAGACCGACATACATCATGGGAAAACTAGATGAGCAAAGTACATCATTTCCATCTAAAGTGATAGGGATTTGGTACGATGTCAGAACATTTTCTATATATGTATATGTATATATATATACACATACATTTTCTATATATGTATATGTATATATATATATACATATATATATATATATATATTTATATATATATATATATATATATTTATATATATATATATTTATATATATATATATATATATTATATATATATATATATATATATATATATATATATAAATATATATATATATATTTATATATATTTATATATATATATTTATATATAGTGCACTCTTAACAATGTCTTTGATTTGCAAAGAAAAATATGCAATTTGTCATAAAAACAAGAGTCTGCTCTTGCAGACTTGATACAATATGACACGAATTTCCACTGCCAGATTATGGATACAGTATCAGTATGTGATGCGTATTTCCATGTGCAGTGAAAAGCTGCTTCTCATAACGCTCCAGTGTTTATAGACCTGTTCTGTGAGACGCCCAGGAGAGGGCGACAGAGGGACTTAAAAAGAGCAGGTACAAAAAAAGTTTAAAAACTGATAAACTTTTTCTGAGGAGTATTTTGGGAGTTCTCTTAATCAAAGCACTGAATAACTTATTCTTTTTTTTCTCTTTCTTTTCTTGAACAAACATTCACAGTTCACACCATGTCATTTCCTCCTTAGTGCTCCTCCTGAGGCATCTCCTCCGTCCCCTCTGAAGACTGCTGTTCCTCTTCCAAAGCCTCCAAGTTCTGGGTTTGTCCCGCGTCCTGTACCTCCTCCAGATCTCCCCTGCCATCTGGGTCACTCTTTGCTACTTCATTCTCTGTTTGCTCACAGTCCTTGTCCTTCTCTTCAGCTTCTTTCAGACTTGCCGGCTGTTCATATTTGAAAACCTGGTCTATGTCCCCATTTTCTTTTGGGCTGTACAGTTCACAGGGGGACAGTAAACTCCCGAAGGCTCCTGCCTCCTCTCCAGCTGATCTCCTGTGAAGTCTCGTGGGCGGTCGCCTTTTGAATGATAGACGTGCACGAGACTGTGTGGAAAAGACAATTTAGATCATGTTATTAAACTCAATTTTAAAACATCAAGACAGCTTAGAGACAGCCAAGAATCTATTAAAAATCTATTTATTTATATCATCAAACTATTTCTGTTAACTGTCAAAGCATATGCGTGAGAGCACTGCACAAAATGGTACCTAGGGACTCTAACTAGGCTAAGGGGATTACATCTTCAATCTCCCTTGCAGCAGCACTCATGCACTACAGGGGCATCTTGGTCCAGATTATCCAACACCTGCTGAGAAACACGTCAACGGGGACTGGGACTATGTGACCGGCTGTGACGACACAGCCCTATTGGCTAATAATGTGAGAAACACATCAGTGGCCTCAATGTGACAGCAGCTGGTGTTTGTCATTTAGTGATTTAGAACTCTGAATGTGCAAAAGCCCCACGCAAATATATGAAATATAAAAGTACTAACAACTCTAAAATTAAAAACAGATTTACAAATGCTTACAAAAATTCTAACTGGAATAACATGATGTAGGATGCTCTTCAACATGACACAAGTATACCTCAAAAGTCCAAATGCATTATAAGGAGATGTTGTAACAAATAGTTCAGATCTATTTGTCCTATATGTCAAGCCAATGTGCAGCTTTGCACAAGTCCATATGTTTACCTTGTTGAAGCTTGGCAGTGGGATGCCTTCAGGAGGGCTGTCGAAGCTGATGGGATCCTCCTCTTCACTGGACAGATGTGAGGACAGCAGGGTGGAGCTCAGGGGGCTCTGCGGGCTGCAGGGTGTGATGGGGGACAACGGCACCGGCTGGAGCTTCACCTCAGGACTCTTGGGTGAAGGCAGCAGAGCAGTTGGTGACAGAGCAAGATTGGCCTATAGGGGAAAGGAAGAACCTGAGTCCTGGACACTATAGTCTCTTTAGTACATTGTTTTATAAAAATATCTAATTGTAATACAATGGAATTTAAATGTATTCAAACAGCACTTTTCAAAATGAATTTATACAACCCTAAAGTGAGATTGTGCCATAAATTCATCATTAGAGTCATTATATTAGGAAATATAATAAAGTGAAGGAAGATTAAACAATGCTATGGTACTTTAAACATGGGTATGTTATTAACATATATAAATAAAAAACAGGAATTATCCCACCTTAAAAGTATACAGGTGTGCACATAGAACATTGTTCTGCTTCACCTGTCACCTTCCTATTTTGAAAACTGCTAGAAGTACGGCCTGAAATTCTCTTTCAAGTGTCACAAGCAAAACATATTCACACTGAGAACTAAAGTACATAAAAGCTCAAATGAGTCTCCAAACCCACTGTTCAAGCTTAGAGTAGAGTATCCTACCTGCACTGGGGAGAAGAGGAAGAGGGAGAAGCGGCAGCCCTTTTGTCCCATGGCTGCCCACCGTGTGAATTGCTAACTAATGGAACGATAATGGCGAAAAGAAGAAAGGATGTTCGAGCCTCACTAGAGGCTGGACGGCCCATGATCCCATTATCTCATTTAACTGAGCCGATTGTGGCATGAGTGACAAGCTCTTCCCCTTTTTCTCAGCATGCACAGGCTCAGGCACTAGTGTCAACTGAACAGTGGGTGGCAGTATTGCTTTACATTATCACAATGTTCTGATTATACAAACTCCTGGCTATTTCTGCTTGTACACTACATCCTATATTACCAAATGATTGGTCAGGCGAGCATTTGTTTTGGTTCCTATTTCCCTTGAAAATTATTATTATGATGAAAGATGCAGCTACCTGAAGTTTCTCAATAACGGAGGAGTTCTTGATCTTGACTTTAAAGGGATTTGGTGAGACGTTAGTTTTCTGCAAGAGAACAGTCAAACCAGAATTAATTAAAAGAAAGATTCACAAAATCATCACGAACCGCATTTAAAACACGGAAGACTAATACGGACATACAAGCACATTTCCCAACAAAGTGTTAAGTCTAAATGATGAAGATTGAATCAATTAAACTACTTTTTATGTACATGTTTGAGATGTATACATTTTTGCACTTTTGTTGTGCTTTCGATTTGCCGTAATTTAAAGATAGGTTTGTTTAGTAGTTATTTCACTGGTAGAAAAACAGCAGCACTAACACTTTCCCAATATTTTAGGCAGAAGAAAACATAGTGTACTGTCGCCAAATCAACTGTGTTAAAATTAAATTGCAATGACAAAACAAAATAATTTCAAGTCTGTTTTCTGGAGACTTCCTTTGTGTATCAAGAAGACAGATTAGTAGCACATGTATTCAGTAAAAGAAAATAATTACTTACATCCGATTCTTCATTATCATCTTTTTGATTTTGCAACTTTAGGGAACATGGGGGTCTTCTTTGAAATGGAAACTAAAAACAAAAGGAGGAGATATTGTGAATAAAATCTTTAAGTACAATCAGTCCGTGTGTAATCACAAACGTCTCTACTTAAGTATGTATAAATAAGGTACCTCGCCATTTGAGGTGGGCATTGTTAGAATGTGACCTTTGAACCTTCCAGCCAGCTCAGCCACAGATGGCTTGGAGGGAGAATCCTGTTGGAAAATATATATATTTGATCCAACAACTGAAATACTTTTAATAAAAGTCTTAACATATAACATATGCTTGTCACATTTTCAAAATATAGTATTGTGTAACTGTAAAACTTTCCAACAGAAGTTTTAATGAATACAATACATATACATGCCTTGTTAGATGAGGCACACAAACAGTATGACGTTATTTAGGGTCAGTGACTTGCTTAACAAAAACAGTATATTCTCATTAAACATTGAATGTGCAGGCAAGCATTTTGTAGCGGAATAAGGAGATGTTCTAAGATAAAGAGCATGTTTCACTTCCCTCTGAAAAATGCAAATGGGTTAAGAAACACAGCAGGGAAGAGGGGGAATATGCAAACAAACCAAAAACAACTTGGTGCTGTTCTCGGAGGAACTCGTCTCTCATCCTGCTAAAGAGCATATTTTTTGGCTTTGGACACAGGAAGTGAGCCCCTCTCTCCACAGCTGTTCAACATCACCCTGCAGCCTGTGACAGGAGGGACCTGTCCTTGCAGCTTCACACTGTTATCACTTCTTGGCCCCTTTGCTTTCCGTCTCTCCCACTATTCCCAAGCTGATTGCATCCCTCCTCTACGCTGCCCTCTAATGACCATTCACTCACTCCACATATCTAAGGCCTAAGTGATAAGTAAGCTGATGTATGAAGGCTGTAATATGCACCAACATGCATGAGCTGTACCAGCTAGGACGGTGCAGCTTCTCATGCATCATGTAGCCATAATTTAATGATTTAAAATGTACGGTAACTGCTTACGGTGCTCCTCTCTTTCTCTTTCTGTTTTAAATTATAGATTTAATTTCCATAATACTTTTATTGATTACTAAGAAACTCATGGGTCTCCTCACAGCAGGCAATCCTGTCAGATTGCCTGCTGTGCACGCTCAGTTCCCTCTCTCTCTGCACTGTTGCCCATGGAAACATGGATCTCCCAAGCTTCCCAGATATACACACATTCCACATTTTAATCACAAGCTTTATTTTCCTTTTTCCCCCTTGTTCTCAACATGACCTCACCACCTTGCTACCGCCATCCAAACGTATTACAGCATCAGATAGCCTCTACTAATGCTCCTCTGCTCCGCCTCTGTGTCCTAATCCACAATCCCAACCCTTTTCCTGAGTTCTCTTTTCTTATCCGTGATAAATAGTAATCACCAGCGACCACCCACCCTCCACACCATTATTTCATAACCTTTAATTGTTTAACTCTTTCCTGTTCTTCAAAAACAAATGCCTCCTTCAGAACAAACACTCTAGTCACAACAGTGCAGGCAAAGGAAGTGGGGCCTCGATTTAGAAGAAAATCAAGGTTTCAGTTTTTCTGAAACTTAATTTAAATGACACACAGGAGAAAGATCCCCCAGCTCCCTCAAACATACAATCATTCATTTCTTTATTCTTTCCAGTCAGTTACTTTTATTCCTAACATATGGTTTGATATTATGTGAAAAGTATATGCTGAGGGTGACTTCCATGATGTTACTGTTAATTTCGGGGATGAAATTTAGTCATGTTCAGCAAAGATGACATTTTCCATATTTTGATTATTTTAGAAAGTATTAGTTACTTGCAAATGTGTGAGAGCTACATGGATATTTAAAAGGCTTCAGCAGCATTAAGAATTCAACAGCTTTTTAGTTTAAGAAGAGGTCATTTCAGATCCATTAAGATCCTTCAATGAGTTCTTTCGAAGCGAGCCCTTATCTTAATGAGCTTCTTCATAAAAAACGAAAATAACGTCAGACTCAGATTTAAACTACACTGACCACGCATACAGAATATAAGGTAAGAAATGCAGTTTTACACATGTTTAGTTAAAGTTACAATGTTGGAGGAATGTATTACAAGTATCAAAAACTTCCACTGTTACTTCAGAACTACAGTCTAGCAAGGTTTGTTGTATGATTTTTATCTGCTATAATTTAAACAAGAATCTTTAACAGAGGCAGTGTCAGCAGCCTTACGCAAAATATACAATATATAAAGTAAACTAATATGAACTAATTGCCTGTTTGTCTGTGTTTTTTAATTGAAAATATCAAAACAATCATCTTTTTCTCTCAGTTAAACACTAACTGTTTCACTCAGATGACAAAGGACACACATTATTTCAATGAGCCATACAAGGCCCAGTATTGCACATGTTTATCTCAGCTGGGACCCCAAGCTCTGTGGAAGAGTGGGAAACTGTGGTTCACTACAGGAGAGAGCAGAGCAAACGCTATTTCTGGGGCTCGAGGCCTGGGAAAAAGCCCCAGAGCTGAGCAGGCAGCCTGGATCACAGCTCTGCTCTGTAACCCCTCAGCTCCTCAGAGAGTGTCCCTGGATATGCTACACCACATCTTAAAACATACTGTAATCTAGCATACAGAGCAATGGTACATGTCTAAACAAGGAAACGTATTATTTTTTTTAAAAGAAGGCTTTTAAAGCATGTGATTCAATGTTCCAAAAATGGGCCTGTGTTGACACTTAAAAGAAACAAGCTATTTCTGAACTCTGCTTTCCATGGAAACAGATCCTTGGATGTGGCTTGCTTTACACAGTTAGTTACACATACAGTACAGACTTAATGCACTGTTATCAAAAAAACAAAAAAACAAGAGCATTTCCATTATTATAAGCAAGACAAAAACTGTAAATTTATGGGAAAATATGGTGTGGTTAATGCACAGATAATACTTTTTTAGTGCAGTACATGGGCACCAATGGTTTTCTTAGTTTGTTTTCCCTCCCCAGACACTCATAGGGCTTCAGTAGTTGCCAGAGACTTTGGTGTCCCTGTAGTGTTGGTATCAAAAAAGACACTGACAAACAGCAATGCATACTTATTCCCCAATGTCACAAAAATAATGCTGCTATAAATCATATAAGAAATCCTACACAAAGTGTCTCTAAATACCTGACAAATCAAAGTACTTAACGACAATGATGCTCTAATATCGGAAACCAAAATACAGAAATAAAGAAGTCTTGCTTTTGAATTAACAACATTGCCCACAACAATCTTGTACAAAGCGAAATAATAAAGGAATTATTCAGCCACAAAATTACCTTTTGTATATCAATTACTCAACCCGTGTAACCTTAAGTTCATGAATAAAACTTGTATGTTCCTGCATGCCTCCACAGTGAACAAAGAATCAAAAAACGGAGACTAAATGGAAGTAAATGGTGGCAGTGTTTAACAGCAACTATAATAAAGCATTAATTTACAAACTGTCATACAACTCGTGCAGTATAATCCAAGTCTCATATATCCATATGCTGACTACTTCACAAACACATTTTTACTAAATGATAGAGGTCTTGGAAGGGGTGGACAACTCTTTATCATCTTATGATATATATACATCATAATCGTACTGTCCAGTCCTACTGAATAGAACTGTTTAAAGATGTAATCAGCGGTTTTGAGCCAATGTTGCTAAAAAGAAATGTTGACCTCCAAAGTGTGTGCATCCTCAATGAGCTGTGTTTGGATAAGACAAGGTTAATCCCAAGTAACCAGCGTCTTACTTTCCAGGCTGTGGCTGGAGACACGAGGTTAACTGTATGACCGGCAGATGTGGAAAGAGAAAACAGAAACCAACAGATCACACAAAGTCTGCTATTGTCCATTCCTGTTCCCAGAGGCAGCGGAGAAGAAGCACATGATATTAGGCTCAGTGAATCCTAACATATCTGCTTGATATAACAGCGATGATCAGAGAGCAACAGACCATGTAATCTACCATGGAACTGATAAAGATGATGTTTGGCTCAGGATCTCTAACCCTGCTCTAGGACCTATCAATCCCCATAAGCTCTCGCTGGTGAGCCACACAAAGTGGAAATATGTTAAAGTGAAGATAAATAAAGCCCAAAAAAGCACAGTTGTTGAGCAAGCGCTTGTTCAATAAGATAACCAAGCGTAATGGCTTCAGTTTCAGTCTGCAGACTCTGTTTTCACAAGTAGCGTCTTCTGCCAGGGGGGAAACCATCAGACAGACACCTTCTCGCTTGCTGCCTTTCCAGGAAAACTTGATGTGTTTTTGGACTGGACCTTATCTGAATATGTCACTTTTCTGTGTGTGTGTGTGTGTGTGTGTGTGTGTGTGTGTGTGTGTGTGTGTGTGTGTGTGTGTGTGTGTGTGTGTGTGTGTGTGTGTGCGGAAGTACACTAGAAAGACCCTCTATCAGAGGGATGATGTAAATGGTCACCCTCATTTACAAGACATGCCCCTGCCTCAAGGAAAATGGGAGGTGCTGCAGACACAGGCTCGTACTGTATGGTGAAGTATGTTATAAATAATAATCATCCAGAGAGAAGGAAAACAAATCCAGATGACCCCTGAGAACACAAAGCTGCTGATGAAGTTAGAATTCCACAGAAAGATCACAAGACCAAAATACGTCTTTTTTCTTAAATGTGACAAAAGCAACAACAAACTAGTCAAAACACTAAAAGTCTTTATAGTTATGCTATTTATCTGCAATTGGAGAAGCAAATTATGAAGATATGAGAACAGAAGATAGAGCCAGGCACTGTGATATTTCAATGTGATAACTACAGTAGCCTGCTAAATCTGAACTGCCGTGCAATGAAAAGGCAGCGAATGGAGAGTGAATGATGAATAACAAAAGATATCAAACAATGTAAACAGCCCACAGCAGACAGTACGTCCTCCAAGTGTTTGAACCTAAGCAAGTAAACGTTGATACAAGCATCTGTCGGGGATTCTACTTTGTGTTCTGGTATTCTCATCCACTCAGATCCAGCGATTACAAAGACCAAAACCATCTGGGCTCAGTGGATCAGATGGTTAATTCAGTGAAGACCTGCACCTTCCACTACAACACTATGTAGTCCCTGCAGAGATCCATCGCCACAGGGTTTGGCATCCATCATCCATGGCAGTCTTAGGACATTTCATACTTTAGTATTAAATATTCTGCATGCAACACTCTGAAAGGGATCATTCTCCATAATGAGTCGGGGTATTTAAATACTTGCGTACATTTTGCTGATAACATTTCTGTCTTTTTACTGTAGTACATGTTTGAAGGCAGGGCTTTTACTTTTTACACATGTTGCTGCTTTTACTTAAGTTAAGGTTCTGGTTAGATAGGCTTTCCTATAATGGAAAGGTCAAAGGTCACAGTCCGTTTCCTAAGCCACTCAATAGTCTCAATAGTACTTATTCGGATACGGAGTTATCTTGGTTTCAATCTTCCAAAAGATTAATGGGTTTCTAAAATGTTTAAACTTGCAGCATGCACCTGCCTTATAAGCCTAAAAAAAGCTAACCTAAAAATCTAGTTCTTTCAAAAAATGCGAAACCTGAGTTAGAAAAAAATGGTACTTGCAAAGTACAAGCAGCGTGCACCACTTAAAGTGTTTGCCCTCCTTTCTGCCAAAAAAGGAAATAAAGAGCATGGCTTGACGCCAAGTTTAGAAGAGGGTGGTTGAGGAGGTGCAGGCAGTATGGTTTAACTGTTCTGCAGGGAGTTGTAGAAGATAGATGTTTTTTTGAGAGTTTGTACTTTCAGTTCTCAAATTTGGTCTGCACGTATCTCACATTTGTAAACTTTATACTGAGTAAATTCAACATGTTTGTCAATCTGCAGATGTCTGAGACAGCTTAAAGACTGACACAGGCTGCCTCAGTCTACATGTGTTCATCCATGACATAACTTCCTTCAAAGCCAACAGCATGTGTGTTTTTTCCTTTTACAGATCACAGCGTCCTCCTCACTATCTTGTCTCTCACCCAGGCTATCTCTCTGCCCCACGCACTGCTTTAGACTGAAACTCAGAGGTGCAGGCCTCTAATCCCTGATGGCAGGACTCAGAGAAAAACACAATTCACGTATAGTATGAGGGTCTGTAATGGCAACACATTATAACAATGTTTAAGAAAATAACCAATAAAACTCTGCAATAAAAACAGCTCAAGAATTATGAGCATTTATAAACCATTTAATTGATCGTAAAGGTGCACATATCCTCCAACGAGCCACACAGGAAGTCAGCTTGGAGATGGAAATACAGGCAACATACCAGAGAGTAAAACTCAACCAATACGATATTTTAGATCAAATTCAGGATGATCACACATTTACTACAAACTATTTTAATGCTTCAGCCATATATTTTCTTTGATAAAGAAAATATGTCTTCTGTTTGTAAGAGCCTGCTGAAAATGTTCCAGCTTGCACTCCATGTCCTCACGTTCAGGGTACACAGTGTTACAGAACCACATTAAAGTTAACAGTTTGAGTTTTCACTGTGACTATGTCCACTAAACACATCATGTGCATCCTTCAGGCCTATAAAACATGTTGAATGCATTTCCCACTTTAGAAAATATTTGCAAAGCCATATTTTTGCAAAGTGCATTGTTTGTATTGACCATGCTAACTGTGGATATGCATTAATGCCCACTGCGGTCAACAGAAATCAATATCACTTCAAATTATTCTTAATGCGACTATAAGTTACTTTTGTGATGAGAGTAACCCAACTCATATGGAAACAACACTAGTTCTAGTTTTCACACTCTTACTGTTATCACCAGGGAAACTAAAGTGAAACAGTGAAGAAAAACTGCAGTAACTTCAGTGAAAATATGAATATTCAGCAGAAACTATGCACCTCCTAATGTTTGCTTCTCTTTCAGAGTAAAGTGCTGGTTTCAAAAGAAAACAGAGTTCAGATTCATCGACAGAAGGTAGGAAACACGCTATAGAGATAATATCAGAAAAAGCTTATGTAGTTTGCAGGAAGCATCAGTGGAGTTGTTTTTCAAAGTCACATGACGTGGTTTATCCTATCATCATTATGTGCTCTTCATCCAGCTCATCTCATCATGGCTCAGAAGCGCGTTTTAATCACGAGACTTTAATGAATTGTATAAGCTGTAAAATCAGATAACATCTGTACATTTTATACATACTGCTGAACAAAAATCAAACCATAACTGTACCGTGACTTAGAGAACGGGTTTAAGTTTCGTAGGCTTTCCTTGATGCTGATGCTTTACATTCCACTGAGCTTCATGGTCAGTTTGATGTCTGTTTTATGTTAAGGACAGAGTGAACCATTCATACTGCGCTGAAACACATACAGCCTAACGTAACGCCCTAACATAGGGCCACATTTCTCATGTTTATGAACTATTTGAATAATAGAAAGGCTTGGATGGAAATGGTGACACTGTCAGGCCATGGGAATTTCAAAATAAGGGTGTGTGTTAAAGATGACAATATGTAGCGATGTTTTCACTTTGCATCGATGATATTGGATGCTTCATCCTTTAATCGATACATCGTTCCATACCAATGTATTGTCACACCCCTAGTCATATTAACACAAGGCTTCAAAGGATGCTACAGTACTCTTATTTATTTACCGTGACACTGGACTATATACTTGGTTCTAATGGTGCTGACTGTAGTACAGGTGGTAGTTGTAGTAAGGATAGAAGTATTTTGTTAAATAGTGTGACACTATTTAAGTGACATACTGTAGAGCAAAATGGGAAAAAACTGACTCATAAGTGTCTGGCTGGTACAGACTGAGTTCCTCTGTTATTGGTCTCTAAACTTTACTTTGGATGACATAATAAATGTGCACACCATATGGTTGGCAAGGCAATCCGAAATACTCACTCCTCCAGCTGTGGTGTTGTTTTTCCATCAAAGGAAAACCACCAACCCACTACACGACATGCACATACAGTACAAATCCTCAGGTGCATGCACACACACATGACACACGAGTGCAAAACATTTCCAGGGTGTCTACTGCGTAGCTTGTCATTGCAACACAGGAAACACAAAATTTAAGAATTTCCATGCGTCAATCTGTTTTTAAGGCTTGCTCAAGGTAGTTGTAAATGAATGTTTGTGAACATGAACAGCTCTTTCATAAAGCTAGAAACAAACTGACTGCATGATTTAAACTAATAGGTGATGTCATCAAAGGGCAAAGTTAACGCAGTTTAAATGATGGTGAGTGTGAGACTGACTTTACAGGCTAGTTTAGCACTTGTTTACAGGTGCTTTAGGCAAAATGCTGCATACAAAAATACCATCCAATCAAACTCAAACCGAGGCTGCAGCAGACGAGAGAGTCCCATTCCCAACAGCGGGGAACATCTGGGAAAACTGATCCATTTTAATACATATTTATAAATACAAATACGTTTTAGGATTGTTTACTGGTAGGAATTCTGAGCAAATAGGAAATGACAGTAGCAACGTGCCTTTGTACAACCAGCTGATTTCCCTTTACTATTGCAAGATTCAATAAGCATTGCTTGGGCTCACTGAATCTCCATGCAGAAGGAAGCGAGCATCTACTTATGGACGAGACGCTTGTGCTCACTCGGTAGAAAGAAAATAGTTCCTACATGAAACTGCTTATAACAAGGTCTGTGGTCGTAACCATGTCACTATTTATGGAAATAGACATTGATGTTGAGTTTTCAAATGTATTTTGAGCACCACAAGTGCCATCTAGTTCCATTATATTAGAGAGAAGACAGACATCTCCACGGGCGATTTCTCCAACACTTGTCAACTCACATAAAAACAATCTAGAGTATGATGAATAGCACTACAGGTAAGAGGAGAAATATGTATTTTTGAATTTGGGATGGACTGTCCCTTTAAGGTTTAAACCACGATGGCTCGCATGAAAGTGTCACGTGTTACCTGAACCATCAACAGCAATGTGTTTCTCATTTAATTTGAGGTGAGAAATCACTGAGCAATAAGCTTGAAGTGAAAACTGAGCTTGTGAGATTTGGGCTGGGTTTGTGAGGCTGCTCTAAGAAAAAGTTTGGAATCACCAATAATAGTTGAACCTGCTTTCTCCATCTCAGTATTATAAGCGTAATCGTGCAAGTTCAGGTTAGTTTTTTTCTCTCTCTCAAAACAGCTTTATCTCACAGAAACTAACTATAACAGAAGAATGCCCCCCCCCCACTCTATATTTTTTATCATTATTTTATCATTTCCAGATCTGGCAGCAGTTCAAATTATTTTCTATAAATTTTGGCAACAGGAAAAGAAGAATAAGGTTATGAATACAAGCTGACCAGGCCTAAAGCACATTTTAGTCCTAACGTTGAATGGTGTAAGTATGTGAGAGTATTTCTGTGGCACATTACTAATATGCTCCCTCACATGCTGTGGGGAAGAACATGGGCGTTTCTCTTCCTATTTGCCGCATGACATTAAATACTGAAAGAAAGTTGTTAAAAGTCAGAGGGAACAGCTTGTTTTGGAGGGAGGAGGCAAACCCTGAAGGAAAAACGGACTTGGACATGAAGAAGCACACTTTGTTTTTCTTTTTTAGCTTCAGTGCATGAACTATTTGGCCTTTGAGAAGTGAAAGCATGGCTTGTCAGCTGAGGGTACGATGGGTGAGATATTGCTGATGTTCAGAATTCCCACCCATAGACAAAATTAGGCTTACAGTGAAGAAAAAATCTACCCATGGCTTTTACTTCACACATTTATCACAGCACAAACACTGGCTCATGACAGATGTTGTGTCAGCTCTATTTCCCTCTACTCACACTGTGGTTAGTTGTTATGAAGTCACTACCACAAACCTGCTACTTATAAACCATATCAGCCTGAGCCAAACAGGTACCATCTTTAAGGTACAGTGTGTGTGTGTGTGGGTGTGTGTGTGTGTGTGTGTGTGTGTGTGTGTGTGTGTGTGTGTGTGTGTTAATAACAGAAGAACCACACCCTCAGGAAACAGAAGTACAGATATCCTTTCACAGAGTTTAAAATGTAAATGATGGGAGTAAAAAGTTAGTATATCAAAGTTATGAGGTAAATAAAGTAAAGCTCATTAGGAACACAAGAGTAGAGAGTAGCAAACACAACTACATGTGCATAGTACTTCATAGGTGTACTAACACAAATGTAGGGCTGCAAATAAGGTAAAAAAAACTGTGAAAAATGTCTTGTTCTGTCAGTCCAAAACCCGATATTTAGTTTAATATGATATAAAACAGAGAAACGCAGAAATATTGGAGAGGTTTAGAGGCTGCATTTTCTGCCATTTGTTCTGGAAAAATTGGTTTGTCGATTATCAATATAGAAGCCGATTAATTTTCTGTCAATCAACTAATCGACTAATAGTTTCAGCTCTACACAAATGCAATATTATTATTTGGTAAACTGTCTCACAGACAGGCCATAGTCCCTCCAGACATATCACAGTAATAACACAGACCCATTAAAAACACTATTCAGTTACTCACTGAGCTCCAATGATGTAATGTTTTCACTTCAACCACACATGGCTGCACAAAACCACATTAAATGTTAAAAACATCTGCTCAAGTGGCCTAAAAGTACAGGATACAACAGAGAACTACGCTCAGACTCATAGAGTTGTTACCTCCATCCTGGGGAATGTGCCAGAGATCGTCCCCTCTTGCTTTTTTTCTCAGCTTTTCGGCCTCTTGGAGCAAACTGCCTGCTAGTTGTGAGGAGACGGAGGAGCGCAGCGAGAACAGAGAGCAGCTCTGTTTTTATATCTGGAGCCAAATGAGCCTCATGGACGAGGAGGAGGAGGAGGAGGAGGAGTGGAACTTTAACGCGCATTTGGCTCCGTCAGCGCTGTCAAGACAGTCATGATAAAATAAAATAAACCTACTTCTGCTAACGACTTTCAAAGTAAAATAAAAAACTGCAACGGCTGCACTGTATTATTAAACCTTCGGGCCTGCATACAACATTATTGAACATCTACTGTATATATAATGTACATGTGTATTACCATTGAATGGATACAGTAACAATTTAAAACCTTGTGGCCGTGCACGCTTTAATGATCGTTGCAAACGAGAAAACATAATTGGATAAAAAAATTATCCGACAACTTTGTTATTCTCACTTCACTTTTCCATCAATTTACCGATCAATCAAAGCCGCAGGCCTGATGTCTGTGAGCACAAACTTTCAGGCATGTATGTATACTTCTGGCCACAACCAAATGAGTTAAATCACTCATGCATTTTGCATTTGCCAGCTGATGGAAAACACCTGCTGTGACATCATTGATTGAAATGTGGCCAGATAGCAACAATTTGAAAGTGTCGATCCACAGTACAGTGTAGTACCAGTTTTCTTTTTATCTTTCAAACTTTAAATGCACTTTCTCCTGGGAAATACCTATAGCCTATATGATACTATTTTATAGCAATGTGTTTTTTCCATTTTGTTTTATTTATACTGAATGAAAAAATGTGTTTGTATTCAAACAAAGTATATGTATGGACAACATGAGTCAGTAAATAAAAAGTCAAAAGAAATAACTAATAATTTCCCTCCATACTTGTAAATATTTATACTTTTATTTTGAAGGCAGTATTTCCTTGCTGGCTGTCTTGACTCCGCTGTGTAAGGTGAGCATCACCAAGTACAAATCTATAATTGGGCTCTAGAATAAAATTTAGATTAACAAAAAAACATCAACATCTACATCTTCAATATCTACAAGCAAAAAAACAGTTTAAATATCAGACATTCAGCCTTGACAACAGAAAAAGGAGACATTAAAGCCTGCAGGATTTTCATTATAAATCCAGGCCTACATGCGTGCATGTCTGAAATGCCGGCACTTTAGGTCTCAATTTCCCCCTGCAAAGACTTTAACAAGTGCATTGTAAGAGTTGGCTTTCACCATTGTATATTTCTAATGCTCCCTGTTCTCTTCCGAAAGTATTGCATTTGGCAGGTTCTCTCTGGTATTCCTATAACGCAAATCCAGGACACTCACAGCTGGAAAGCATGTAAATAATACTATTAGCTGCTTTTTTTTGTCTATTCTCATTTCAATTGTTCATGTAAGGTTGAAAGATATTTAAGTACTGTATCTCTGTTGTCCTGCTCGGGGGCAGGATGAAGGAGAGTCAGTCACTTAAGTGGTTTGTGGTGTAGAAATGTAGAGACTCCATCTAATGGATTGGTTTCTAACTCACCAACAACACACAACACAACTGCAGGAAAGATCCTGCTGGTATATAGACTACACAATATTCTTTACATTATCTTAGTCAATAGTCAGGATGGAGAGGAACAATGTTTACTGGCCTAAATTTGGTAAATTAACAGCTGAATATGCTCTGTTTCTGATCCTCGTCAAATCCTATCATTTTTATTTGACATTACTTCCATATTTTGTTTACTTGTCAAATAGCCTGAAGCAAGATGTGATCTAGCTTCAAAGGTTTGAAAAGGACGGACAAACAGGTTCTGTTTAGAGAGTTTACATTTGTCTGTCAGTAGACCTAATGCCAAACACTGTTCATGAACAAACGTACATTAGCCTCCAAATGGCAAGGCACTGGCAATTTGGAGAAAGAAGCAGGGCATCTGCAATTCTGTGTGCAACATGGTTCATTAAACAATGGAAACTGTTTACTAAAAGTTTTAGAAGGGGTGATGAGAACTTTCATAAATCAAGCCTATTATTAATACTATTATTACTGCCTTTAAAGGCGTCTGAAAGCACTGTGGGAGTGCCTGATGGTTTGCAAAAGCCAAGGACACATTTGTGTTTGTTGTCTCACTGTCACCCAGCTGTGACATCAAGAGCGCAGAGTGAAAGCGAGCTGGCATTGGCACACGCCTGGCTCTTTGTGGCAGGGAGACATGATTGCCAATGGGTGAACTAGACTGACCATTTCAGGCTTATCACACATTACCTTTGGCCACCAAATTCCCTGAACTCTCCATTATAGCAGCTTTCACAGCAAACATTTTCAGATTGGCAACACAGTCAGCTGGGAAAAGCTTTGGGTTTGGGGAAGGAGGAGAGGGAAAGGATGGCACTGGAGGCCATGTAGATAGCAGCAAGACTACAACAGAAACCAGCAAGAAAGATAGTGAAGCCCTGCAGACCATTCTCCTAACTAACCTCCATTTTAATGAAGCTTCCTGTGGCCACATGCAGGGACAAGCAGGCTCAGGGAACCAAACAGGAAGTGAATATGTGTTACTGATAATTTGTGGAAATGGGCTTCAAGGGGGAAGCTGATAAGCTGATTTCTTACAGGGAGGAGTGAAAACAAGAAGTTAAGTTATGTAAGTTAAGTTAAACTAAAAGAGCAATGTTTATGAAGTTTGAAAAGCAACATTTGACCAATCTTAAACCAAGGAAATGTTTGTTATTGTTGTAATTTGTCTTTGAACATGCATACATATACAGCTTGTCTGTGCTGACAGCAGAAGTCCCAGGCTCCCCCCTCTGGTGGAAAAGACCATTACACTGACTGAAGTGACGTTGACATGTCTAGCTGTGTCAAAAAAACATTTATATCCCTGAAGAGATCCACTTAAATTGGAGCAAGTTTAATTTGGGGATTAATGCAAAAGAAAAAAGCATTGACATTACAAGGTTAAAATACATCCAGTGCATTCAATAACTATACTATATTATAAATAATATCAAAACAATCAAAACATGTTCAATTGTGGCAGACACAGCCATCCTAACTCTTTGCTTGCAATCTTTTAGATTGTTGTTATTTCTTTTCTTTTAGTTGTGTTTTGCATGCCTGTGCACTATTTGTTTAATTCTTATCATTGTAATTATATTTTGTATATTGTGCATGTCCATATTGTTTTTGTGTGCTATAAGTGCTGTACAAATAAAGTTATTATTTCTATTATTATTAATATTATAAATCAGTTTAAATAGGTTTTGTGTGTGAATTATAAACATATAACATATAATTAAACCTTTATTTCATCAGATGATTACTTGTCAGTTTTAAATAAAATAGTAGTAAGCTATTTTTGCTCAGGAATCTTAATCCTCATGAACATGAACACCTTTTATTTAGAACTATTTGTAATATTCGAATAAATCACCATCCAAAAGATGAGAGGAAGGTGTGTGCAGTCATGACCTGAAAAGTTGAGTCAAAGCAAACAAACTGTGTATTATATTTCTATTGCTGAATGATTTAAGGTGATGTGAAGAAGGCCCGAGGGAGGTGTTGACAGCTGCGGATGAGCCGCTCACAAACACTCTTCATTATCAGTAAAGAAAATAACCAAGAGAGGGGTCATGCTGCTTGCTGATCTTTCCCCAGGTGATGGCAGGATGGTCTGTGGCATATACGCTTTGACCCGCTGCTTCAGCTCCTCTAGCAGAGATGAATGGCTCTATGAAGTGTCATGAGGATAAGTCAGCCCACAGCGACTTTGTCTCTTTGTATTTGTGCAAACCAAGCCCCGATGATTTATGGGCGAAATCTTGACAGTTCCTTTTAAAGAGACAGAACCTGGAAAACTCTGAGTTTATTTTGGGATTAGACGACGTTCAGGTTAAAAATAGGCTACATACGTTGACGTTACCTTTCTTGCCAGAGTACATGAGATACAAAAGGGTACAATTTCTAATCCAAAATGCAACATCAAGAAGAATTGTACAATGGTGTCAAGATTATGCAAGTGGAAGCAATAAAAGCAATAACCTCTGCCACTGCTGACAACCTAATATATTTTTTCCTCTTTGAAATGCACTTAGAGCAGCCATTACTTTGAATATGGAGATGCAGGGACGTTGGCCGCCAGCCTAAATCTAACTCAGAGCCCAGGTAATATAATAGCTGTGTCAGATTACATGATGGTTGGCACGTACGCAGCCCCAAAACCTCAGGGCTCAGGTGGCCTCACACAGACATCAACTGTCCTATTTTCATATTAATCTGCTTTTATGAAGTTTATGTTCCATCTATTCACTGGAGAGATGGTACACAACACTGTAAACACACACACACACACACACACACACACACACACACACACACACACACACACACACACACACACACACACACACACACACACACACACACACACACACACAAACATCACACAGGAATACTCAATTTCAGATCTGCACAACTAATGGGCCACAGCTAATAGGTTTACTCATTTTCTTGATTTATGAGAACAACAAACGAACCGTCTGATAACAATTGTTCACCATACATTAAACAAATTCAATCTTACAACAGAATCTAGTTGAGACTACAATTAAACTTTATAAATGAAGAGTCATTTCAAATGTGGCTAACGTCATCTGTCATTAACAAAGAGGGATCTCTTATTATTCAGCGCTGTGGATTGATAGTAATTGTTTGATAAGCGCCAACAAATAAAAACATAAAGCAGCAGCACACAATGTTGAGGTAAATATTTTTTGCATGACACTGAAACAGGAAAATGTAAATGGTAATTATTTTTTAGTTTGGAATCCACTGAATTCCTATTTTCTTGACAAAAAAAAAGGAAATGTGACATAGTTGAAAATCATCATCCGGTCTCTGTGAACACAATGCCACTGAGTAGGTGCAGTGGAGCTCTCAACCCACTCATACAATAAAAGGAACAAACATTCCTTCTCAACACATCTTTATCAAGTTTCCTCTTTAGCTGCAACTCTTGAAGCCTGCAACTCTGTCTTTTTGAGGAAATCAAACAAGCCTGTAAAAACACTTCTCAATCGAGGCCCCTCAGACCCCAGTCAGGCTTTCATTCAGGGTGGAGATGTGGTCGATCACGCAGAGCTGTCTCTGGCCGCGGCGGGCTTGTCTTTGCCGCTGGTGCAGCAGGAAGAGGCGTTTGGCTGCGGCCCTGTACTTCCGGGACATGAGGTTGTAGACGACGGGGTTGATGGAGGCGCTGAGGTAGCAGAGCACCATGGAGGCCATGTTGAAGTTCTGGCTCAGCATGGCCGTGTCGTAGTCGTCCACCTGGGCAAAGAGGTTCCTGCCGATGTGGTAAGGCAGCCAGCAGATGATGAAGGCCAGCACCACCACCACTGAGGGGATAACAAAGTTAGGAGAGGGAAATTAGTTTTATTTAGAACGGGTTTTAAGGAACCGTTTAACATTTTAGAAAATACGCTTTGTCCCCTGGATTCAATTTACTTACTTATACTGTATCTCTCAACAATAACATTTGTAGAATAGCCTGTTGTTAAAATAAGATTGTTGTTTTTAACAGCCTTGTCCACTTCAAACCAGTGAGAGGATCAATACGCACAAGTCTGTAAAATAACCAATATTATTCTAACTTTCACAGACCATAATGTATTCATGTTGGTCTTGTTTATAGTAATAGGCTGATTAAGAAAACTGGTTTCAATCTTTAAGTACGTATATGATCTATGGTCTTTGGTCACCCTTGACATTTATTAATGATCATCAGCAATTAACATAAAAATAAATTCTCTTTTATCCCACGCACAAACAAACACACACACACTCGCGCGCGCACACACACACACACACACACACACACACACACACACACACACACACACACCACACACACACACACACACACACACACACACACACACACACACACACACACAACCTCCCTTGTTCCCTTAAGTGATTCTGCAATTAGCCTGCAATTAGCCACAACAACAATGAAGTCACATTTTCACAACTCAGGGATGTAAGCAAGCTAATTAGATCAAATACGCAGCAGAAGTGCTGAGAACAAAACATGTCACAAATCTAAAAAAAGAACAAAGCTTTATTTAGCCATAAATCGCAGCACTGGGTGAGGTCACTGAGTCACTGGTATTGATTAAGGAGCCCTGCAGATACAATCACCATCAATTTGTCTGATGAGGGCAGTAGTTTCTGTACGGATAATAAATGTCCATTCAATAAATAAAAGAGAGGTGTATCTGGCCTCCATAAGCCTAATTATTTATGAATTAACAGTTATCTATAAATTGAAGACCTACATCGTGGACTCACAGAGTGAACAGATGATCATCCAGTGACTCCTGAGTTGTGCGACACCAGCATATTAAGAAGAAGCCCAGGACTGTGGGAGCATGTACATTTCCATTATGGTTGATTTATGAAGTCCTTTGATGACAATCCAATTTGGGATTCAACAAATGTGGATACAAATGGCAGCAAGCCTGACAATATGAGCATATGTTCAGCTAATGAACAGCATTAATATCCGCATCTTGATTAAATATTTGGATAATTCAGATGGCCCGCACGGTCCCTTACTATCAAACAGGGTTTCCTGCCCAGTATGCCAGAGCTGCAAATTAGGCCAATTAGTATGGGTAGTGTCAGGACAGGATTATCTTCCGACAAAACAGAATACGGAACACAATGCCCTGCAAAAACACTTACAGAGAGCTGGATTTAACAGAAAAGGTTAAACTGCTTTAGGTTTTTAAATGTAGTACGCATTAGTTCTTTATATGAAAACTAAAAAAATAACAAAAGTTACATTTTCTATAGCAAACACACACAACAGAGTCAATGCAGAAAACAAGAAATCCTAGATGCTACAGTAATCTGTTTTTTGCTTGATTGTGTAAAACAGATGGATTTCTGGTTTAGGGTTTTTACTGACAAAGAGAGTTTTTTAAGATTAATTATCTGCCTTTTTAAGTTCCTGTCAATGAAAAGCAGAGGAAGGTTTTTGAAAGCATGAAAGAAACACATGTCTGCACTCACCCAGGATCTTGACTGTTTGCCTGTGGGACCTTTCACGGGCCAAAGCACAGGGGCCTTGCAGGTCCATTTTGCTTTTCCACAACTTGCATCCGATGGAGCCATAGAGGAAGATGAGGCAGAGCATGGGGCAGAAAAAGTAGGTAGTGGACACCCAGAGCATAATGTGCAGCTGCCCGGAGCTGATGGCGTAGTTGGTGTGTTTGCACTGCCCAGTATTGTAGTCCGGGTGTGTGTCATTGTCGTACTCCACCCCAACCAGGAACAGTGTGGGAGCAGCAGACCCCAGGGCGAAAACCCACAGGGCGAAGATGATGTACTGGACCCTGCGTCTAGTCACCACCACCTTGCTCCTGAGGGGGAAGCTGATGGCCAGGTAGCGCTCAATGCTCAGGGCCGTGATGTGAAGGATGGTGGCCGAGGTGCAGCCCTCAAAGATGTAGTGATAGAAGCGGCACACCACCTCCCCAAACAGCCAGGGCACATACTTCCACAGGCGGTAGAGGTCAAAGGGCAGGCAGAGGAAGATGATAAGGTCGGACACCGCCATGCTGGACAGATAGAGGTTGGTGGTGGTCTTCATGTCCTTGAAGTGCTGGATGATGAGGATGGTCATGGTGTTGCCCGTCACTCCGATGATAAAGATGAGGATGCAGATGACAGTGACAGGGATGAGGGTTGAGGTGGGGAACAGGGACCCCTCATAGTGGTGGTCGTCTATGTTGTACTGGTCCATAGCCTCTGCTCCGCCAGCATGAAGGTCCACCTGGGGTCTGGTCCAGGGCATGCCAATCTCCACTTAGTGCTGGCCCAGCAAAGTGGGAAATCAAGACTCAACAAGCAGCTGAGGAGAAAAAAGCCACAATAGATATGATAGGTAAACTGGTGTTTTAAAACATAATAATTATCCCTCCCTAACTACACATTATGTAGACTTTACATTTCTGCTGACATGCTTTATAATTTGTATTAAGTATTTATTTTAATTCCAGGCAGCTGTTGGTTTGTATTCATATATGTAAATTATGAACACGTACATGTGAATACTACAGATAAGTAATTCATAACAGTGATAATAAAGTCTGCATTTTTTAGATTATTGTTGCAAGGTATGGGTGTAAATTCAAATTATTGCTTTGCTTTTAATAATGTAAATTCTGACAAAGATAACTGCACAATCTATCATTACACAACTCAAGTGTCTACCAGCAGAAAGGAATACAATAACAGTGGATGCCTGGGAAAAACATATATTAAAAAATACAATAACATGATTGTTAGAAAAATTGTTTGCTTTAATATAAAATAAAAACAAGTTGTTGTAAAAGAGCTAACACATGCATGGTATGATCCTTTCACTTCAACTCTAAAATCCCAAAACAACATCCTTGTGTAAAAGAAAATCGATGGTGGTGACTTTACCTTTAAAACTGAACAGGATCTCTCAAATCTTTTAACTTTTTCTTGGTCTCTGTTGTGTTGCTGTGTGTCGAAAGAGAGCAGCAGCTGCAGCAGGAGGATCTCATGAAGTGGCAGAGCTGGTCTCTGATGCTCAATAACCGGTGGAGCTCTGGTGAAAGATGAAGAGAGGAGCACCTCCTCCACAGTATCCTGAAGAGTGTGTGTGTGTGTGTGTGTGTGTGTGTGTGTGTGTGTGTGTGTGTGTGTGTGTGTGATCTTCGTAATCAAATGATGATGAGACGGATGACGGTAAAAGGCATAGAATGGAGGGAATAAGATTTGAGGGAACCCCCCCCACCACTGCTGCTCCTCTGGGAAAATAAATGTAGATTGAGTATCATACTTATCTGGATTAATCATATATACGTACATAAGAAAAATACATAAGAGGAATATAACATTATTAATGAATGAATTAATGTATCAATCACTAAAATCCCAGCATGTTTGCAAAGCTGTCTGAGAGTAGTCACTGAAAAATGTTTGCTTAATTGTCCACCAGGCCCATCTGTCTTTCTGCTTGGCTTCATCACTCCACACACCCACCAGCTCATCTCGTCCTCCTCGTCACCCTCATGTTACCTATCAGGCTTGTTATAATAAACCCAACTTCAACAATGCTGGTTAAAGAGGAATGGCATTCTAAGAATTTACATAAAGTTAAGTCTGAGGTGTAAGCAAGCCTAAAAAGGTCAGAAGTTTTGTGAGTTCTTCCACCTGGTTTTCAATATTAGAAAACAAGCTTTACTTTAGTGTGACCTCCATCAACATAGTGCACAGTGTTCTTGACTTCACATCCCACTAATCTTTTCATTTTAAGGTTTTCAGTCTGATTTAAAGTTTTGGAGTGAGAAAAAGTGTGCGAGCTCTGCAGATCAACGACAATGTTGCCATTTCTGCCTCTGTGTGAATTGAACTGTACTTATTTTTTTATCAAGTCAAAGTTCTGTGTCGTGAACATGAACAGAAGTGTATTTTCAGTTCCTGATCTACAGGTTTTCCTATTTTGTGTCAAAAGAAACATTAGTCACCAAAGCCCAGATCACCTGCTGGATGAGCAGCAGTGTGCTCTGTTGGTTCAGAGCCACCATATCCACTAGATCTAAATGAACCTTTGTAACCAGAGTCACACTGACATCAGGGTGTATTTATGTGTTTACACTGAGCTGATCCACGGCCAGATGCACCACTCGGACCTAAGGAGCAGCAGGAATGTCCCTCCTCTTTCATTGTTTACTCATGTCAAAGAAACAAAGCAGGTAAGGCTTGTTTGCCCCCTTTTTTTTACACTTTTTAAATTAGTGTCCAGTCTGTCTCTCAACAAGAGCCATTTTTTACACAGAATGGTGAGATGAGTAAATCCACTTTCACCCTCATTAATCGTGGCTCTCCTGTTTACACCACTTAGGTGCGCTTGTGCAGTGAACAGAAAGTCTTATACTTTACTCCAGAAGCTTTCATTCAACAGGGTAACACATGCACATTCGGTCCATAATGTGGAGCGCAGCTGATTTTTGTTGGTAAAGATTTTTTGTCCCTTTGTTCAATTTAAATATAGTCAACATAGATTAAAGTTACTTTACATATTTTTCCCACTGCTCATTTTCTTGGTTGGATGTGAGGTTTTTAATCTCTGGTGGAACTCAATGTTTTTGAGACATTAGCTCGGCCATAAAACGGTCATATCAGATGTTATGTAATTATATACATTTATGATGATATAAAAATAATGGACAAGGCAGAAGGCCACCAGGGCGTGGTGATCTTTCAGATTTTCTTTATCGATACATCTTTTCCATGGCCACCTACTACCTGGGAGGCTGTGGTCTCTTCTTCTGTTGTGTTTCCCGTTAGTTTAACCCATGGTTAAATGTTGTTTTGATATCGATATAGAAAAAGGTGATACAATTGTTTATTGGAACTATGCTATATTTGATGAATAATCCAAAAACAAAACATAAACCAGAACGTCAAGCACGATTAAGAATTATAAATCTTTTATTGTGCATGGATCCTTTGTAGATATCATGGCTATACAGATACACTTTAGATACATATCTATGATTATACATTTTTCCCCATAACGAACATTTTAAAGTGATATGTCTGGTAGTATGTATAGTATAACAAATTTTCATTTTGGAATGTACGGTGTATGAGGTAACTGCAAACATTAAAATTACATTAAAATGGTCTCTATTGTTGTGCATATTTTACTAATTTTTGTAGCATTTTGTTAATCTCCCGAAACAAAAGGTAGTAAGCCCAGCGTGAAGAGGTGTTAAAATGGCACACGTTGCAATCGCTATCAAAAATAGGAATTTGAATTCTTTAAATGACAAAGAGAAGACATTTGCAGAATGTCTGAAAGACCAAATCATGTAATTATCCGAGACGTTTTGCAAGGTACCTGTATTTCATTTTTACGGCTGCAACAGCAGTTATCTGCCCAAAACCAAACAACACTAGACCCTACAGCCAGATTACCACTGAAAACTCAGCGTTAGAAATCTGTTACAAATAGTTAACACAGAGAAAAGGCAAATTTAGATTCACAGGAAGTACATGATATAACACATATTGTATCTGCCATTTGCGTTCCATGATTCATGAGTACTCAGGATTTATTATTTTCTCTGGAGAGTATTAACTTATATTACTTCAATATTATAAAAAAATATACTTCACACATGTATGACCTGACAAAAGAAATCAAAAGAAATCATAAGTAATACATAGAACTACTTTCCATTTCTCTCCCGATTACGTACGTTTACTACCATCAAATAAATGTTGCCAAAATAAAAGTAAATAAAACACATTTTAAAGTAGTCTAACACTAAAAGAAAAACATCAACACTTAAGAGAAATTAAGAAAATTCTCCCGAGATTTTTTTTCCTCTCCAATTAAGGCCTCTGAAACAACTGGTACATACTTTTTTTTTCCTCTCTTTTTTTTTGCTGAGAAAGATCAGCTGTTTCAGTGACACATTATGTGGTACTACAACTTTTAAAACACCCAAAACACAAGTAGGGTTGCACAATCTCAAAGTGTGATCTATAAAATGCATCACAAGACCTAGACGCAGTCAGTCAAGTTTTCTTTCACTAAAGGTGCAAAATTAATTACTGGGGAAAAAGAAAAGAAACGAAAACGCACAGGTAAGCATACATTTTTTGTGCTGAACAACAATATTTCGGAGTAAAGCAGCAGTATAACTATATGATAGTAAAAATAATTAATTAGAATTCACTGTTAGTTTGGTTTTTGTTTGTTTTCTAACTTTATACTGAGCATTTTTGTCCTCAAACTTACAGGTCCTTGTGTCTTCACTGTACAAAAATATACTAACATTTCTCCAGTCATTTTTGCATCCTTAAACATTCTGAACATCAAAAAGGTTGGAAAGTGCTAAATGAATGCTTTATCGTGTGAACAAGATTTTCATTTCAGTTTTTTCTCTCACTAAACCCACCTTAAACTCCAGCAGGGGGTTGAGTCCCTTCATCTAGCCCTGAAGCCCTCCCAGCCGTGTACCTCTGTGGCACTAACTACAAAGAGTATACATATCTGGACACACACCCCACTGTGCAAACACTGGCCCACCAGGTCCCACAATCAAATAGCACATAGGCAAATGACACACCTACATACTATTTTTGGAACACATCTATCAAAAAACAAGTACTGGACACATAAATGGAAATATAAATAATGACTATTTCTATACACACACATATATACTGTATATCTATACTGTATATTTATATACATATATATCTATAGATCTATAGAGATCTAGATAGATCTATATCTATATCTATCTAGATATAGATATATATATCTATATATAATCTATATAATATATATATATATATAATCCTATATCTCTATATATCTTCTATTAGATAGATATATCTTAATATCTTATATATTATATTAGATATATATATCTATATAATCTATATATATATAGATATATATATAATATATATTATTATATATATAATCTATATAATATATCTAATATCTATATAGATATATATATATATAGATATATATATATATATATATATAGATATATCATATATATATATATATTATATATAGATATAGATATAGATAGATATATCATATATATATATATATATACTGTATATCTATATATACTGTAATAAACGCGTACACAAGTCGAGATGGCCCTTCTCTCCCCTCTACCCCCGACCCTTTCCCAAACAAACCATATCCCTGCTCTTTCAGAGTTCTTTTTGCGCAGGAAGCCGATCATGAACTGAAATTTTAATTGAACAACAGATACCACAAAGTTGGGTCGGGGTGACAAAGGCAGGAAGGTATCACAGGTGCCAAATAAGGTGTTACATCCTCAATTTTTTACTGATATTCAGCTCACCAGCCCACCCTCCCGCTGCACCCCAATGTGGCTTTTGCGATTACTCTGTTGACAGCGGGGAAGAAAAATAAAAGAAGTACAAAACGAAGAATACAAAACAACAGAGAGAGGGGGAAAGAATAAAGCTATTACCCTGCAGCTGGGTGGCGCAAACTGCTTATTTAATGACAAAGTACTGGATGACAAAAGCGATGAGGATGGCGATGACAGCAAAAACCATGAGGAGGAGGAAAGCGCACTGCTCATCCGTCAAGCTCCGTCTGGCTCGGTTGGACTCTGTGCCGGCCCTGGCCCCGGACGCACCGCCGCTCACAGCCACGTCGTTTCGCTGGGGGGAGAGTGTCACTGTGGGACTGTAGGGGCCGCTCAGCTCAGGGGCGTCCTGGCACTGCCGGATAGCACACACCCGGAAACGGTAATCGCTGTTGGGCTGCAGGCTCTGGACATGAAAGGACGTTGCAGAGCCTTTGTATGCCTGCGCACAGAGGAGGGAAGAGGAGAGGAAGTGTGATTAAACATGTTGTGTTACGAAAAATGTGTTTGTTTTTGTGAGATATTTTGGACAAATTATTTGCGTGTTATTCATCTTTCATTGTAATGTTTATGATAATATGTCACAGAGGGAATAATTCAGCTGCTTTAAGGATGTAAGCCTGAACCTGGTGACCAATAGCCTATTGGTGAATTTAGGTTAGTTTGTTGAATTGTATTGAACTTTTACTGGGAAATAAAAGCAGTCAAAATATTTCCTATTTGATGGCCCTTGCCTAACTGGATGATCTTTCAAGTGTCAGGCTTAATGGGGAGAAAAACAGATAAGCATCCCTCTTTCATTTTCGACTATTTTTCAATTTACAGACTAGTTTCTGCTTTACTTGTAAGAGTGAAGTTGTTAGTCGCCTTGGGAGAAAGGGGGAAGCCATCTGCCTTGGCCGTTTGCTCAGCCGACACACCCACACGATTTTAGAGAGCCATGGGAACCTGATCCGTTTGGTTGCTGGAGTGACACTTATTTGAATCTCTTTACTGAGTGACCTAAGCCTAAACTTGTTTTAACAAATTCCCAGTTTTCATTAGTTATAAATTGGGAATGTAATAAAGAAATATGGAGAGACAGCCTATTCAAACTAAAGTAAAGTACAAAGAATATCGAATTATCCATTATAAACCGGCCTGGTTGATGCAAAGACCCTATCAAACTCCTAAACTCTTTCATGAGCTTTCGAGTCCAGGATGGGAACAAAGTCGTGCAGGATGGCAATAACACATCTCAACTCACTGATTTAATTGCCATGTATGATGTGGTGACATTAGCATAAGCCTGTCGTGGCCATTACTGCCTGTTAACATGTCTGGAGGCCACTGAGAGAGATGGATGTGCTGGCAGGGACAAGACACCTGGGATACCTCATGGATCAATGACCTTTGCATAATGGGAAACTTAAAGCCAGCGGTGACTAATAAAGAACGCCACGAAGCCATGAAGAAAACATTAAGCCTCTTGATCCATCTGTATCCTGATCTGCATAAAAAGGCCACTGTGATGAATGGCAGGTCAGGACAGAAAATAGAGTGAGTACCGAAACTTCCCACAACAACGTCAGTACCTGTTTAAACTCGGAGTTTCCCATCATGCACTGCAATGTGTAGATGATAGGGTCCCCCTTCATGGGCGGCAGGGCCTCCCATGTGACTTCACACGAGTTGTCATCAAGACGCTCCACTTTAGGGACTGGAGGGAGGAAGAGAGAGCAGATGTAATGATAAGTACTGCTGGAGGTGAGCGATACCTGCAGTAACTCAACGTCTGCACCTTCAAACAGAAGATCAATCAATGTGAGGGTCAAAGACTTTTTTTAAAGGAGGAGGAATACGAGTTGCTGTAGATTTACTTCATGAATCATAATGTTAAAAAGTGGAGATAACACCAACATCTGGCAACAAGAGCTCTTGTTAGGCATCACTGACACAATTTGTAAATGAAATGCTTTGAAATTAAATATTATGTACGTATATATATATATATATATATATATATATATATATATATATATATATATATATATATATATATATATAAAAAGAAAATATCTGCAACACTTCTTGGTTTGAACTCATGCAGTGTAATCTGCCAAACCTGGACGTAACTTTCAATGCTTTAATATTAAAAAGGAAAAACCTATAACTCAAAATAGACTAAAACAATATTTTAATACGTGTTGTGAACTTTCTGTTTGAATTAGAACCTTGAGGGATTTTTCGAAGGGGGGCTACTACAGAAAACCATTCGCTTTAATAGATGATAACTTACTTTGATATGCGAAGTGGCTCAGCTGATGAATTAAGAGTGCATTCTAGACAACTATATATAACTTTTCCCAAATAGCAGAGTACCATAACAATGAGTCATGCGCTTATTTAGTTAGGTGGCATTTTAGGCAAAAACAACAAAAATAAGTGGTTGTTTTTGAACTAGTAAAGTGGCCGGGTTATCGTGACAAAACAGTGGCAGAGAGGATTTGAATCACTTTTGGCATTATGATAATAGGCGTCGGGTTCTACTGAATTCGAACAGTTAATGGTTGAGAGTCCACTTCACTGTGTGGAGAGGCAAACATTGTAGAGTAACTCTGACACAACTGACTGCGTAAATCAAAAGAGATGGAGCATTGAGAATAAAACCCACATCCTTATTACTGACTTCAACGTGTAGGATCAAAAGAGGCTTTGCAGAGGCTGGTTGAGACCAAAGCACAGTGCTGAAAAACCCGACTCATGATGACAGCAGACAAGTGAATCTCGGGGCAGCTGTGTCTTCATCAAATGCAAGACAAACTTGGGTCAACGGAGGTTAAAAGGTGAGCACACTGGCTGTCTGTATGCCAGAGTTTGTAAAGCTAATAAGAGCTGATCTACATCGGGTAGAGATAGCGAGATAGGAAAAGATATATTGAGACAGAGATATAGAGAGAAAGACAGAACGAACGGGCTGCCACTGTACCTTTCACAGGGGCTGGAGGAGAGCGTGGGGTGGAGAATGTGTAAACATTGGAGAAGGGCCCTTCGCCCGCCTCATTAAAGGCCTGGATGCGGAACGTATAAGAGGTAGACTCATTAAGCCTCTGGACTTTGTGTGTGTGGCAGGGTCCTTTATACAAGGATATAAATCTGCAATGACAGGAACATGAAAGATAGAGAGAGAGAGAGAGAGAGAGAGAGAGAGAGAGAGAGAGAGAGAGAGAGCGAGAGAGAGAGAGAGAGAGCGAGAGAGAGAGAGAGAGAGCGAGAGAGAGATAGAGAGCGATAGAGAGATAGAGAGAGAGAGAGAGAGAGAGAGATTTAATGAGCAAAATATGACAAAAAGCAAACTAGACGAGTGACTCCTCTGTCAAGAAATATACAGAGGCATAAAGCACATCATCAGTTCCTGCCTCCTTAAACTGTAAAGACACTCCATCTGGCGCATTGCTTCCTATGAAGCCCGCCCTCCTCGATTCCCTTATCTGATGATTTTCTTCTCCTCTTTCATCGGTTTCTCTCTGATCAGGTCACTTCCCCTTCGTCTGACTAATAGGCCACTGACCTGCCGCTCTTGTCCCCCATCTGCAGCTGATACTGGAGGGCGTCTGAGGTGGCGGCTTTGGCAGGGCCATCGCCCCACTTGAGCCTGAGGGTCTGGTGGCTGAAGGCGGTGCACTCCAGGCGGGGTGGCTGCGGGGGCAGGGGCTTCGTCTTCAGCTTAAAGGTGTGACTAAAGGGGCCTGCTCCCAGGCTGTTCAGGGCTTGGATTCGGATCCTGAGGAGGAAGAAGAAGAGATATGTCAACATTGGAGAGCTGCATGATCTGAGCTGACCTGAGCAGGAACGCTGCAGTAGCCGTCAACGTGGCATCAAGAGTTTTCTTTATCTTAGTTCAATGTATAGATACACAATGTTGTCGACCCATGATAGGTTTGTGAAGGGAAAAGGTGTTTTCTAAACATCTGCCAGAACAAACGAGTGTGTGTGTGTGTGTGCGTGTGTGTGTGTGTGTGTGTGTGTGTATGATTGGTATCACATTCTATGACTTGTGAGCATTAAGATCTAAAGGTTTCAAAAAACTGTTAGCTCTTGTTGACATCTGAAAAGCTCAAAGTTGTGTAGTAGCGTAACGGAACATTTTGTAACCATTTTAAGTTTGATGAGGAAGCACCAACCTGTAGCTGGTGTCAGGCTGCAGATGCTGGATGACATGTTTGGTGACGGGATCAACAACAATGGGCTGGCGCTCTCCGAGGTCAATCAGGTAGGACGTTATCTCAGAGCCATGATCACACTGGGGGGTCCCAGCTAATGCCCAGGCAGGTGGACGGAGAGTAGAGCGGTGGCGGTTGGGAACTGCCGTCCTCATCTTCCTCGTCTTCATCTGCATCCACTGGGGTCTCGTACCTTTGCAGTTCGGACTCCTTCAGTGCGTAGATGTTGCTGACGGCTGCAGGCACAGAGCAGGGCGTCTGGCACAACACAGCCTCACTGAAGGGCCCCACACCAGCCACATTCACAGCCTGCACAACAGCAAGACAAAAGAGTCAGCTGATTAAGTCGACGTCAACTCTCACTTGTGACGTGAAAGGACATGTGTAATGTCCACATTTGACCACAAGGTGGCATTCCAATGTAAACATAACTGCTAAAGGTTTCAACAAGTCCTGACATATCTGACTATATCCGGACTATATTGTTTTTATGTCCAAACCAACCATAAAGTCAAAAGAAATAATAAAAAAAAGACACATTTGAGAATCTACAACCATATGGGTCAGGTTTTTAGTCAACTATTTAATTCAGCCTGACCCGAGTGTAATATTTAGGGGTGGTTCTGGTACGAGTACTGCCTGTACTGTTGACAAATAGCGGGAGTGGGGAAAATAAACACTGCAAGTGAAATAACCCATAAGCAACCAGGGTCTGAGATTCTAGCCTTAACCAGACCCAAAAGGACAAAGCCAATGTTTTAATGCCAGAATCTCTCTTTTTTTCATGCCCGTTCATCATGATGAAGTAACCAGTGAGCCAACCAACTGTAATTAAGATCATGAACAGTGGTAATGTAGCTCTTAGCAAGCCAATCATTGCAGGCAAGCACACACAATCAAACCTCTGCCCACCATTACTGCAAATCCTAAAAAGTAATCATCTTCCAGTAATCAACTCAATTAATGAATTAAAGCAGATTTAACACTTTGCACTGATGTGAGAAGATCACGTCAAGAGATTTTGATTGTAGTTAATTTTTCATATTCTTCATTTTATCATTCAAAACACAGCTGTAACCTGTTGGCCTGATGTCATTTACCTTGGGTGCAATGTTTTTAAATGATTACAATCCCAATGACCAGTACTGAGGTGCGACGGGAATGTTTCACATCTCATCTTGCCATGTATTTCTTACTTAGCAAAAGGCCTTAGCAAACCTGTTAGGCCAATGAAATCCCTTATATGATCAGATTTATTTGCATACGCCCACATGGAACATCTTCTGTTGTTTCACTGATCTTTGCTGTTCTTATCGCACAAACTCTAGTCAACATCATTTGTACTATTGGGTACAAATTACAAACTTCTTCATTGTAATGGCGGGCCCTAGATTCTGAAGTGTTCACAAAAGTAATGGTGCTGAAATGATTTAAACAGAGTTTGTACGGTGAGATCTGATTGTATTTCCATGGAGTTTTGCCTAGGCTTTATAAAATAAATAATATGTTCATCGGTGCTCACCTGTACCCGGCAGAAGTAGTTGGTTGCAGGCAGCAGCCCCTTCATTTCATGGCTGAGCCCGGGCCCACTGTAACACACCTGCATGCTGCCCTCAGCAGCTCCCCACTCTAGACGAAACTCTGTCACTGGAGCTCCATTGCAAGGAGGGGCCTGGAAGACAAACACCAATGAGAATGCAGCACCGGTTAATTATAACGATCCTCGAAATGAGGCGAGTGATATTATAAATGATCATCAGTGGGGGAATGGAAGTGGTGCTACTCTTACCTCCCAGCTCACAACAACACAGCTGGGGGATTTGCATGTGGTGGAAGGAGCCTTGCACTGCTCGGGGGCCCCGGGGCCAGTTGTGACGTCACAGCGCTCCGAAAGAGGTCCAAACTATCCAGAAACAAAAACGGGAGAGAGGGGTGAAAGCAGGAAAAAACAACAATCTCTTCTGTTGTTATTGATGGATCAGCTTTGACAGTCTTTCTCACCCCAGCCTTGTTTGCTGCCTTGAGCCGGAAGCTGTAGGTTTTGCCAGGCATTAAGCCTCCCACAGAGCAGTCCAGCTCTGGACCCTGGTAAACCTCTCTGCTCTCCTCAGACTGCAGCCCACTCACTTCTACACTGTAGCAGGACACCGGGCTACCTCCATCTACCTGAGGGGGACCTAGGAAATATGTGCAGCCAGTGTTTATAGATCAATATACTTTAAAAGAAATAATCATAAAGACAAATGTACAAACAGCAAGCAAATCAAAACTGCATTATCAAAACTCACATCTTTGAGGTTGTTTGCTAGACAAATAAATGCATCAACAGAAGCTAGAATACATCCCACACAGATCTGAGTTGGAGAGGAATGACTCACCCCAGCGCAGTTGCACCTCCCTGGCTTTGGGTTTGCCCACCAGCCGAGGGGGCTGGCAGGGCCCTGGGGGCACTGCGGGAGTCTGGACCTGCAGGGTCTCCGACAGCTTGCAAGGGAAGACAACACACCAATTAAGACCCAGCGAAAACAACAAATTGACAATCTCACCCCCCTCTTCTCCTTCTCTCTAACGCAACACAAACACAGTGGATACATTTTTTTTAATTTTCAACCAGCTTATCACACTGATTAAGTATGAAACAGACCAAAAGGGAGACAAATGTGGATGCATCGTTTAAGGTACACCAGCGTACAGAGAGACACGCTGCTGTATTCCTTTCAAAGCTGTGGATAAAGTTCGACAAGCTACTGGAGAGTGATCAAAAAAATAAGACTCTCAGCTTCTGTGACAAAAGGAAAACATGCGAGTGTTATGTCACATTGTGCTGCACCAGAAAGCAGAATCTCGCCACCATGAGTCATGTTTCTTTACAAGGCCCATAATGAATAAATGCATGCTCTAACAGCTGATGAAGAAATTAATGAAGAGTGTCTGTGAACTGAACTAATTAGGAAAAACATCCTCTGACACATGCAGGGAGGGTTAATCGATTAGCGGGCTTTGTCTTGTTCTTACACACCAGGAAGCATAGTCTAATCTCCCAACATAGAACACTGACTGAATCACAATTTCCTATTAAAACTCACCATAAATAGAGTGCATATCTAGAATTATTCATGTTAAATGTATCAGATCAACCATGGGATGTGGTGAGATGCGTGGCTTCCTGCCCAAGCAATTACAGTGAATGCACCAGTCCAGAAATGTATCAATAATAAAAGAGCCAATAGAGAAAATGTGCAAAGTAATCAGGTTTTATACCATGTATAGCTACATCGTTGTTTACAGCACCAACCAGTACGCTGGTCTGTGTCTGTTCACATATTGTTTGTGTATATGGAGTGATCCTGCTTTGTACATTTAATTTAAGTTACACAAAAGATGTAAGCGAAATCTTGGTATATTTACATTGATTTAAAAAGCAGGTGCAACTTTGTGATCTCTTTCTACCTGAGAGCAAATTGAATCATAACTGATCAGCAAACTCTTAGAATTCTTGTGGCAAAACACAAGGGCGCGACTGTGTGTGCACGTGTGCTGATGCTGAATGACTCACCGGGCTCTGCCCCCCCTCGCTCATGCAGTAAACTCGGGTCTGGTAGGAGCAGCCGGGCTTCAAGCCTTCACACACGTGCTCCATAGCTGGCCCCGAGTACACCAGCTCCCATGACAAGCCTGAGTATGAACACATTGCAAATACATTTAAATTATTCAAATAAACTCAAGTTTTTAAAAACTCAACTTAAATGCATTTTATTTATTATCACCATTTGCAACTTACCGCTTAAGCCCTCAGACAGCTCAACAACATACTTTGTGACTTCCGCTCCGCCATTATCCTTCGGGGGCTCTAAATTGCAAAAGAAACAAAATAAACAAACAAACAATAATTATTGAACTGCACTAACTAATAACTTGATAATTGATTCATTGCAGTAAGACGTGTACTGCAGCAAATACACAGATAATGAGATTTGGGGAGATAATAGAGGAACTTGCTGCCTCTTAAAACGTATTAATATGTGTTATAACTAAGACGTTTAAATACAATGTGGCCTTTTTCTCACCTCAGAAATTATTCAGAAACTCATTTTGGAGGAAATTACGCAAATTGCATACTATTTCCAGCGACACATTACAGTATGCAAACACTGGACACTATGCCGGCATATCCCACAATGCAATGCAGGAGTGACGACATTGTTCATAACAGACAATGGTGGACCAATGCAAAGTCTATATATTGTATGCATTTGTAGTCTCTCTCCATTTGTCACTGCTTTTCGTTTTACTTTCTCAATGCTTCATCTGTATGTGCGAGATTCTGAGGTTTTAAAAAAAAAAACTATGTAAGTTGACAGTTTGAAAAAAAGATAAGACATTTTAAAAAGACAGCGATCAAGGAAGCTCTGTAACGAGATACACAAGTTCGCCTGCCGTTCGCATTTTCCAACAGCTGAAGTACTTCTACAGAGGTGAAGAAAAAACAAAAGCTCAAGGGGTTTATTATGTTTGCCGTCAGTTATTGCAGATACCAGTAGGGCTGAGGTTGGCATGGGTTACTATGGTTACGCGTCTCCAACCGGCACGAATGCTCTCAGGAAGGGACTTGGTAATTACAGTTCAGTGCCTCCGAAAAGATGCATACTACGGTCTCTTTGCACAACAGTAAGTTGAACAATAATGCACACAGTTTGTAGTGCGTAGTATGCCATTTCAGACGCAGCACATTTATTTATTTCCATTTTTTAATGTGGAAGCAAAGAAACAAGTACAGCAGTTTGTCCAGTGAGGATCTATGCTGATGTCTGAATGAAGGAGAGCCATCACCTGTACAGCTGAATCGGAATGTCTTCGGTCTTTTTAGATTCATATATATAGTCAGACAAAGCTCAATGAGAAAAGTGAAATTGTAATATCAGGCTGTGAACTACATGGAAGACTGAGGAGTTTTGATAAGGGAACAAAAAACCTCACCCCAGGTCATCTTGAAGCTGTTGGGCAGGACTCTTCCTCTGATGACAGGCCTGCAGGGACTGCTGGGTCTGTCTGGGTTTGTGATGAACTCGACCACCTGGCTGGGGTTACTCTTCCCCTCTGAGTTGTATGCTGCCACCTGGAGGAAGTGCATGAACACAGTCAGCGAAGAGCCCTATTATTCCGCGGGTTGGAATATTGTCCCGAGTATAAAACACTATGCCTGCAACTAAAATGGCCACAGACAAACACCGTATCATCAAAAAAGATTCAGCTCCTTAAATCTACAAATCAACTCCCACTACTGTGGGACTGTTTAGACACCACAAGCATTGCAATTTAAAAGAAACGATGCAATAACCTTTAGTGCCATTTGCATTTCAGTGCCGCACATCTGCAATAATATGGAAATCTCATTGAGCCTGCAGAGAACAGCTCATCCAAAAAGTGTACCAAGACAAACCTGCACAGCACCCAGCTTCCCCTCGCACTGCACAGCTGGATAATTGGAAATGATGGAGGCAGCGGAGTCTTGAGAATGACTAATGAACATTTCTATCATTTGGGCATATGGTGGTTGTGTTTGGGTAATAAAATACCTTTCTGTCAATATCATGTTTAGGAATGCTGTGGTGCTGCTTTTTACAACAACGGAGATTTGTGCACAGAGGACACACACAGGCAATACAAAACAGAGAATATTACCAGCCTTATCCTTAAACAGTGGTTCCCTACCTTTTTCCTTAATAGACCCTTTTTCTATCATTAAGTAAACTAGCGACTCCTGCCTAAGGGACATATGCTATGGTTATTTCATATTAAATTCAATGCATAACAATAACAGTAAAGAACAACGGTTCAACTGTACAATTAACCCATTAAGAGAAGGCAACAACTGCAGGACGTTTGTGCAAAACAAACTATTTAGATGAATTTTCAGCAGGTTATTTCCTGTGAATTTTGCATCAGGGATTAGTTTTGTTGTTATTTTTAGAAACTTCTATTGTACTCTGTATTATCTTTTTTTCATTCACACTTAATAGGCTTTTTCTTTTCTTGTTGATCAAAGCTCAGAAACAAAAAAATTACATGCAGATATAACGCAGAACTTCCATGTATCCATCTATTACATTACAGGTCATTTAGCAGCCGCTCTTATCCAGAGCGACTTACAGTGAACTAACTATAGGGACAGTCTCCCTGGAGCAACTCAGGGTTAAGTACCTTGCTCAGGGGTACAATGGTGGCAGCCCTGGTATTGAACTCCCGACCTTCTAGTGTTTTGTTTGGAAGGCTCACCACTGTCCTCCCACCCACCGATCTATAAAGCTACGCTAACCTTTCTCACTGGATTGCCACTGTTCATCTTACTATGAGGAGCATCACGTGTCCTTCTTGCAATTGTCTCAGTCTATAACAGGTGAAGGATTGCCACCTGTGATTCATCAAAGCCATTTAGTAAATAGTAAAACACTTAAGAGAACGTGAGAACGAGAGATGAGGAGATGAGGCAGAGGCTGAGAGACAAAGAGAGAAAGACATGTCAGTCCATAAACTCCGTCAGTTTACTACCGGCCAAAAAGCCACCGTTGCTCAAGCGCTTTGTTTGACTAGCTTCTCACCGGGGGCCTGCATGTGATGAGCAGCGAAGTTCTCCTGTTTATGCTGTCAGATGCCCACTGCCCTGCTGGCAGAATCCTGCTAATGGATGAGTCATATGGCCACTGTGGGCCTCAGCACCCCCCACTGTCTGAAGCCTGTCCCCTCCACACATACACTGCCGCCTAATTTAAACCTGTGGATCACCAGCTTTGACTGCAAACATCACAGGACCTCTTACCCTAAACTTGTACTTGGTACTCCTGTGGAGATTCTTGACAGTGCAGGAGAGCTCATCGCCGTCGTAGCTTGGCTGGAAGCCATATCCCTGGGACAAAGACAAATGAGAAAGGGAGAAAGAAAAAAGCCAAGTGAGCAACGACTTACAAGACAACCATTGTAGCACAGGAAAAAAAGCGGCCTGTAGGAGACAAACAGCTACAGGGGATAGGAGGATTGTTTTGTGTTTTCCCTGGCAGGCACTATGTCTGCAGGTAGCTGCTAGAGGACAGTAGCTACAAGATCTTCCCCTTGGATCTTAGGACAGCAAACAAATAAATTAAAGTAAAGACCTATCTTTTGAAGTTGGGATTTTTATTCAATGGTAACCGTGTGGCTGTGTTAAAATAAATAACACTTGAAAACTCTACGTAGCTGCACTGGGATGTACATCAACCAGGAAAATAGATGTAGACAATGTATTAAATGATTACAATCATGAAAACTGTAAGTGTACTTTGATAATGGCCTACATGTTTCATGCCAGTCTGCAGCACCTTGCATAGAAGGGAAATAATATTTCTAATATTTTACAGAAAACCTTCAGAAGCAGATATCGCTGTATTATTTCTTCCTTTTGATCTCAGATGAGCAGATTTTTCTTTTTAAAAAGAGACAGAGACAGAGACATACCGAGCCTTCCTCCTCCATCTCCAAAATATAGTAGATGTCATCCTCCTTTGGAGAGCTAGTGGGCCTCTGCCACTTCATACACAGCCAGGTCACCCCTGCCATCTCCAGCTCTGGAGGGAAGGGTGGCAATGGCACACTGCATGAGGTGAACAGGTCCACCACTTCACTGAACTCGCTGGGGAGGGCAGAGAGAGACAGAGGGTGGGAGAGAATGGGAGAAAGAGACAGGAGAGACAGAGTGAGAGACACACATACACACACAGATGGAGACAGTGAATGGAAGAAACAGTAACATAAAAATAGACAACACGGAGGGCGCCATCCAGGAAATAATCCAGCATTATCTTGCGTGCCTACCTTGCACCCATGTCATTCTTAGCTGCAAGGCGGAAGGAGTATCTTGAAGCTGGGGAAAGCTTGGTCACTCTGTACTGCTTCTGAGGTCCATAGTAGCACTGCTCATAAATCCCAGTGCCCTTCCCCTTCAGAGAACAACAATTTTAGTTTTAAGGACAAGTAACTTGAAATCTCAGTAGCACAGAAAACGTGGTGCGGTGGGGGGGTGCAGTGCTCAACATTTTCTTCATGACAAATACAAACATTACCTCATCCCATTGAAGAATGTAGTTTTGGATTTTAGAACCGTTGTCGCATGGAGCCTGTAGATAAACCATGCATAGATTATTATATCTCAATCAGATAAATATAGAAAATACACATACCACTAATATAGTTATTTGTTTGACTTTAAATGTATGCACAATAATTTCATTAACTAAAACTATGACAAAATGTTCGTCAACCTTTTCTTTTTTCACCAATCGTTCCCCAAAAAAAAGATGAGACTGTAATTAAAGTTTTCTTTGACCAAGACTTTATGTCAACTAAACCTTGACAAAACAAAAAACAGGATAAGCTTGACTAAATATGATAAACTAACAAGGACACACACAGTACTAAGACTAAACAGAATGCTGACTAAATTAACTAATGAACACAGAGTGACAAAAAGCATTTCATTGCCAAACTAAAATTTTAAGAGAGCTTAAGCCCCACCACCCTTCATTTAAAATCTTGTGCTAAACATTTCCTATTACTGCCACTAATTACAAGAAAGCAATTCAGCCCTACTAATAACAAATAAGGTGCATCCAGGTGTGCACACTCTTCTATGGTGTAATTAATTTGTTGAAGTTGGCTGAGCATACATGGCTGTCCTTGAAATGCCTCGCTAAAGTCTCACACATTTACACTCACACCTGGGAGGTAATTTGTGTAACCATTAGCTTTTACTGCTAGCAATGAAGCTATGTTAATGAAGCCACAGAAGGTAAAGTACCACACTGAAGGGGATATCAGTAATGGCTGTCATTTTTTAATTCTGAATCCCTTTTTTCTTTCTGTTGGTTTTCTCATTTACCCATTTTTCCTACCATATAGCTACTTAAGAGGACAGGTATGCGTGTGGCAGGTACCACACACGCAAAACCTGTATTAAAAAGATGCTATGGCTTCCAATTAAAAACACATTTGTAACACAAAGGTAATGTGGCTGCACGCTAAAGATCCCATGGTCTAAAGGTTTGGTTCATCTGTTTTTTGCTTCATGTCCAACCCGAAAATTGTGGTTTTAAATCCCAACTCCATCAATCCTCCGACTTGCTTTCACCTTCCACTGGAGTACGAGTGTGTTCTTGGTCCCACTGGCCTTCCTGGGAGCATTGGGAGGCTCCGGCTCACAGCTTAAAGTGGTGAAGCTCACAGCCTCTGACGGGCTTCCCTGTAAACAGTTACACATGGCCTGGACCCTATGGAGAGACGAACAAAGTGTTTACAAAATGTTCTTCTGTGTGCTAACACTGTAGTTTAAACAAAAGCAGGTAGAGGGTTATGCCAACCTGACATGGTAGTCTGTTGCTGGTCGAAGGTCTTCTAAAGGAGCACTTAGTTCTTCTCCACTGCATCAAAAGTAAAACAGGAAAAAACTAACATTTAGTGTCGTTTCACATAGCTGTCTATGTAAAATCTTGTTAGAGAATGTGGTGTTACATTGTGTAGCATCTTGCTGCTATTGCTCACCAGTACATGCTGTTGTACTTCCCATCTTTGCCACTAAATGAGATGGAGACCTCGTAACTGAGGGGCTCCAGTGGTCTGCATTCGCCCTCCACACTGCTGTTCTCACCGTCTGGCTTGGTGGGCGCACTCCAGCTTGCTACTGCTCCTCTGGCCTGGGTGTCTGACACCTATCATATAAAAGTCACAATCAAGTCGACATAAGACCATCAAACCTGGACATGGAACGAAAGCCTTTATTCCTCCAACCACGACACCTGCCACATCGCAAAATATCACTTTTCTAAAATGTTACCAACGTCTAAAGAATCTGGTTATCAGTCCTGTACCAAGTTTTCAAGAACATTTGCTGTTCTTGAAATTGCTAAGAACAACACAAAAGTCAAGGAAATTAAAATATTCAAGATGACGTCACATTGGGAAAACGTCTTCAGCACTTGGCAGGGATGTGCTGCGCAACCCTAAGATTTTTCATTCCGTTTTGAGGAAGCTTAAAAATAGCCTGAGCTTCACTGCAGGTGGGATTCATATGTGGAAGAACTCAAAATCAGGTCAATTCTGTACTTCTTCCCTTTCCATCTCCATCATCTTTCCAATAGATTTGTTTTCTACTTTTAAAAGGAGGTCAGACCTTGGCGACCGATGAATCCCATCTAGGGAGGTCAAGGAAATTATATATTTCTAGTTCAAGTGATTCTCAGCCAGCTGCTGTTAACCTCTCTATTTATCCACAGAACTGTTGTGAGCCCAGCACCCTTAAATAAAGGGTCATTTCAAAGAAAACAGGACTTTAGCATTCATGTATATTTCTATCATATTTAAGTATTTTACCAGGAATATTCCTAATGAAATTCAGAATCTATTTCACAAGGGACTCCTGACAAAGACAGCAGCATAACGTTTCACATACATGAACAAACAGACTCAAAACAAAACAGTATAAAACATTTCATATGTAATCTAAATTGTCGTCTATGAGACACCAAGCAAGCCATGAAGATGTGAGAGCTTGGTAATTGATTAGTTAGAAATTTGTCAAAGCAAAAGCTGAAACCTTTTATTAACTGCTAGCATAGTTGTTTGCTGGCACATTTGGGAATAGAAATGCCCACATGGATGCTAGTCAGCAGGTCTAACTCCATTAGCAAGATGTCAGCGAGAATTCATCATGGATGTTAATAGAATGTTTAATGACGCAACACATTTGCATCATTAAAGGGTTTTTCATGAATACAGCGCTAATAGAGTCACATAAAAGCATGCAAATTGTATTAAGATGAAGAAAAACAACTTAAGAAAAGATAGCAGAAGTAAATACTAACCACTGGTGTACTGATGGTACTCATTAGTGCTTGCAGGGCCTGAGCTTCCTCGTCCAGCTCTGAGGAGAGAAATACAGGTAAATAAGGAAAGAAAACAGCTGTCTCTGTAAAAGAAAGACAACATTAAGAATAATTAAAGATTGTGGCAAATAATGTGCCAGTTTCGATCTAAATATGTAAACAGACTCATTCTCTGCCGGCAATTGTTTTCTGCAGGATTCTTTGGCCACTGTAAAAGCTATATTGCTGTTGTAATATTTTTTAATGTCACGCCAGCGTGCTTCTTGGACAGTGTAGTAATGGGTGTCACGGTGGCACCATCTATCCAACATGTTATCTGGTGGCATAACTAGCAACACTGAGAATATTTCACTGCATTAATTACAGATCAACAATTATAAATCAGCAGGTAAACTGAGGGTTTTATTGTGCAAAAACTAAATGGTACGAATTGTGTTCGCCACAGTAGCCTCACTGGACCTGAATCTAATGCATTGCAGTTAAAATAAATGATGCAATCATGAGTGGGTTGCTGCCACAGTCATAGTAAGTAAGTTAAGAGTAAATTCAAAATCTAGTTTGCTAATTAAGCACATTTGTATGCAAATCTCTAATAGAATGCAACCTACCCCGCCTTTAATTATCAAAAGTTAAAAAAGAAAAACTCAGGCATGATCTTTTAAACATCGCATTACCTTTTAGTGCCAGTTTTCTCATAATTCTTTTCCCCCTAAATTTAATCAAGTACAGTGGACCCTGTTTTCTAAAGTTTCACACCCTCAGGATTGCTGTGGCCGACAGCCGTAATTCTGCACATTAATAAGCCATGTGCTTATGTTTGTCTAAGAAACGATGGAAGATTCAGTGTGAAAGTCAGATGAAGAAAGATACATTTATATTATATATATTTATTAAAATTATTATTCAGAGATATCTATATAAACTCCCCCCCCCCCCCAAACCTCCTTACCTCCCGACTCTCCATTCTTCCCCCTGCCTGTCTGCTTGTCCGGGCCGGCCACTGCATGGCTGAGCTGCCCCTGCTCCGCCTCCACCCCTTTCCCCCCGACCCCGTTGTGAATGTCCACTGTTGGGGGGCTGCTGCAAGTCTTCTGCGGCGAAGGGGGAGGGCTGTCCTTCACCTGCCCTCCTCCTCCGCCTCCATGACGGTCCTTCAGTTTCTTCTGCAGACGCTCGTACGTTTTGCTAGTTCTGTCATCTCTGTGAGAAAACAGCGGCCGTCCATGTTGGGAGTGAGAATCTGTAGAGACTGCGGGAACAAAATAGCAACACTTGTGAGTTTGTACAGACAGGAGTACAAAACAATCATTTCCCACTGGACAAAAGCCCCTAAATAACACCCGGCTTTTGTCTTTAGTGGGAAAGGCATTCATTCTCAGGTCAAATGACTCTGCAGTAGTCACAGGTATTTATCGGTGAGGTAAACCCCCTCAGAATAAGAAACTGAAAGACTGAACAGTTTGACTTAGGCCTTCATTGTATTACACAACTGTGCAAATGAAGTGTCGGTTACAAAAGAATAACATCTTATTATAACAATACAGCCCAAGCACTGCTGGCTCCAACTCACCCTGCTCTGAGTAGATATGAGCCGGATGGTACTGGGAGATGTACTGAGAGCTCATGTCGCCCACGCCCCCCGCCATGCCCGTGTACAGGTGGGGTGGCGGCGGCATCATGGCAGGGTGTGGGATGAAGGCAGGCAGGTGGGCATGGGGTGGAGGTGGAGGGTGGTGGAGAGGGGAGTGGCCCCCTGGGTGGAACTCTGGTTGCTGAGGTAAAACCAGAACCCGCCGCACTCCGTTCTCTTCTATGATCTAAGAGGAAACACACAAGAGCACAGAAAGCAGATATCAAAGCTGCTCCGAGTTTGACCAGACACCAATGACAAACATTGCACCGGAAATAGAATAGAATGAATACCTGTGAAACATATCCAGGAGGCACATAGATTGGAGGCACTGAACCATTTGGAGACATCATGGGAACCTGAGCAGGACCTGTGAAGAAGGAAGGAGTGAGATCAAACACTTTCCCTGAGGGCGCACAGCCGTTTCATCTGTGGTAAATGTGTTGAACGTATTGGACTAGTGCAGAGTTGAAATTTTAGTCCTAGTCTGACCTGATTCATTCAAGTTCTAGCCTTGGCCCAACAAACGTTTTCAAACCAAACCAAATTGTTTATACCAACCGATTTGGAAAGTCATTCTTTCGACTTTGTTGTGTGTTCATGAGATTTAAGTCGTAATGTGGAAACAAGATGGACTCTACAAATGTATTGTGTTTTGTTGCTCAGAGCGTTTAAACAACAATAGCCGTTTCAGAATTGTTGTTCAGGTTTGACGAGATGTTCAATTTTGATTTGACACTTTAACTAGAGCCAACCTCAAAATTCCTTCAGTCCATTCACTCTCCTAAACCAGCTGCATTTTCAGCTTCATCTTCTTTTCTTTCTTTCTTTAAACCTATGAGTATGAAAAGTCAGAGAAATGCAATATCTATCTATCTATCTACACACACACACACACACACACACACTACAAAAGTGCTGAGAAACAACAAAGATTCCTGCGTGGCTACGTTGTAGGGAAAAATGCAGCGGCTTAGCGCAGAGAAGTGACAGCTCAGCAGAAAGCCTGGAAGAGAATAAAAGAGACGGACCTCTGTGCTAAGTTTGCACTTTCACACATTTCTCCTCTTACAAACCTAAGACATAAACACTGTGGCCACAATGCCAGATGTCATGCAGGAGAGCAGAACAGATCCAGAACACACACTGACCTCCCTGCAGCCTGCTCGAGGAAGAGTTTTCCTTCATTTTGTCAAAGATGGCAGAGAGAAGGCACTAAACGAGCAGCCATAATGGGCCCACGACTACAGAGGCTGGCTTTGTAATGATACAATGAAACCTCCCCTTTCTAACCTCTGGTCCCACCTCCCCAGGTGCTGAAGTCCAGACTCCACCTCTCAGAGGAGAACAACAACAAGTGAGTGTTGATACATGGACAGTTGCCAGTTTGTTAGGCAAACATAGTGAAAGCTAATACAGTCCAACACAACAGCCCTGCAATAAATCATACCTTTATGAAGGTTATAAAGTTCACTTATTGTTGAAACTGATTTTTGAACGTGTTGATTCAAAGGTATAGTCTTTTTGGAGGTTGAAGTTTGAGGTGTTTTTAGATTGTATTGCACTATACTGAGAGGTGTTTCTAATATTTTGTCCACCCTATTTATACAGAGGATACACTAAATATTAGAAACGCCTCTCAGTATTAAAAAGAAACGATCGGTAGTACCATAAACTACAACCTCCAAATGATAATAAAGTTTATTGTAGGGCTGTAGTTTTAGCTTTTAGGATATGTGTTCAAGGCAATATAGCTAGGTTTTGTAGTTAAAAGTAGTGATGCACAACTCGAATTCTAACCTGGCATTTGTTACATGCTTCAATGCTGCCAAGCACTTAGCATATTATAGCATCTGTTAGATGAAGAGCCGCAGGTGACAGGTGTTTACTGCAGTTTGTGTGAACCAGAAAACCTTCCATACATCATCAAGGTAAGTAACATCTGCCCTGTTCACAGTTGTCCCAACTCATAACTTTTTTATTATTTACTAGATTAGTGGCACAGTGGTTGGCATTGGTCAAATGTAAATTAGGTTGACAGAGCTCATCTGAAGTAATTAGAGATGAAATGGTGTTGTTATAATGTAATGAATGTGTAAGCAGCAGTTGAGTTATATTTACTACTCTATCATACTATGTGTATGTGTATGCAGTGTGTATACATACATGTTTAAACATACGTCTATGTGCGTGTTTGTGTATATACGAGCATGCCGGCAAGTCTTACTGTTGTTCCTATAAAATATCAATCAGGGTTCAGGTTGGCACTGGCATGGGTTAGATGTTAAAATGGGTTTAATGTGAATCATGCGTGCAGACGCCCCGTAATTCAGATCCCTCCAAAAATATAATGGGTTCTTTCTTGACCCATGCCGCACCCTCCCAACATGAGAACTGGGCCTCTGTTGGTATAAACATCTTTGGAAATATACTGCCTTAGTCTACTTGTTAATAACTTCATTGGAAAAGAAAGATCGCAGATAGGCCTCTTAAACTGGTATCAAAAGGGCAAAAAGCTTTGAAGCCCCTCTACTGAGACAGCAGACTGATAGGTAGGGAAGTGACTCACTGCCTCAGTCAGAACAAAGGGTGAGCAAGGACAAAAACCTCTATGCAGGGAGCATGGGAGAGCTCTGCCTGATGAAGGCAGTCACACTGGCTCAGCCCTCATTGATTTCAGATTACAATATCATTTGAGTGGGAGTATAAAGTGTGAACGGTTAACTCCACTCACTTTTAAGACTAATAAAATATGTTGTGCTTATGCAAAGTGCCGCTGTGCACCTGCATTATGTCCGATTAAGTCAATTTAAGTTAGGGCCACAAATGTAGACTAACAGGAAATATAATGAATCACACTAGCATTCAATATGCCATTGTGTGTCCATTTAGAATGAAGGACTTGGTGTGTACCGACTTGGAGAGTTAAGGGAGAAGACGACCAGTGGAGAGCCTAGGGTGAGGGAGGTAGGATGAGGGAGCCACACACATCCACCAGAGAGAGAAAAGATGTAGGGTGGAGAATTGTGTGTGTGTGTGGGGGGGGGTTAAAAAAAACCACCCACTCTTTTACATCCGACTGACGCACGAGTGCTGACAGAGATCAGATAGAAAAGGCCACATCCCCTCTCCCCTCCCCCGAGTCAACTGGAGCATTGGTTATGCTGACGTGGCCGTGGAGTGCCAGCCTCAGGAAGCAGCCACGGGAAAAAACATCAGTCCTCCTCCACAAAACTGCAGGCTGCCACTGAGCCAAGAATAGCCATAAACAAGCTGCCCGTACTGGCAGTGTAAACAGAGGCTAGGAATGTCATCATCTCCCGTCCAACATCACATAATTCATCTTCACCGCCTCCTGGGGCAGGCCGACAGGATCAACTGGTGTGGCGTGGGGTTATACGAGAAGATGGGGATAATTGTTGTTGTGAAAAAGCACAGGGAGAGACTTGTCAAAAGGTCAGACACATGTCCAAACATGTAGTAGGGCCACTTTGAGGACCCGCCTGCCTGCTTCCTCTTCCTTAAAAAGGGATAGAGATCACAACAAATAAATTGGGACTTTGCGCAGGTATAATAAGGCATAATACAAACAGAGGAAACTTGGCAGATGTGGCTCTGAAATAACAGCAACAAATTCTCTTTGCATTGCATGGCACACCTTTCTTGCAGGCAGGAAAGATCTTTCAACAATTAAGAGGGTAGTAATTTGCAATAAGCGTAACATTCTATTAGCAGATTATGAAGCCACGAATGTGTTCGCTCATCCTCGGCCAACCTATTTCTCCACAATATGCTCTTGAGCATCAAACCACCTCCAATCCAGGCAAAGAGAGGAGGGAGCCCTTTTCATCAAAAAAGAGGAAAAGGGTATTTTGTGTTGCTTAGTGTGTAAACCCGAGCCGGAGGGAGGAAGCTGTACAGTAAACGGAACAATTTAATAGGAATAACAAATGTTGGTGAAAGTAAACTTTGTCTGAATTCCTGATATTTTAAAAAAGGCATCCGCATGGCTCTTACAACGCCAACTGCATGAATGACGTTTACAGGAGGGGAGGGAATCAGTAACCTTCATGCTTGTGCTTATTACAGAACATTACACTGCTGCTGCTCTCAGCCAGAAAAACCCAGAATGAGAGAAGGGCCATGACCACAGGGGCTGGATTTCTTTTCTTAAATAATGAATTATTTGGCTGCGTTCAGGATATGAGGATTCCACTCTAAAACCACTGTCTCCTCCTGTACCGAGAAGCTAACCTCACAAACCCCAGTGATGTTGATCATTTAATAAATACAAAAAGCAGCCGAGTGGACACAGAATCGCCCTGTTCCTCCACATCGCACCTCCGACTAAACTTAGAAGATGATGGGAGGGGTGTTTACCTTGTTGTTTTTCTTCCATCATCCTCTTTACCTTTTCCCCCCTCCCCCTTCGTATTAACGCAGCAAAGGGAGATTTAGTCACAAGCTCAATCATTCTTAGAGCCACTCACTGCAGAAGCTGTAAATGAACCTTATGCGTGTGCGTCGGCATGCACGTTTGCGTACATGTACTTGGAGTTAGGTGGGGAGTATAAAACCAAAGTGGCTAATGTGTCTGATGTTCGCGGTCCAATTGTGTGAACCATATGTGGCGAGTTGTTTGGTAGAGGGTGCTGGGGGTGAGGAAACACGCAACCACCACAAAATTGTACGTATGAGTTTGAATCTTAAGGGATACGAAAATGCAAGCCCATGCAATTTTATATGCCGTGTATTCTCAGTTAAAATAATGGACTGACCAGTACAATACCTGCACCACCAGTGCATGCCCACTGTTTAATGATGGTTACGTATCCTTACTGCCCACTCACTAGCCACAATGTAAACTCAATGGAAGGCTTTGAATCAATTGAGGGGTAGGAATGAAGACAGGGAGGAAGACCACATGTCAACAAACATAAGGAGAGATAGCACGGATGTGACTACTATTGTTGGAACACATCGTCACAGGCAGCGGGTGATTTTGAATCTAAATGTATTTAAATCTTTGAACTTTAATGTAACTGATTGCAAAATATTATAATCTTCATTTCTCCTATACGTCTATTGAACATCGAGATTTTAAGCAGAGTTTGAACGTCACTCTTTTTTCATCTATTTGTGGCACTTTTCATGTGTACAACCAAGTGAAATACTATGAATGCCTTTCAGGGGAGACTGTCTGAAAATGTATGTTAAACACATTTTAAAACAATATTGCATGTTTTGCCTCTTGCCTCTCAAGACAGACTGTACTAGTGTATCGACAGTATCACCCCCTAACCTCACAGTGTCAAATGTTCAGCAGTGCACATCGTGGCTGCTCAGTTTCAGGAACAGGGGACATGACAGCTTCAAGTCCCTCTGATAAAAATAAAAAAAATAGACTAGCACCATCAGGAATTAGATGAGGTGTTTCACAGCTATGGCATCTGAGATAAGGGACAAGTAGGCAGATGGGTTGACTGACCAACCGGTATCTAACGGAGAGGCAGAGGACGCTGGTAAAATGTCTACAAACTGAGCCAGGTGTACGCATGCAAACACACTCTCGCGCTTTAGCTCCTTGTCGAGATGCCAGAATGGCTGTCTTGGCTTTTGTGAGAGAAGGCACATCTCTATCAGGCTCAATAAGCCCAGTGGAAATAGACAGAGCTTTTGCCCGTCATCCAGAGACTGAATCATCCAAAGTGAGGTGAATCACCGGCAGGCTAAGTCAGATAAAGAAGTGGATCTAATCAACCCTATGGTCCTGATGCAGACTTGCCTCATCAGTCACCAAGCTTATCAGGTGGTCCATTGCTTTGTGCCAGTGATACAGCCTTCAGATTTACAATGGCAGACCATAAAACCATAACACAACTCAGGGAGCACTGGGAGTCATGAGGGTATGTCCACACACAAACAGAACTCCTCTTTTGGCAAAGAGGTCAGCTAGTAGGAAGATACTAAATGGCTACTCTAATTATCCTCCCTCGCTAAAGGCCCTTCCTCCAAGGCAGATATAAACAATAATAAACTACTGCCTTCCATAAACTACATTTTACAAGATTATCTGTTCATACTGAGCAGGCTGTCATGCACTAACACGTAGCAATTACAAACATCCAGCTGCTAAAAATACATAACTGAATGCACAAATTGGTGTGGGATAGAGCAAATTCTGAAAAACATGTTTAAAACAGATCTGGCTTTGTAACCGTGTCACGCCGTCCCCGTCAATACGTACTAGGGTAAAAGGTGAAAGCATGAATAGGCACAACAGACACTTAAGTGAATAAGGATAATGTGTGGCTGTGAACACACAACAAACCAAGCCAACCAATGTGCATACATGCATACATACATACCCGCACGCACACTCATACACTCTTCTTCCTTCCTCCCTCCTTGCACCGCAAGCGGTGAGTCATCCCTCTATTCACGTCACCGAGAGATGAGTGCACCCTGTGACAGGCCAGTTAGACGCAGTCACACTGATCTATGTGGCACCTCTCTCCCTTTGTTTCTCCTCTGATGGAGAGAGACTATGTATGCTCGCTCCCTATTAGGAAGGTTTACTCAGCTCATAATGGGGGGCCGGTGTGGAAGTTCAGTCAGACAGGAGTAGGGAGAAGAGCCCTTGTGTGAGGAAACTGTATGATGGCTTAATGTCTGGGCAGGATCCTTTGTAATCTCATGCCTGAGAATCTTTTTGTTATTCATATACGTCACAAGGCGTAGTACAAGGATACGGACAAGAAATACCAGTGTCTTTTAACAATGAGATACTAAGCTCTGGTCTATACTTTTGTCATTAAATGTATGCTAAAATGTCGAGCATCTGCCTGCTATAGTCACAAAGGGTAGGAATTATTCACCCCCAAAACCTTTATTATGAAAACATCCTTTATCTTTCTTTATTACAGCAAATAGAACATTTAACAGGGGAAAAAAAGTGGCAGTGAGCTCACAGAAATGTCAATACGCGGAGGGATGTCCGTGGAGCATAACAAACAAAGCAAATCATTTTCAGATCTATGTTTTTCCGGGCAACTACATTTTATCATAATCGTTTACAATTACGGCCCCAGAGCTCTACCTCCTACTACTCCAGCTGTCTTCCCGTTCACAATGTCAGCGACGTGTTGGAGCCCGACTTCATTGTTGCTGTCACAAAGCCAGCGCAATCACCAACAATCGAGGATAAGGAAATGACTGTCATGAGGACAAATCACAATGTGTAACACATCTCACTCAAACACAGGCTTTCTGCCCTAGGTGCTCTACCAACACACTCTAAATCATACCATATGCTTATTTTACATTATGATAATATATACAGTCAATTTTGTCATCTGTCAAATTAAACTGGAAGAGTACGACAGTCCGGGAAGAAGAAAAAAGGGGGTGACACTGTCTGTACGACAGGAAGCTTTGCAATACAATCGCTAGAAATCAATGGGGACGCATTTACGTGCACACAACATCACAGTTACTGAACCGAAGAATGAAGATGATGGTACATTTTATGGGGCAAGGAAGCATTTTGTGTGTCTGACTTTGATCCATTATCTTCTACATGTATTGCCTATAATTTATCATGTTAGGATATACGTTTTATTCAACTCCTTTTTGTTCAGGTACTATGCATATTAAGCAAGTGTAATGTGATCAAGCTTGATCAGCTCAGTGTTCCTTAAAAGCCATCTAAATTCATTAAAACATATTGATGCACTTGCATGACACATTCATAAAATGCAATCATGTCATTGAGCAGCCTGGAGGCTGTGAGACACGACTGTCTGTCATCCTGTTGTCATTCCTTTAAAAATACGTCAATGCATCCTGGCCAATCCCCTCCCTTTTCACTGCACACACTAAAAAAAAAAAAAAAAGATGAATGAATCCGGATGAAGGCAATTGCTGGAAATAAAAGGAGGTTAAGCAAAATCTAGCTCTGTTATTCCGATGATGTTTACACCTATTATAATCCTATACTTGTTAAAATGATCAGTCTTAAGCACCTACATGAAATTTGCTTTCAGCTGCATGAACCTTTAGCAATCTCAGAAATAGATTACAATTTATGGGTTGTCAACATTGGATTTGACTTGATTCGTCATAATTATCTACACCTAAAAAGGCAGAGAGGATCTATGCATTATATGTATGTACATTTTATCAATTAGCCAAACACACATGTACAGCAAAACCCTCTTTTTAGGAGTTAATACTTTTTAATTGTTTTCTACACAAGTGTGCATTTTTACAGATGACCAAATATAAATAATACCAAAGATTTGTAGTTAATAACAAAATGAGATATTCAAGTTTTTATTTTGCCCTATTTGGAAGAGTTATGTGATGTTATGCATAACAGAAGAACAATCAATTGCACTTAACATCATTTAGATTTTCTTTCAATGTGGTTTTGTATACATGTATATCATCAGGATACACCTTAATATTAGGATTCTGTTATTAACATTGAGATATTCACTTTAACTATAAATCGCCTACCCTGGTTATTACATTTCATATTTGCTGTATTACTTAATTTAGACAAGTCCCTTAGCTTTCCATAGATGTCAAGGCAAAAGCAGAGTACTAAACATTTTTAAATGAGTTACATTTCCTGGAGATTTTCAGCAGGCCTGTTAAGAGTGAAGCCAAGAAGGCATTTGTTGTAGTCACAAATGCCCTGAAACTCACAATTCAATATGTTGTCTGCTCTCATTGGGCACTCTCTGCTGGAACAGTAGCACTTAACCCACTGAATATACTGTATCTCCTGCATCATTTCACATCAAAAGCTAGTACAATTACTGGTAAATGCAATAAGCCTGTGCACATGTTGAATGTCTTCACATTTAGGAGATAACGCTAGAACTTGAATAAGACTTTAATCAAACAATTGTATTCATCTTGTTGCTTTTGGGATCGGCATATCTCTATCATATACGCCTAAACCATTTTGTGGAAAGGGTGCGCTCTAAAAATTGATTAATAGATGCCAACATATAAACCGGTTTGATTTTTTCAAGATTAAAAACCTGGTGTGCCGCAAGTGAGATATTTATGTACAAATAAAAGAAAGTCTCCTTGCAAAAAGGGGGATAATGAATGAACATGGGTCCACATATACCCATAGGTATTATAATAAACATTATACAATTAACATTTTGTAATCAATCTTTAAAGACTGGATTATAGGCATTTGAATCCAAGATTACAGTGAAAATATATACATGTAATAACAGAACAGCTTTCTTACCTGTGATACACTGAAACTGACCATCCTCTCGTCGAATAGTGAAGGCTTCACCTGGGTTTACCTGCACCAGGATTACCTTTTGAGAAACAAAACAACATTTCATTTTCTTATCCAAGTTAACTTTCACTCTTTTTTTTTTTAATGAGAATAAAAAAAAGCTGCAACATTTGCGTGAAAAGCTCACAACAGTGTTTAGTGACGATAAGGTCACCTGGAAATCATACTGGGGAAAAGTCTCTCCATTGAGAGCCTTTCTGTGATGCATAATACGTAGGCAACACTGGTAGAGGAAGGTACAAGCAACAGAAGCAACACAGCATCAATATGAACCCAAACACACAAAGCTGCCATGGGACAAGTGCTGCAGCCTGCTTTGTTTTCAGGACAAACCGGGTATTAACTGAGAGCAAGACTGTGGTGGCTAAAGAGGGGGGGGGGGGGGGGACAAGCCTTTCTCCAGTGTTGTTCTTAATTAAACTGCAAAAATTTATTAAATTGGAAACTAAAGTATGAACACCAATAACCACAGCCATAGCTGGACAAGGATGGCCACGGTCGTCTGTGTTACCGCTGTTTCATGGCGTACGGGCATACACCGATTAACCTACATTACTTGTCCACCGCCATTTTGCTTTTTTTGTTTTTAAAGTGATAAACCCATTTACTTCAATATTCACATAGGCTGCCAGAAGCCACGTTCATCAAATAAACATTTATTTATAAAGTGTGTTATCAATACTAGTCGGACAACAGAAGCTATAATTAGCGTTAAAGGTCAAAGTAAGCACTCTGAGCATCACCGACGAATATTTTTCCTTGTAAAATGTCCGGTGTAAATCGGTAACACAGATGTTACAGGTTTATAACCGGTAGGAAATGTTCCATCACCATGGCAATCACCATGGCATTCTAAACCTGGACACTTGAATTCATCCATAGTGCACTTTGTGTGTGTGACAGGGGTGAGTGTAACACTAACACACACTAACACACACACTAACACACACACTAACACACACACGCAGATGCTCTACACCAACTTTCACTGTCAATTTCAAGCGTCATCATCCATAGAATCTGGGATTGTCTCCAAGAAGCAGTACAGTTTAAGAACAACTGCTCGAATTTCACATCGAATATGCATTTTCAGTTCATTTTGGTTGCAGAAAACATATTCAAGACTGGATAAATTGACTAAATTGACCGGACAAGGCGACAAAAGGGACAATTATCAGTTTGGCATGAAACCGTCGTCTCTGGGAACAGCTAATCATAAAATTATGGTTGGGGTGTTTGTCACAATGTATTTAAACAGCTGCTCATTTTGTAAATTGATGACATGAATTTGTATATATTTATATTACGTTCAAAGTATGCCATGTAAATACTTGTATCTTTTACATGTGATTAGAGCCAGTGTCCCTGCGGTACGGTACACATGACATAAAAATAACAACCACCTGTAAATTTCAGGAACATTCAACACATGTGTGAATTGTGAAATTGAAAGCAACTGAAGCGATTCTTATTTCAACCCACTTTTAACAAATAGCCGACATGTTTATACAATATTGTGTCAATTTCTTTTATAAAATCCATAAACAAAGGATTCAGGGTTTTTACCTGAACTGTTTCTCTTCGAGTTATTCATTTTTACAAGACTGTTTTTTAAAGCTTTAACCATAAACCTAACAAAGTCTAAACTCTAATCTTAATCTCTCCATCTCCCATTCATGGAGTTCACTATGCCGGTTGGAAATATCAGGTACAATGCCACCCTACACTGAGTCATGCTGCTTCTGTCATTACAAAAGGCTTGAGCATCAGGAAAGATGAATAAGGTGCATTTGTCCAAGAAACACACTTTTAAAACCATTCAACATACCTGACAACGTGACCTTATTCTGACAACAGCCAAATACAAATTATTAACAGAACTGAAGACAAACAATCTTTTTTTTTTCTTCCTATTCAACAGGTCAGATTATGTTAATGAAATCAAGATCCCAATGAAACTCCTTCTGAATCATCTCACATGTTCTTAATTTATTCATCTTAAATCCCAAAGAAATTACATGATTAGGTTTTTGTTGCCCGGCACTGTGTGGGCGCTAGTTACCTCACTCTTGTGGAAGTCGCTGTCATAGAATCTACACTCCCCTGGCAAAGGGCTTTGGCTACGGTTCTCTTCAAGCACAGAAATCATCAGCACCTCCATCTCTGACACTGCTCCCATTCATGTGCTCAGCAGGGAGAGGAAAGAGCCCTTTGACTGCCACACACACACACACGTTCATACACACCCACACAGGCAGCGTCAGCAGCAAGTGTAGATGGTGGTGGGAGGGGTATTCGGGGCAATGAAGGTCTAATTGAATCAAAGTCTAGGCACTTCACAGTCGGGTGCATGTGTAGGCTTGTTGTCCACCCCCCTTCTGTGTGAAGCAAACACCCCTCCTAGGTCGATGTCTCGCTTTCCCAATTTAATCTTAACATTGGAAGTTACATTGAAATCAATACTGAGACACTCATTGGAACATGTTCATGAAATCAAACAGGAAAATGTTGCTTACAAAAGATCTGACTGCTACTTACTGTTGCCCGCATTGCTTTTTCTCATTCAGGCGTCGCTACTCACGCAGTCAGAGAGAAAAAAAGAAAAGAAAAAAGATGCTCCCGGGTCTACCAGACCCTCCACCACTTTACCCAACCCTCATGAGAAATCACATGACCTGCAATGCTAACACATCTGGTTGGGCTGATCCTTTACAACCTGCACTTCCATCAACTCCTGCACAAAATCCAGGAAGAAACTGTCGAGAGAGACGAGGAGTGCAGGAGGAGCTATGTAGGCGGATGGGGCTTAGCCTCTTGCGCTGGATGTAGCCTTCACAGAAAGTGTGGCGTAAATCTCATGTTTGCTTAGCCTGGTTCAGCCTCATCTGCTCCATAGCGGCGCAGTCTGCAGCAGGCAGCTTGTTCACTCTCGCCTCTGGCTCCAGTGCAGCCTCCCTACCGTCAGTATCCACAGCAACCCGTTCAACAAATAAGCCACAGCGATGTCCGTGCCAAACCTTCAGAGAAGGGATTGAAACCTTATCAGCAGTGGACACTCTCTGGAAAAGGAGGCGGATGACGCCAAGAAAACGGGACCAAATATGAGAAGGATGATGCCTCAGTTTGCTATTCAGTTCCTCTGTTACTGACTGTGCGCCAGCTCAGTTAACGCTTGCTGTGATCCTTAATATGGTTAATTTCAACAGCATTCCATCAGGGCGTGATCATAATACAGCTCAGCCGGCAAAGGTATAAGGGTTCCACAGCGTGGGGAGTCCTTTGTTCTGCCTTTTTTCACAACAACAACAACAATGGCGTGAGGGAGCTGTGCGACCCACGCAGCTTCTGAGGCTGACATATACGACTACGCTACAGTCCCTCTCCCTCCCCCCGCTTCTCTCCCTCCCCCTCATACTCTCTCTGGCTCTCTCTCCCATTCACAGAGCGACATGCCATACACCCTCTCTTAATACTCCGATCGATGCGAGAGGAGATGAGGTTGTGGGAGTTCAATTTTGGAGCTTCAGCGCTCGGTGACAATTGCACCCTCGAGTTCTCTCTACTGTCTTCAAAGATCACAAAGCAGCCCAGTGACAGTTAAAACAGAGACACCATTTGTACAGCGACACAATAAACAAGAGCTTGCAAGTATTCACTGCTTCTGTAACATCTGTCCTCATTCATTCTAAATAGATCATTCCTTAAAGCGACAGTGCTGATCAGTTGAAAAAAAGAAAAGAAAAAAGTATGAAGTAAAAATGTATTTTGGAAGAAGAATGCTAAGAAAGAGAAACAACACACGGCACAGACTGTAATAAGAAACATTTAGCTTGGATCAAATCAATGATCCCTTACGGTCATGATGCTGAGAATCTGTTGAAATAAGGATGTATTGTTCAATCAATACACACACAATCAAGGAACAAATCACGGTGAAGCAAGAATAGCGCCCCTTTAAAAGGATACAAGATTTTTCTATACATCTAAAATACATGTTGGAATAAACCACATTTTTAGACATGTTGATTTTGCTGATGTCTTTTTGGCAGAAAAAAAACTGCATAACATTGTTCTGTATTGTGTGATGTTATTAGTGCTTTTGTGGTTAGGAATATAAACAAGACTTTTATTAGGCATTTTCATTCATTTATGCTTAGACTACTAATATTCTCTTGACTATTTTGCTTTGGATTTCAAAGAATTGCCTCATAACGTTACATCAATGTCAGACATTCAACAGATGCAAAACCTCCAGCTGTCCCAGTTTTTGAGTAGCATTGTCGACAACATATTTAGTACAAATACGTACAGTAGCGAAACGCATAGTTCTCTTCCGATCCTTCAAGTTCCTCTTCTGATAACTGCCAAACATTACCCTCATCCATACGCAAAACCAAGCTATTAAATCCCACTGAATGAAGATCAGCTCCACAGTGCTACTGTCAAATACATTCAAGCTCTGCCCAAGCCATTCCTCTGCTATAGAATGAACGTGACACTGAATGTGTCGCTGCCATCAAAAAACAACTGTATTATGACTTCGTTTGGAAGTGGATAGACTCAGTAATAGTGCGAGGACACTGCAAAGGTTATTTTTTCCACACAGACGACTAAGCAAAGCAATGTGAAATGGTCACATGCACGACAGGGATGATCTTTTTAACGGAGCATTGGATGGAAGAAACCATGCGAACAATGGAAATTAAATTACACTGCCACAAATGCATAGAACAGTATGTCCAAACAATACATCTTGTTCCCACCATTGTAAAGATTTCCATCCATGTATGAACCCCTATGCAAAGAGAGTGTGGATCAATTAGCACACACTGTCACACAGGTGGCCACTGCTGTGTTTTATTACCCAGGGGAATGGGCCTGCTCTGTACGTTCACGGCTGTTAGCTCTGACGTTTCTCAGCCGTTGGTGACTCAGAGTTCAGGTTTCTCACTATTTGTTCCTCTTAATTGTTTACTGTGCGTTGATGTGAACTCGCAGCTGGGTGGACAGGAAACAGGAGCCAAATGACACAGGGAAAATCCTGCCAGCAGCGGAACTAGCCAGGAACTAACAGTCTGTCTGCAGACGATGGCATACGCTTACATGCGCAATGATAATTCAAGGCAATTTGATGATCCTCCAGCCTGCAGGATCCCCTGGAAACGTTGAAAAGGGAAAGGAGCATAGAAACAGACGGGACAAAAATATATTTTCAAGGTGTTCATGCTGTAGCAAATCTTTGTGAATATAAGTAATATCCTTTAGCAATATGAAAAGTCACAGGAGATAATCTGTTATCTGTAAACATCAGAGGAAATGTTATCAAAAGCAGTCAACCTGTATGATCTGAAGCCACACAGAAGCTTTCTGTTGACTATGTTAATTAGTGTTCATGTTTCCACTCGATGTCTATATTTATTTCTATGAAATCATGAACAGTCGCCAACCACTATTGAGACTTAAGTCTCAGGTGAATATTAGTGTACAGTATACTAGACCTGCAAAGATTAAATCTATGAGTCGTCAACTATTAAATGAATCTGCAATTACTTTTGATAATAGAAGTATCGGTTTGAGCAATTGTTTTAAGGAAAGAAAAAATAGGAAAATGCTCTGATTCCAGCTTAAATGTGATTATTAACTGTGATGTCTATTCACTCTATAACAGTAAACTAAATAACCTTTTGGGATGTCATCTTTTTCACTATTTTCTGACATTTTATAGACCAAACAACTAAATCGAGAAAATAATCGTTAGTTGCAACCTTTTAGTATACTAAGTTTAAAAGGGGCTCTATTATATTAATGTTATATGGTAATGTCCATTTCAGGTACGTAAATTAATGATACTAAGAACAAAAGAAGAGAAACTCAAATTTCTGACAAAATGACATCGAGCATTTTATTTTTTCCAATAACTATTCAACCACTGACTGACTCTGCAGTCGTTTGGTCCACCTGGACTTTGTCATGTCGAAATGTCTTCATGCAACTCATTTTAAATATGATTTATTATAGAATCAATCAAGGAAACAAGCTACTCCAGTATTGATCTGGGTACATGGTTAGGATCATTGTCCTACTAAATGTCAAATCAGCATCCAAATAAATAAGGATTGCTACTGTGAAGCAGATTTTACTTGTGACTTTGACTCTGGTCTTTGCTCGCTTTAACATCTCACCCCCCCCCCCCCCCCAGTCGGCTGCTGCCACCACCATGCTTCAACAGTGGAGCTGGTGTTAGATAGGTGATAGGCTATCATAGTCCTCATACCGAGATCTCAAGCTGAACTATTCATTTCTGTTAAATCAGAGCACATTATCTTTTGGCTTGTGCCTTCTGAAAATTTCACATGCATTTCTGCAAACTCCAGGCATGCTGTCATGTGCTTTTTTCTCCTCAGGAGTGCCTACCATCTGGCTCCTCTAGCACAATTCCCAGACTTGTGAAGTACTGTACCGAGTGTAGTCCTTCCAGAGGAATCTCTCATCATAGCTAAGACACTTTAGACTAATGTCACAGCTTCCTGGCTAAGGTCCTTGTCGCTTGGTCCCTTTGTTTGGTCAACCTGCTCTAAAAGAAAAGTCGAGGTAGTTTCGCATATTGGCCACTTCACAATTTTTATTCATTTATTTTTCTTCTAGGATTGTCATCCAGAGTTTTAGCAGTAAAATACCAATGAGGAAATTGTTAATTCAAATTGAAGGAATAAGAAATTAATACAGATTTGTCATTATAGTGCGAAAAAAGCAATTAGGCGATTGAGTTACAAACATTTCTTACTCTAAAATGTACGATAATATCCCTGCTCATTCATTTAGGCACTTTGTATTATTATTATTTCGGCCATTATGACATAAATGCCATTTAAAACATTCTCCTAATCCGTTTAGTTGATGCACTTAATATGTACGAGACCATGTGCTATAATATTACAAATATATAGGTTGACATCTTGATCAATGCAGTACTTGAATGGCTCTTGAGTGGAGCTCAGATCAGTATTTGTATCGGTTGATTTAATATATTCAATACTTCGGGGCTGTTCTGAATATTGGTGCAGTAATAATGTTAAGGTTTGTCTCGCTGGCTTAGAAGAAAGTGTCCTAAACACTGCTGAGTCACGCACCTCCTCACAATAGTTGACCAATAGCGGGCTCACCCCAATCTTCACAGATGATTCAGTGGCTGACCAGGAGATAAGCAGAGTGGGTTGTGTTTTTGTCACAACATCTCCAGCCTTCTGGCAACTTGTGACGGGCACATGTCCAAGGCCCTGTCTCCTGTGTCTGGCTATAGCATACAAGGCCAGCACTAAAGACGGCTGAGTCGACTCTGGAGTGAGGTCTCACTATCCCACAGTAACATTAGCCCACGCATGGCACGTAGCCACAAGCAGGCCACACATACTCACGGCTGTGTGCTCCCTGTTCAATTTGTGTAGTTACTATTTAATGCCGAGTGTTCTCTCACACAACCAGAGCAAACAGTGGTTGGTTTTTTTATGGTTAACTCTCAGCTCATGTCATAGAAGATTTAAAAGAGACATGATTATGTTTGAATAACGACGTTAGAATAGAAAGGAAATTAAAATAAAAGCTTTTTTTTAACAGTTTATGACATTTTTCTGAAAAGGTATTTTTATCACTTTCAGTCCGTCAAGTTAAAAACACAAGAAAAAAAGAAGAATATAAAGACACAAAGAACATTAAAATGGCAGGTCTAATGAAAAAGGGTGAGGAACAAAATGGAAAAAAATATACATACCCATCAGCACAGACAACAGCTAAGTACATAAGCCATTAGCTGGGCTTAAACATTGACAGAAAGAGCCTGATTCATCCGTTACCAATTTAGCCACGAACCAAACGGCAAGAGCTGGAAAAACTTGGGAGGGGGGCTTAGATTCATAGACGCAGTGAATCATACTGTAGCCAAAGTCATATCTTAAAAAGAATCATCTCAGGTAATGACCCCAAGACAACAGCTTCCTTTCTGACTCAGAATAATTGGTTAATACCAAGCCAAGACTGGGATAAAGAAACCCAGAACAAAGAATGAGGTGTCCTTGCAGCTTCTCCAACTAAAAAAGGTCAAAAACTAAAGGGGTCAGCCATCACTGTGAATCCTCTTCACTGTCACCACAGTCCTGCCTCGTTCTGTCAGGGCCCAGACCCCTCCAGTGGTTTCTGCTCCTCACTCTGCAGCTGTCATGATATTTACACACCTCCTTAGTCACACACATAAGCTAGGTCTTATTCAGAGCGACGCTCAAACAACAGCCCTACATCGAATAGTTCAAAACGGATATCTTTTTTGCATCAGTCACATCAAAAATCGCCAGATGCGCTTTCGCAAGGTAATAAAAACTCCCATAATAAAAAGGGAAAACTGTATTTAGTGTCAATTTCTAGTGTCAATAAGTAAACTAACACAACTGAAAGGCTAATGCAATGAAAAGGTTTATGCAATCAAAATCAGACACTGCGATGATAGACGTGCAAACAGTATATTCACAGTATACTGCAGAACCGCCAGCTGTAGGTTACAAAGTTCTTCTGATTCCGCAAACAGTGACTCAAACATAAAAAAAACAGTAGAACCATGTAAAAAAAACATTAAATACTGAAATATGTATTGGTGCACATAATATTACCTGCAGGTGAAGTCAATCTGAGGAAAGTTAAGCATGGTAGCATTAGCAACTGCACACACCCAGCTCCTCACGGTCTAAGGTAATAACTGAAGTAATAAGCCATTATATTTGCAAGGACATGCTCCCATATAGCGTTGTTGAAAATGATGGCGACAGATGGATGATATGACCCTGGAACTGTAGTGCATAATATGAAGTTCTAGCAGTATTTCAGTGAAAAATACAAACATAATTGGTGCTGCCCAAAAGGTTTGGCCTTGTGCATCAATGCCCATTGTTCGCCGTTGTTGATGCGGCAGTGGCCAATGGGTCCGTAATACTCGATATATTTTTGCCTTTTTGTCATTGATAATATTGGTTTTAAGCTACCGCCATTACAACTTCATATACACTTTACATAATGTAAAATTAAAAATCATATGAATTCTTAGCTCAATAGCAAGGAATTGTCTCTATCTAATTGTAAATCATGTATCTGTGTATGGATGGATACACTAATACCGCTAATGCAAAAACAACATAATATGAAAAACACAGTAACTGCTCTGTGTTATCCGATACTTGTTATTCCTCCTCATAGTACATTTTGCCGATCATGACCATGCAGTGTCTCAAATTGGTCTGAGCATCAGGGTGGTAATGATGTAAGCTGGCGAGGAACAGCAGCATTTTATTCCTTTAGCTCTAATAGAAGCGCTGTAAACACTGACCAGGGTTTACAGCGAGTACAGGTAATCAGGTGACCTTTGTGGGAGGTGGTAAGGTAACTGAATTCCATGAGAACAATGCCCTCACAGCACGACACAACCAGCCAAATTTGATCTCTCCGTGAACAAAGCCTGATTCAGGTGAGGGATTTTCCACTGTGGAAAATGACAAGACGGCCGGAATTTATAGGGCAGCGTTAATATTAACAAGTCTTATCTCGACAAACTGCATATGACTAAGGAAATTACGGAAAACATATCACTATGGGTTCCATGCTATCCCCCGGGAAGTCACAGAAACTTAAGCAAATCGAACTGATGACCATCAAAATGACAGGGAAATCACCCAGGCTTGTCAGGGCCACTCCATCTCACTCTGATACTGACGACAGATGATGGGGGGGGGGGGGTATCACCCCATATCTTGTACCCATACAGCAAAGGCTGATATCACAACCGAGAGAGTTGTGGTTCCTGACTAACAAGCACCTGTTGCCTATGAAATATGTTCCATGAGAAATATTGCCGAGTGAGGACAGAAAATTTGTTTGGGTTGTTTCAATACTTAACTGAGTAAGTGCCATACGAGCATATTTTGTTTAGCATCTGAAAGAAGCCACCACACGCATCAGGTTGAAGGAGGGGTTGAAAATCACTGCAATAGAGTTGTTGTAAGTTTCAAGAGTTAAATATAAAATAAAATGTTTGACAAAATTAAACAAATTCAAACAGTGGCATCTCACTTTTCTACAATCATTATAATAACCAACTCTAAATGCCCCTTCAAACACCTTTTGATTTATTATTGCCTGACACACACAATCCTAGCTCAAGCCTCTTTTGAACTACAAATCAGGCCAAATACCACATTAGTGTTTCCCTGCTGTGCTGGTCAAACCATACACTATCTCACTGCCTCTAGTGTTACTACTTAAGTAAGTGCTCAAGTGCTTTAAGTGCACCTTCTAAAATTTGTCAATTTCACTGATTAGGTGCATGAATGTAGTGCATTTTGTAGTGCTTTTAAAAAAGGCATCAATATTCATGGCACATTTTTCTGGAAAGCACAAAAAAAAGCTACTGCCAAACTATAATGGACACGAACACACAACACTTGAAGACTTTAAGGCGAACAACAGACACAAAAAGCCAGAGGCAACACTTCTAATGAATCCCTTCAACTGTAATTACAAGGCAGATCGCTAAAAGTCAATTTGGGCATAACAGACATGATGCAGCAACTGTGACTAATAGCAGAGAGACATGAGGGCAGAGGGGTCTGCGTGTACCTGCTGGGGGCCATCCCCATTGACCATGGCTGGGGGTGGTGGTGAGGCCAGAATTGGGAGTTCAGGGCTGAGAAGCTGGCCGGACTCCAGAGGTGGGGTGTGGTCTGCCATATCTCCGTCATTCACACCACTGAAGAGGTACTCCTGCAACAAAGACACGGTGATCAATAGAAATGCACCAAAGAGATTTGAGGTGTCATCGTCTTGAGTCTTCCAGCCAGTGATTAGACCTGTGCTGAGAACTACATTTACCCAGAATGTGTACAGGATGCGGCTTCTCTCTCCCCTCTCCTTGTAGTGATCACATCATCACCAATATTTGTACAATGTGACTGCTTTTATTATGAAGTAGACAAGAATTGTGTAACCATATATGCATATTAAAATTACGATTAACTATGTTCACTCTGAATACCATGAAAAAAATGCTTTAGGTTTTGCAGGTATATTCAATAATAGAGCAAGAATGTTAAACATTCTAATATTGTTATGAAATCATATGGATCATATTGATCATTACAACATATCTATCAATTTCTGGAGATGTTGCAATTGTTTTTTATATTACAAACAATATGACAGAGTGACTGAATAATGAATATACAAAGACGTTGAAAATATTATTTGGATAAGATTGTTGGGCAATAGGACACATTATCTGATTTCCCCCTCCACAATTGGATGATGATATTAAGGTTTATATTTAGTGATTTGAATTTCTGCTTTTTCTAGTATACAAGATATCCGGCATGAGTCAAATAACCTCTAAATGCACACCTGTTTCCAGTGAAGAGGTTGTGACATGCTGAATCGTGGGTGAGTAAGATATTTTCTGATGCCATCAATGAGCGGCCAGGTTTGACCAGCTGTTCCACCCAAATTAAACCGGCCTGATCACAGACCAAAGAGTAGAAAGGAAAAAAAAAAGAAAAATATATTTTTAAAAACCACAGCATCAATGGATTAAAAACAAATGTTTCCATCATGTCACAATGTAAGAAGAAAAGACAAACCAGGCATCAGGTGGCATACTGTATTGTGCACAATGTCAGTCAGGTATCGTCAACTTACGAAGCATAACAATATAATGTTTAACAATGATTTCAGGGGAGGGTGCATATGAAAAGAGAGTAGGAAATTAGTAGGCTAATTGTGACATGACAAACAAATATCCAAAAGCTGACCATGGAGGCATATAATGTCTACTAAATTCAAGCAATACAGAGATAATATACAGCTACTTTTAAAAGGCTGTAATTAAATAAGAGTAAAAAAGGGCCACACAGAGGACTGACCACTTGTGAAAATAAAATACATGAAAAGTTAACATGGCAAACACATATTTGTTTCGTCAAAAAACAACACAGAACACCATGAGAGAAATGTAACATGTGTCCTTGAACCTAATTACAATCGAGCGCATGCGTCCCTGAACCTCCCAGTGATCTGGCTTATCTGTTATAGCTTAAGCCCCTCCCCTCCTTAAGCTTAAACTACAAAGTCAGTTTACAGTGTGATGGACAGTGCACTGGGTTTGAAGGAACTGTTGCTACACTAGAGGAGTGACATGTGATTAGCGTAGTATTACAGGCAGGCTTCTTTTGTAGTTTCTAGGCCTCCAAGTTAATCATAGCAATCACTTGGCATATTACTCTATAACAAGACAATTTCAAGTAAATTCATGTCTAAAGTCTGAATCTAAAAGTATGGCCAAGAACACTCATACAACAGCTAGATGATCACAAGTGCTGAATATAACATAATTATATTAGGGTGAATGGGTTACATTAAATGTTTTGTTTACTCCAGTTATTAAGTACTTGGAATTACCTGTGAAGACTGCATGAGTGCCACCATTACTGCACTAAAATATAAACATATAGTCCACGTACTTTCCCTCTTTGCACCTATGCCTTTTCTCGGAAGAGATGAGGCAATAAAAGATGTTGATTAATCATCAGCAATCACCTCAGCCTCCTATTAAAAACCTGTGAAAAACACCAGCCAACACTGGCTGAAAACGTTTGTTGCATTACACTAAAGCCTGTGCAAAGGCTTTCCTGTAAACATTACTTTGACCTCGATATTGTTGTAACATCTGGTGTTGGCTGATGGTTATATTTGACTGTGGCTAAGAGAGCAGTCAATTAGGACAACAGCTGTCTTATGGTAACAGTTTGGTGAGAAGGGGAAAAAACCCTGAATGAGTCGAATAATAGGACATTGTATCATATTCTTCATTAATGGTTAAGTATTTGACAAAGGCATTGGCAAAATCACGATAATGTTGAGTGGAAAAATAAGGCTTGGTGTGGAAATGATGGTCATCAGTTTCTAATAACGTCTAAAAATGTATCCAGGTTTGAGCAAATACTGTAATGTGGCAGTTTAACTGGAACACCTGGAGAAATGTTTTCCTATGCCAGACAGCTTCACGCGGTGTAACAGCTGCTTATGCATTTAGTGCATGTATTTCCTTCGCCTTAACCACCATCTCTGCCTTACTTACGAGGTCTATCAACTACAAACATGAACTCTGTTGTATTTAACATGTCACACTAGAACTACTAAAAATGAATGTTAAGAGGTAATTTTCCTTATTCGCCATAGCAAAGTTAACTAGGTTAGCTTGTTGCAGCCAAGACAAGTGTTTACTCTAGCTACAGGTGTGTGTGTGTGTGTGTGTGTGTGTGTGCTTAGCGTTGTGTCATAGCTGCTCGTTATCTAACGCTAACTTAACAGTCAGCTAATTCACAACCTTAGAGTTTACTTCGAGTTAACTTAGGATATACAGTTAATACACCATAGACTGTCTGTCAGCAAAATAAATGGGTTATTACCAGCTAACGTTACTCACTCAGTCAGTCGGCACAGGAGCAGCAGTCTGGACTGACACGCCGATTTACAGTGATGATTTCTATGCAGCTCTTCCCGAAAGGTTAACGTCAGCGACCCCCGATGATTAGCTACTTTCTGCAACACCTGAGCCGGATACCTACCTAGCTACCTTGATAAACACAAGACCAGGCGAAATGTAACATGCTAGTGTTAGCTACCTAATGCTACCTAGCTAAGAGTTAGCAAGAGGAAGATGTGCTTTACTCTTAATATGAACGACGATCGCGCGTATTGACTACACCTAAACAGATCGGCGTGACTAGCGAGTGACAGTGACGATGCTAAGTATCGATAATGTTAGCCTGATAGCCAGTTTTATCGAGATAACTTTCCATCCAACCCTGCACATCGCTTAAAAGTCAGGAATTTTACCATCGCTTGCAGGGCTCTGTGCGCATGCGTGTAACTGCAAATCATGACGATTCCAGGATACCAGGATAGCGAAGCCAAATATTTATAATACTGTAATTGTTTTAATTTAGCTTGTGTTGTGGTCATTAGTCCACACAGTTATAATTAACTTCATCTGTCGACCTATATTTTAATAATTTTAAGGAAGACCTTAAGGTTGACGTGTTTGTGATCGGTTCGTTCACCAAGTCAGTCGCAGAAAAACCTGCTTATCGGTTTATTGTGGTCAAACAAAAAGATATAAACACCTTTCAGTCCTGCCCTGCCGAGCTGCAGGGGTCTTCAGAGTTCAGACAACACTGAACTTTGGCAGCTACTTATAGGACATTTCCGGTCCACCTTAACAGTATCATGTCGCCTTTAAAGGGCACTATTAGTACTGTTCATTCATGTTTACCGGGTTTCCTGTATGGAAAATATAATAATAATAATTATTATTATTATTATACTATACTATGGGTACCAATAAGTAAAATGGAAATACATACATTCAAAATATATTGTCAACACTGATTTATTTTAATTTAATTAAATATTCCTATATCACTCCCACTAAATGTTCAAATTCCAAGAATTTGTTGTGACTTTGACAATTTTTCTATCATGGTCCAAATTGTATGAAAGGAAATTACAACTGTGTTGCAAATAGCTAGCTCTACCTGTTTAGAGTAAACCCTGTGGATAAATACTATGCTCTTATTCTGTCTAATCTTGTACTAATTATTATGTTTTTGCTGTGAAGCACTTTGGGCTGCAATTCTTGTATGAAAGGTGCTATACAAATAAAGCTTATTATTATTATTATTATATAGGCCTATACTTAAACTAGTTTCATATCCCTGGACAATCCAGTACTTTACCGCATATAACATTATCTATTGACTTGCACTACTAATGATGCTGTAATACTTCAATTTGCCTTTCTTTCTTTCTTTCTTTCTTTCTTTCTATCTATCTATCTGTCTGTCTGTCTGTCTGTCTGTCTATCTATCTATCTATATATATATATATATATATATATATATATATATATATATCTATCTATCTATCTATCTATCTATCTCTCTCTCTCTCTCTCTCTCTCTCTCTCTCTCTCTCTCTCTCTCTCTCTCTCTCTCTCTCTCTCTCTATCTATCTATCTATCTATCTATCTATCTATCTATCTATCTATCTAATAATATTACAAAGTTTATTAGTGGACCTAATCCATGACAACCCAGAGTTGAGACCAGGAGAAAGAGCTGCAGTCTTACACACTTCTCTGTGCTTCTTTCCGGGCAGTCACCCACTCAAATCCCCATAGTGACTGTGTCTGCCCCACGACCACTGAAATTAATCAAATCTATGGTTAACAGAAGAGGAGTTATACATGAAAACCTAATTAAAATAAACACCACCGCTGCAAAAGTGCAACTAAATCGAAAAATTAAATGTGGGCTCTTAAACATCAGATCTTTATCAACGAAAGCTGGATTGGTAAATGATTTAATATCAGATAATAAGATTGATTTATTTTGTCTCACTGAAACCTGGCTGAGACATGAAGAATATGTCAGTCTAAACGAATCCACTCCACCTGGTCATATAATACTCACATTCCTCGAGGCACAGGCCGAGGAGGTGGAGTTGCGGCCATATTTGACTCAAACCTCTTGATCAATCCTAAGCCTAAACTAAAATATAACTCTTTTGAAAGCCTTGTTCTTACGCTCTCAAACCCAATATGGAAAACAATAAAGCCAGTTTTATTTGTTACTGTGTATCGCCCTCCTGGTCCGTATTCTGAATTTCTATCTGAATTCTCAGAATTTTTATCAAGTTTAGTCCTTAAAACAAGTACATTAAAGTAATTAATGTAGGTGACTTTAATATTCATGTGGATGTTGATAGTGACAGCCTTAATAATAACTGACAGAGAGCCACAGCTCTACAGAGCCTTCTATTCCTATATCTCTCAGTAGTGACGACTTTATGAGTTTCTTTAACGATAAAATTATAATTATTAGAGACAAAATTAATCTCCTCCTGAACTCAATTGGTAATGACTTAACTTCAACCGCCGGAATTTTAAAAACATTAGTAACTCCTGAAATATATCTAGACTGTTTTACTCCAATCAACCTTAACCAACTAACTTCAACAATCTCATCTTCTAAGCCATCAACCTTTCTTTTAGACCCGATTCCAACTAAACTGTTTAAAGAAGTTTTACCCTTAATTAACACCTCGTTATTAAATATGACCAACCTGTCTCTATTATCTGGCTACGTACCACAATCCTTTAAAGTAGCTGTAATAAAACCACTTCTTAAAAAGCCTAGTCTTGATCCAGAGGTTTTAGCCAACTATAGGCCGATATCTAACGTACCCTTTCTCGCTAAGATCCTTGAGAAAGCAGTTGCAAAACAGTTATGTGATTTTTTACATAATAATAGTTTATTTAAGGTATTTCAATCTGGATTTAGAGTTCATCATAGCACAGAGACGGCACGGGTGAAAGTTACCAATGACCTTCTATTGGCATCAGACAAAGGACTTGTCTCTGTTCTTGTCTTGTTAGACCTCAGTGCTGCTTTCGACACTGTTGATCATGACATTCTACTACAGAGACTGGAACATTGTGTTGGCATAAAAGGAATCGCACTAAGCTGGTTCAAGTCCTATTTATCTGAGCGATCTCAATTTGTACTTGTTAACAATAAATCCTCCATGACAGCCAAAGTCAGTCTTGGAGTTCCGCAGGGTTCTGTACTTGGACCGATTCTATTCACCTTATATATGCTTCCTTTGGGCAATATTATAAGGAACCACTCTATAAACTTTCATTGCTATGTGGATGATACCCAATTATATCTATCAATTAAACCAGATGAAACCAATCAATTGGCTAAACTTCAAGCATGCCTTAAGGACATGAAAACTGAAAAACTGTCAAATTTTATATTTGTACTATGTTGTTTATCCTGTACATACGACATCTATTGCACGTCTGTCCGTCCTGGGAGAGGGATCTCTCATCAGTTGCTCTCCCTGAGGTTTCTTCCATTTTTCACCCTTTAATTTTGGGGTTTCTTTTAGGAAGTTTTCACTTGTGCAAGTGTCTAAGGACAGAGGGTGTCGTAACCTGTACAGTCTGTAAAGCACACTGAGACAAATGTATAATTTGTGATATTGGGCTATACAAATAAATTAGATTTTATTTTATTTGATCTACCTATCTCTCTCTCTCTCTCTCTCTCGATATAGAGAGAGATAGAGAGAGAGAGAGGAGAGATGAGAGAGAGCGGAGCAGCGAGCGAGCGCGCGCGCGAGAGCGAGCGAGGGAGGAGCGATGGAGCGGGGAGGAAGGAGCGAGCGAGCGAGAGAGCGAGGCGAGTCGAGCGGGAGCGAGCGAGCGAGCGAGCGAGCGAGCGAGCGAGCGAGAGAGGAGAGAGCCAGCGCGAGCAGCAGCAGAGCGAGCGAGGTGGGGGCGAGGCGCGCGCGCGCAGCGCGCGGCGAGCCCAGAGGCAGAGGTAGCAGCGAGGCGAGCAGCGAGCGAAGCGAGCGATAGAGAGAGCGAGAGGAGAGCGCGGGAGAGGGTAGAGGGAGAGAGAGAGGAGGATGGCCGCGCGCGAGGGCGCGAGGCGGAGAGGAGAGAGATGAGGGAGACGAGAGAGCGAGAGGAAGAGAGAGAGAGAGAGGAGAGAGAGAGAGGAGAGAGAGAGAGAGAGAGAGAGAGAGTGAGAGAGCAGGAAGAGAGAGAGAGCTATATCTATCTTGATAGAGACGAGAGAGAGAGAGAGAGAGGAGCGAGAGAGAGAGAGAGTAGAGCGAGAGAGCGCTCTATCTATCTCTCTCTCTCTATTACCCTCACTATCTCTCTTCTCTCTCTCTCTCTCTCTCTCTCTCTCTCTCTCTCTCCTCTCTCTCTCTCTCTATCCTACCTACCTCTCTCTCTCTCTTTCTGCTCTCTCTCTCTCTCTCTATCTCTCTCTCTCTTCATCTTTCGCTCTCTCTTCTCCTCTCTTCTCTCTCTCTTCTTCTCTCTCTCTCTCTCTATCTACCTATCTATCATCTATCTATCTATCTATCTATCTATCTTTCTACCTGATTACCAATCTATTATCACATCACCTCACCTAACTCCAAGCTCACTATAGCATATCTTGGTTGTGTGAAGCCCTTTTTCATCTCATAGGATGCTGCAGTGCCAAACTAATAATAATAATAATAATACATTTGTAAAGCGCCTTTCAAAGCTAAAAGCAATCTCAAGGTGCAAAACTCTAACTTAGACTTACAGAACATTTGTTAAACCACAGCCTTTGTTACAGTGAAAATGACTGCATTAAAATTGGTAGCATTTAAATGCCTTATTTCAGTAACCTGCTTTAATTTTACTTAAGAAACAATCGCAATCACACTTTTAGTAAGTCTATAATATACCAAGCCACTATTTATCCACCAAACGGTGCACAAGAAAATGGAAATGCATGTATTGGAAATAAAACCTGTTGGAAAAATATTCCTAATAACGCCACGAAGTCAGGATCCAAATAAAATAAAAGGGTTTAATCTATATTCTTGCAAGAAGGAGCGAGTTTATACATACAAAGGATGATCAAACTCACACACATACAAGTTTGTAAGATCTGCTGTGTTGCTCAGAGAAGCAACTGTCCCCGCCTCCGTATTTATACTATTAATGTATACTATACGTATTTATAAAAGGACAGGAAGTCATGAAGAGCTTCCAGGTCAGTCTTCCTTTGTTCACCGAAAATGAGGGTTTACTGCTGAGTCTATTGCAGAGATGAAAGGTACGAACTTACAGAGATCAAAAGGACTGAACCTATTCAGATCAGGTTGTCCTTGGGTTATTACTTGTTTACAGTAAATAACAGATGTACTGGTCAATCAACTGCTTTGATTGATCTACAGTTCGTCAGCAGTTTGTCTCCTGTCCCCTGCTGTGTTTAGCCCTCAGTTTAACCTCTTGCCTTGTGCTGTGTTAATTACTTAGTTACTGGATTTTTCTTATTCAACCTCACCATTTTTTTTAAAGACACAATATATATGAATGTATCTTCATATAAAATATGAACATGTCAAATGAGGGTCAGTAAAGCTTTGTCAAAACAAGTGCAATGTGTCATTCACTGACATGCACAATACTATCAATGGCTCCACCTGCTGGTTGCTATGTATTGCATTCATGACACTTTAATTTACAGTTTAAATTATGTATTTGTTAGTTTAGTTTTAATTTCAGTTCTCACTAATAAAGCAGGTTTGTGTTCCAGTATTGTTTGGTATGTTGTTTTCTACTGTGTTTCTATATATTGCACATAAGTGGTGGCCTAGTTTCATGTGTAATATGCACTTACTGTAAAGAAGTGTTTTCTCTCTTTGACAACAATAAACATAAATATCTCTATACTGTATTTTCTGTTGACGTGAATAACAGTGCATACTGGCCAAACACCAACACCAGATTGAGAAATTTGACTCTAATCTGATCTGAACATTTCAATATCTTATCTGAGTCGGAGGGAAGAACAAATACTTTTCGACACCTATTCTGTGAGAAATCAGAGTGGTGAGCGAAGCAAGACTAGTCTGTTGAGAACAACATTTCCAGACACCAGACACCACAGATGAAAATCTATATATTTTAAGTGTAAGTACATGTACAAAAACAAGAAGGAATGGTTGTTGGAATCCGATGTACAATTATTTTTATTATTATTTATATTTATTGATATTTGTTGAATTTTTGTTGATTGACAAACTGATAAATTTATAATTAAACATTTTTATTTATTAAGCACTTTTTTTTTACTGAGATAGCTACTTCACAAAACTCAATTTAAATTATATTACTTACAGTCAGCTAATGAGAATTATTTATGCCAATAACAAACACAAAAGGTCCCAGCTACGACTTTCTTTGAACGCACCATCTAACTACAGGAAGTGGTGGTGTATTTTTTTCAGGCGGTGGTTTAGCGAGCCAAGCTAACTATAACAAGGTGCAACTACACACAGCAACTGAAGTGAAGCCAGACCCATATCAGACTACAGAGATGAGTCCATCAGGAACTTGATACGCCAATATGTTGGCTGACAACTTTTTGTTGTTTCAGTGTTCAGTGATTAGAAAACGACACCGCGGACGAAACATTAGCTAGGACAACATCAAGGTAACGTCAACAGTTTGAACCGTCAGCGGCTCCCAGCAACACTCCTTACGCTAATTAGGTTAGGTTTGTTTTGGATCGTTGAGTTTGATGGGCAGGCTACAGTTAATGGTAGATGCTAAATTATATATATTATAATAGCAACGTTTGTATGGTTAGTTTGTAAACCCAGGCTGCGAGTCAAATCATGCCCCGTTTCTTTTGCGTTGTATATGTGTATCCTCTTTGGCATTTGAAGTGTTGGACATCATAAAAGTACTATTAGTTGGGATGAGTGTTTTCATGAGATCTGGATTCATGCTGATCGCAACTTTATGTTACTGCTCACTGAGAGACAATAACTGTAGTTTTGATAGATATGGCAATGAATGGTCATTTCAAAACACTTTGAAGTTTGTTTGTTATGATATAGAGTCAAATGTAATGTCAATTATTTATGCCAAATGTTAATCATATTAAATACGCTATTCCCTTTCTATGCCTTTTAATCTAGTCTAATATGAGTTTAGAGGTTTTATAAGCATATATTGATCATTGAGTCAAAATTATAAATATGCTTCATTAAATAGAGAGGCCCAGGCAACCCATTGCAAATCTATTTATGTGGGCTAGTTATGCCACCCTGAGAACATCATGATGTAAATTATACAGAAGAGTGCATCCTTCACATATGGTTTTGTTTCTATTGTACTGGAAACAGTGTCAGGCTTTAGATATTGTAGAGCAAAGAAAGATGTCCAGGTTATATCACCTGGATTTCACTCTTTGCATCAGCAAATACACTTTTAATGGGTTTACCTCAGTCAACACGCATACATGTTTTAATCTATCTACAATGCGGGACTCAGTGACTACTTGCTGTCTGAGCTTAGCACTTTTGAGACATAGAAAAAACCTTGGTTGCTGCAGACTGAACAATACTTAATATCCAGTTCACAGTATTTTCCTTTTGACATATTAATTTAACAGTCTAGTTTGACCTTCTCTTGGTCCGATTTTTGCCTTTTGCAATATTTTGATAACTGTACTATTAAAAACAACAACAGCAATAATGATTATATGTTTATGTTACTTTAACATTAAAAATGCACCATGTTCTTGTCTGCTTGTCTGTGACTTGTCTGTGTCTTGTATTGTACTGTACTCTATGAATCTATTATTTCTTTCAAAGATGACCTAGTACAATGCTTAGGTAAAGGAGCATGCACATGTTAAAAGAAGTAAAATAAGTTTTTGATTCTTATATTCCCACATTTCCTGCTTTTGTACTCTCTCTCTCTCTCTCTCTCTCTCTCTCTCTCTCTCTCTCTCTCTCTCTATATATATATATATATATATATATATATATATATATATATATATATTTTTTTTTTAACAAAATCTGTGGATGACTGGTATTTAATTGTCTTTATCTGTGTTTTTCTCCTTCACAGCTGAGTAGCATGCTGGACGTAGGGAAGTGGCCAGTGTTTGCGCTCCTTCCTCCTGAGGAACTACGGCTTATTCGGCAGGCTTGTGTTTTTGGCAGTGCTGCAAATGAAGCCCTCTATGTCACAGTTAATGATGAGGTAACACTTTAGCTTTAAGCAAGGGTGCTTTAATCCTCTTGTTTACAAAAAGATTTGTTGCAAGACCTGATAGACTTACTCTCCTTTCATAATATAGGTTTTATTATTGTCTATTTAGAAGTGGATATAACATGTTTCAGACTTCTCACTCTGTGAAACAGGTTGCAGTTCCAGTTATAGGGATAAGTAGATAGAATGAGGCTATATTTAGCCATACAGGCTTATACCTGAGCAAGCTCCATTTTATCCTGTGGAGAGGTGTCGGGCATGCCTCATCTTGCCACCCTTGCTCATTTGTTTGTCTCTATTGCCCTGGGAACTTTCTGACATTTTAGAGACTTTATAGACAATTAATCAACAAATAATAGACCGGTTATAATAGAGAGATTCAACTTTGACATATGAAAAATATTTAACATTTCATATAGATTTGGCACCCTTCGACTTGACACTTATTTCAAACCATAATTAAAATCCTATTCACGAAGTGTTTTTATATTATTTTGTCTCCTCTCAGTATGTCGTCTCACAAAATATGTTTTGTAAACTGGGATGTCCGTATTAATCAGTAAACAACATTTATTTCTCAAATTTATTAATATCGGTACCATATCTTCAGTGATGTTTGGTCTTTGCAGGTCTTTGCTCTGGGCACCAACTGCAGCGGCTGTTTGGGGCTCGGAGACCTTCAAAGCACTATTGAGCCGCGCCGGATTGATGTCTTGTGTGGAAAGAAGATTGAGTCCCTAAGCTATGGAACAGGGCCGCATGTTGTTATCGCAACTGCAGGTAATCCAGTCCAGCAGAGTTTTATTTGTCCCTGAGGGAACTTGTCCTCAAGATGCATAGAAATGACATCACAAACAACAAGCTGATTCATGCTAATGTCTAGAATCTGTTTTTATGATTATGCTGTGTCATTGCTGCCCACACACTGTCACATATCACCTAATCAACACCCAAACAGCATAAACAAACAAACTAATTAGAGTCTGATAACTTGTATTCATAGGGGTATGATCTGAGCAAATACACTAAATGTTCTGTGGATTAATAAGGCTTCCCGCTAAAGACCATTGTCAGTTACAAGGGACATGTTTGTATGCTGACATTTAATAATTCAGTATGTTTAGTACACAAGTGGCCTACTTGTTATTCGTGGGTAAACAAGTCGCACAATGTTGCATCAAACTGTCGACAATTGACCATAGAAATGATTCATGTAGATAATGTAATTGTACATAAAAACGATGCATTTTGTTAGCCAACCTATCAGGTTTGTAAATATAGTGCGTTTTATTCCAGTCAGTGGTATAAACAATACTTTTACAGCATCTGGAAACATTAAATAGAAAATGTATTTACTTGTTGTCAACTGTCAGATCTTGTATTACAAGACCTGTATAATATTTTACATTGTTAACAGGTTTTCGTTCACATTTGGATTACAGATTTAGCCTTTTATCCAGTTGCCTTAACTCCACTTTAAATCATGTGAAGTCAGCTGTTTCTTAGCTATTAATAAAATATTAACCACTGAAACAACATAAATGAAAGTTTGCCTGCTGCTACATAGACGGAGAGGTGTTTGCTTGGGGTCATAATGGCTACAGCCAGCTGGGCAATGGGACCACCAACCACGGACTGACCCCTGCCCTGGTTTCCACGAACCTCCTCAGCAAGAGAGTGACAGAGGTAGCCTGTGGCTCCCACCACACTATTGCCCTTACAACAGATGGAGAGGTAACCTATCATCAGTTGTGTCCGTTAGTGAGTTTCTCTCTGCTAATCTAATCTGTATATTTATTTTGACATTGAACATTTACCTCTGTGTTCAGGTGTACGCATGGGGTTACAACAACTCAGGCCAAGTAGGTTCGGGGTCCACTGCCAACCAGCCGACACCACGCAGGGTTAGCAGCTGCCTGCAGAACAAAGTGGTGGTTAACGTCGCCTGTGGTCAGCTCTGCTCCATGGCTGTACTGGACAACGGAGAGGTAATGGGTAACATTAATCTGCAGATGTTCAGCACAGACATCAATGAATCAGTGCTCTCAGAAGGCTACTGCAAATGTGTTTCACACATCTGAACATGATGTTCATGAATTGAGCAGTTGTTCACATTAAAAGTATGACTCATATTTATGTTTTTACTTATTTTCTTTTAAAAGAAATATACACACTCTTTAGAAATAAAATAATTTTTAGTCCCCATGAATCCAGAAGTTGCTGTGGTTTCTCCACTAGGACGACCGTGTTCATTGCAGTTTACATTAAATGCGTTTCTGCAAATGCTGACACCTTAGAACATGCATATATGTACTAAAAGAAAGGGAAGGAAAACAATGTAGATAAAATGGAAATAAGCTGTTGATATGTCAGACTTTTTACAGTATTTAAAATATATGCAGGTATCTAGGGCTGATGCCTTGATATAGTGTGTGCATAGTCTGCATTTGTCCCCTGTGTGTAGATCTACGGTTGGGGCTACAATTGCAATGGACAGCTAGGTTTGGGCAACAATGGAAATCAGCAGACCCCGTGCAGGATCGCTGCTCTCCAAGGTGTCAACATCGTCCAGGTAAGAGCCTTAGGAGAGTTGCATCTCATAAATCTCTGTCGATAATTGATTTCACTTAACGTCCTGCTTAATTACACTCTTTCTCCCATGTGCAGGTTGCCTGCGGATATGCGCATACATTGGCACTTACAGATGAGGGGATGGTTTACGCCTGGGGAGCCAACTCGTATGGGCAGTTGGGAACAGGCAATAAGAGTAACCAAGCTCTCCCCACGCTAATAAACACAGACAAGGAGAGGTTAGTACTTTGTTTTTACCCTGGCCTCAATTAACAGCGACACCTCTCTGCCACCACAACAGGTCACTGAAGGCTGCATGACAAGATCCTGAGCGATTAAGTCGCTAAATGCCTCAAAGGCATACATTGTTTAACATCATCGAGTAATGAGAGACTGATTGCTGACTCGAGAGAAGTATCATTAGAGAAGTAGTGCACTTGAGATATCTATTTGTCTATGATATAATGCCCTCTTTACCTCTTTTATTAAACATATATCAACAAACAGTCTGCATAAGAAGGCATCTGCAGTACTTTAAGGTTTGAATTATGCTGTTGTCACTAGGATGGTGGAGGTGGCTGCATGTCACACGAGCCACACGTCAGCTGCTAAGACCCAGAGCGGGCAGGTTCTGATGTGGGGTCAGTGTCGAGGTCAGGCTGTGGCCAGCCCCCACCTCACCCATTTCAGCAGCACAGATGATGTGTTTGCCTGCTTTGCCACACCAGCAGTCACGTGGCACCTCCTCTCAGTAGGTAAGTGTGTTGTAGGAAAATAAATATTTTTAGAGCTAAAGAAGAGCCCAATAATTCCTAAAACATCCTCAATAGTTAAGGATTTTGTTTTTGTTAATCATATGACATTGTCCCATTTAGCCGGTTACTGGTCAGAGGTAAATATACCATGCAGTGGGCACATGTGTGTCATAAGTACAAATCCCTAGACGTGGTTTCCTGTCCATGTTAAACAATCATATGTTTACCGATGATCTTGTTTGAACTCAACCCAAACTGAGGAGCATGAAACATATCACTTTTTTAGTTTACACTCCTGTTTTGTAAAGTTATTGACATCCCTCTGGAAAATCTGTTTAACTAACAAGCCACAGTGCTCTCATAAGTACAATTTGTTTCTGTCTGTTACCTGTTCTGAAGAGGAACAAATACTGACTCCAAACGAAGTTGAGACAAGAGCGTCATATCATTAGGGTCTAAAGCAGGGGTGGGGAACCTCTGGCCATCACGTGGTCACGTCATGTCAAAACACTTCAATTTTAAACGAGACGGTCGTTGACATCAGTGAACGCAGCGTGGCGAGTGTAGAGAAAGCTGGATGCAGAATGTCGCACTTTCCAGGAGAAATTAACGAATGATTATTTCTCTGTGGAAGTAAAAGGCCAGTGTGTCTAGTTTGTGCGGACGCGCTTGCGGTGATGAAAAATAATCTCGAGCGTCATTACTGCCCGAGACATGCCGAACTGCACGAGCTGAAAGGACGAGTGCGTTTGGATAAAGTTACTCTTCGGCGGAGTTTGGCCCAACAAGCAGCTCTCTGCAGAGCGTAACATACAAACATGGAAAGATAGAGAGGTAGACCACCACACCAAGAACAGACTGTTCCACCACTGCTGTGCATTTATCACTGCCATGTGCAATACTCACTTTATTTTCTATCAACCACTTGGTACTTTATATTATTTTTTATTCTATTTAATTATTGTTTACTGCCTTTTAACTTCATATGTTCTTTTGCTGTGACAAGATACATTTCCCCGTTGTGGGACTAATAAAGGATTCTGATTTCTGATAAAAACAGAAAGATACATGGATTAAAAAAAAGTTGCCTTTTTGCACAGCATAAAAGAAAAGTGAAATGAATGGGCTGCGTCTTAAAAAAATTGCAGAGGTTATGAGTTCAATAATTAATATGGCCCTCGAAGGATGTTGTAAAAAATAAAATGGCCCTTGATAGGAAAAAGGTTCCCACCCCTGGTCTAAAGGCATCCCTTTTATTGTAATTTTTAATAAAATAATTTACTTGTGTACCCTGTACATAGGTGTTCTGAACCTTTTTACAGTGAAATATGGCAGTTGTTACGGGACTGTAAAAAAGACATAACACTTATTTAAGCACTTCAGAGACGGGCCTCATTTAACAGAAAACATTTAGTTATTAAGTCGTTCTTTAAAAAACAAGTTGCTGTCTTTCTTTGTGCCAGATGGCGATGACTACCTGACTGTTGCCCAGTCTTTGAAGAAGGAGTTTGACAGCCCAGAGATTTCAGACCTTAAGTTCTTGGTTGATGGGAAGTGTATCCATGTTCACAAAGCCCTGCTGAAAATCAGGTACAGAAAAGGAGTCAAAGAAAGTGTGAGGCACATGATGATTCTTTTATAAAGGAACTGAAACCATGTCTCCATGTTTTCTTCTCTGATGTTGGGCCACTGCACTCTTTTCCTCTTTGGTGGACTCTTTTAAGAGTTTCTGTTCTTCCTTTCTGTCTGTGTGTGTGTGTGTGTGTGTGTGTGTGTGTGTGTGTGTGTGTGTGTGTGTGTGTGTGTGTGTGTGTGTGTGTGTGTGTGTGTGTGTGTGTGTGTGTGTGTGTGTGTGTGTGTGTGTGTGTGTGTGTGTGTGTGTGTGTGTGTGTGTGTGTGTGTGTGTGTGTGTGTGTGTGTGTGTGTGTGTGTGTGTGTGTGTGTGGGAGACATCCCCCTTAACTTTGATATGACCATTGTTGTGAAAAGTAACTACAATTATACCCGTGATATACGCTCATTATATCACGGCTAAGAACCAATCAGATTGCTTGATTTGACATGTCCGTTTTATAAATATCTACATATGTGTGTATGTATGTTACCTACTGAATGCTGTGTTGCCTCTATTTAAACTCCATCTGTTAGACAGTGTTTCCTCTTCTTTCCTGTTGATGTCACAGGGGAGCAAAGACAGACCTATTGTTTCCTGCCTTTCTTTTAATAACCACACTCGGACCCAAAGGATCTGCATTCCAGTCCCTTGCTCTTTTGCACTGTCAGTAGGAAGGAGCCAGACTGTCTGCGACATCAACCCTTGTGCACACGCTCACACGAATATGCAACAGAGCAAAACTCGTGCTTTGGCAAGATCACATGCAAATGACACGTTTGAGAAAGAAGATTCTGTTGTTTGTTCAACCGTGTCCCGAGAAGAAATGACAGGGAGCCGGTGTTTTATCAGTGAGGGAAACTGGTAATCAGTATTTATAATGCAGAGGGCCAAAAGTAAAAAATACGAAAGATTCTGTGGGTTGTTGGCAAAGTGCCTCTGCTTTGTGTCAGGAAGTGTATCAAGGCATTAAGAGTGAATCTCAAGTTCGATGACAAGAATGTATGACCATATTTAATTTTCACTTTGACACAATGTTATAGTAACAATTGCAATATATTAAAAGAAAACACCCATGAGCTTTTGAGGGAAATTGTGTAGTGGTGAGATGCAGATAAAATGGTATCGGAGAGAAAAGATGATTTACATAAATAGAAAATAAAGAAATTCTCAGTATACCTGTTTGCATTTTAAAAGAGCATAGCAGTGTTTTAGTTCATTAACTACTAATCATCTACACTTCATATTGCTGTTGAATGTTTTTTAAATGATGTAGTGTTTCAGATGTTTGAAGATATTGTTCCTTCTTCATATGCAGCCACTTCCATTGATTTCCATATAGTATGGAAATGAATTTGCAGACTCTGGCTTGAGTTGTGTGATCGATCATAGTGATAATGCAATTTGCTGCGAGTGCAAACTGCAAACTGCACTGCGTTACCTCAATGATAAACAGAACTTTGATAACAAATGAATGCAAATCTTGGTTTGAGTTCTCGGAAAGAAGGATATTGTTTTTGAATCGCTACAGCATGAGTTGCAAAATGGCAGTAGTGTTAAGTACCCTTTTGTAATACATACGCTTACAAAATGCTAATTTACTGGTGAGGTATCTTTTACCATGTCACTGGAGAAGTCAGCTCCTTTTCTTCCCTCTCCAGATGTGAGCATTTCCGTGCACTGCTTAATGAAACGGATGAGGATACCATAGAAATTCACCAGTTCTCATACCTGGTGTACCGAGCCTTTCTGGAGTACCTCTACACAGACACTATTAACCTGCCACCAGAGGATGCTATTGGTAAGCCCATAAAATGTACCACAGTCCTTTTGACACACTGAAAGTCAGTGCAGAAGTCCTAAACACACTCACCTGTGTGTTTTTCTTGTGTGTGCAGGGTTGCTAGACTTGGCCACGTTCTACCGAGAGATGAGGCTGAAGAGGTTGTGCCAGGAAACGATCAAGAGAGGCATTTCTGAGGAGAACGCCATCACTCTGCTCTCTGCCGCTGTCAAGTATGAGGCGCGGGTAAGCTCATAGCCCCTGACACACAGTCAAACACCATGGTGGTGGGGCCCTTCTCAGTAGCTAGTCAGTTATACTCCTCAGCACTGACCAGACAGCCCTCTTCATTTTTAGGACCTGGAGGAGTTCTGCTTCAAGTTTTGCGTCAACCACCTAACGGCTGTCACGCAGACCCAGGCCTTTGCAGACATGGACCACGACCTGCTCAAGAACTTCATTAGTAAAGCCAGCCGCTACGGGGCCTTCAAAAACTGACTAGAGTGCCCCTCTAGTGATGGATGCAAGGCGATGAGGTCTCAGCTCACTGCTGAGAGTCGACCCTAGACCAAAGTAAACACCAGGCTGATCAGCACTTCAAAGCCTCGTCGCTGGGGATGTTAACACTGGAGAGGCAAAGAGTTTAAGGTTTCACCCTCTGACTGATGCGTCTGTGTCACTGCTCTAAACCCAGCCGAAACACAGTAGTTGCTTGGGACGTAAATAAAGGGCTTGCACTACTCGAGCCGTCACAGGCCAGCATTGCAAAGAAAGATGTACCACAGTGGTCGTCTTTGTGTCACTGACAATAGGCTTGGCTAATTAGGTGTGGGATTTGTTTGATGAAGCTAGTCAACAGACAGATGGGGTGCCTCTCAGTGACAACCAGCTCATGCAGGTTGTCTGGAAATGCTTTATGCTAAACATAATACATTGCAATATAAGGGTTTGGCTTTGTGGTGTAAATACTTTTTTTTTTCATCGCGCTGCCCTTTAACAGTTAGTAATGATCAATGCGTATATTGAACTGTAGCCATGACCCTTCACATTGTGCTGCTTTTCTTTGAAGCCTAGTGTTTAATAGGGAAAAAATACAGCTACTCGTGTTTGACACCTCAAATGATCATTTCTGTCAATGTTAAATGTTGCCACTTTGTTTTATATTGTAGTTATTCACCTTTGCCATCCAAACTTGTGGTTACTGATCGGTGTTTGTACTGACCAACATTTGCACTGTTGACTGTCGACCACTGTCTGCAGGCTGATATGTAAAGGTGCAGTCAGTTATGAGAGATAAAGACATCCTACTGCACATTTACTTGTGTTCAGATTAACCCTCTCGGTGCAGCTTGAAACGGTGTCTGACTTACAAAAGCATATTGGTTCCCATGAAGCCTGTCGGAGATGTTACGCTGTAGGTGCAGCTGATTTTACAGTTGTGTTTCATTGCAATTTGGTATGTTTACAAAAATGTGGTTGTTTATTGTTTTGGGGTTTTTTATGTTGGCAGCAAACTCCTGGATCTTTTTACAAGTCTTGCTCTATATCTCTCCCCTGGTAGCACCTTGTGGTAATGAAATTGTGCTGGCTTTGTGTAATTGCCAACTGACTTCTGTTGAATATAGGCCTATAGGACCGTAAGGTCTATAACTGTAGTTACCAGATCATTCCACATTAAATTTTGAGATCGTCTAAATAGAATGTAACAAAATGCTTTAACTTTAACAAGCCAATTATTGTATGTTTTGGAACATTTTGATAATTATTAAAAATGCCTGCTTGTTCTCATTTTGTATGGAAAACGCTGTAAGCTGCTGACGGTGGCACTAATCGCAACATTTGATAAATTAAAATGTATTAAAATAAGTTACTGCATAATTTGATGTTTGTTTTATTGCTGTGATTGGTTTTCTGTCTGGTGCAACAATGTACAGCCTTCACATACATGTTTACACAAAAATACTAAAGGTCATTTTCAGCCCATACAACATGTTTGGGCAAATGTGCAGCTACAAACACATTAACTCTGTGTTACCAATCGCAGCGTTAAGCATTCGGTGGCAGTGTGCAGTGAATATCTTTTCATCCTCATGCATTTCGGTGCTGAAAGCCTGCTGGGTACCCAGGGTAGCACATGTTGCCGTTTTCACACCTGTGTCACACTGCTATCAAATAACAAAAGGTTAACTCATCTCTTATCTGCATAATTCACCCGCTCTAACTCTAAACTCGAAGGTTATGTGTCGCCCTATCCAGTGAGTGATATGTAAGCAAATTAAACTTGCAACGTGATTTGTTTAAAAGACATGCAATACTTAATACACAACTCGAAATATTGCTAGAGTTATGTCATTTGTACAGGAAGTGGAGACAATGATTGGAACGCGTGTAGGATGTAATACAATCTGACTCATGTTTGCACATTGAGATGTACCAAACACAGTTTCGAAGAATTCCTGCTAGAGAGAGGAAGTGCCTGTTATGCTACATGTATGCTTGTTTATATCCTGATGTGCAACTTTACAGTGTTGCATCATCCAGTCAGACTTCTTCTAGATTTCAAAAAACCTGCAAGGAAGATACAGGGTGTGGTAAGAATAACGGAGACTATCATGCAGGCTCGACTAAACTTAAATATAAGCTTCATTATGCGCTGAGCCCTGTCAGACAGCATGTTTGGTCATACTGTGATGAAAGCCAGATCAGCAGCTAACAGACCATAATTCACTTACTCGGTTCCAGCTAATGGCTCCCAAAACAAATTATGTCAAATTTATTTGCACATGGTTTTGAAGATATCGCCCAATGTGCTACATACAGTACAGAACACTTTGGTGCAATATTCTCTGGTGATTTTGGCTTTTTATTTCCTTACATTTTGCATTACAGTTGACAGAAGACAATCATTGCACTTTACCGTGTTATGTTTCTCCCAGGGCAAGGGGCTTTTTAACAGTGTATGCAGAATTAGGCTGTCAGTCAAGTTAATATGTTATGATATGGATAAAGCCTCAGACTAAACATATGTATATTGTCACACACAATTACTCAACATAACTGAGCCACGAGCTAAACGGTCTTGTATGAGGAATGAAATGAGGAAGTGCACACAGCTGCCAACGGTAACTGGCACTCCACCAAATGCAAACCTCCCTGCACTGATAAAAACAGGATCTAAAATATGGATTCATTTTAGCACGTTAAAACCTTTTGAATTTACCTAAAATAAAAAGATGTGGTGAAAGATCTCTCACTTAATTTAGAACAGCAGTATGACAATGTTAAAAATAACTCCAAGTAGTTCTGAATTTAAAAGTAGTAAAGGTATAAAGTAACACAAAATGGAAATGCTCAAGTAAAGTAAAACTTTCACTCAAGACCAGCCTGTGTTTTCTGTGTAGTTGATTAGTTCCCATTGCTCCATTATCTGTGAAACCTTTAAACATACATCGCCTGGCTTGTCTTTCACTCAGAAATAACTTTAATACCACTCTGCATATCTATTCCAGCATGCGGTGTAACTTGTTTTACCCTCGAGACAGAATTAAAGGTCTGACGTTCAGCTCTCTGAGGATGACAGTATTTAGTGAAATAAATGGTGAAGCGGGAAAATGAAACCATCTTCATGGCTATTTATCCGTCAGTGAAAAATAGCTCAATTCATATATACCAAGCTTTAACGAACGGGCAAGGTCTTTAAATTACAAACATGGTGTTCGTACCAGCGGTGCCAGGAGACCGGATGGCACTTTTTTCGTGTTGGTTTTCAGTGAGTCAGTAAGACGTGGTAAAAGAGCTTTTTATACTACTGTACATGCAGAGAGTGGTTGCAGTGGGGGAGTTTTTATTTTACAAAGCAGTCAAAAGCTTTAAGTTGATAAGGCAGTGTGGGAGAGCACAGACCTTCAAAGACCAGCAGCAGACTATTTTCTCATGTTTTATCAAATGTCAGGTCTCTGATGTAGTTTTCGTTTTGTGAAGAAAAAAATCTTAGGTAAAAACTAAACTCTTTTTCCAAGAGAAGATAAAGAACGAGATAAGAAAGTTAGGATTTTCACTATCTTTGTATTGCCCATAGCTCATACAGGCATGGAAATGTTACTTTAATGTTTTAGAGTCTGGAGAAGGATAATGCAGCCTAACTGATATAACAATCTCTTACCTTGTGTGCCTACTGTGGACCTTTTTTCTTATTTGCCTTAAAGTTGTTTTCAGGGCTCTGGTCTCTACACTCGCTGAGACTATGTGTTGCTGTGGCAGCCCTGAAACACTTCCTTGGCTTTAGTGGTTCGTGTATGGACTGCAGTACTATTGGGTTGTGCCGGTTTCGCTTGTCATTATTTATTTGTGGGCGCCTAGCACAACATTTGTGCAGTCTCTGTTTCCAAGGTGAACATGAATGAATGAGCCGAAAGCCCTTTGAGTCGAACTAAAGCTGTCCGTGGTCCAGAATGTCTTTTTTTTTACCAAGTTAGACATTTGTTCAGCAGTTTTCATTTGGGCTGCTGATTTTTATGTTGCAGAGATCAAACACAGTGAGTTTGGTGCTGACAGATGTGTTATTTAGATACTTCTTCAAGAGGTGGGATTAAGTCATTTGTTTTAAAAGTCACATGTGTGCCTCAAATCCAAATCTATTTTAATCCAAGCTTTTTATATTGTCATCATGCTTCTTTGAATTGAATGACATTTTACACCAACCACATATAACTTAATAGGAATATTGATTGTATTTACTGTTTGATATATGTTGTGCTACTGTCATTAGTTAGCATACTGAGGTTTTGTCAACAAAAAAAACAAAAGTAAGATATTTAACCCTGAGTTGCTCCAGGGAGACTGTCCCTGTAGTTAATTCACTGTAAGTCGCTACGCTAAATGTAATGTAGTTGCATGGCCATTAAGGTGAAGGGAACTTACTACCTATTTTCTATTTAAATAGTTTATTATTTTGGAGAAATACTTGTCCTTCCCCGTTTTTGCTGAATGTTAGATGACAGATTGACACCACTCTATAATGTCTGTACGGTAAATATAATGCTATCGCTTGCACCCAGTTAGCTTAGCTTAGTTTATATCCTGATGTGCAACTTTGCATCATCCAGTCAGACTTCTTTTAGATTTCAAAAAACCTGCAAGGAAGATACAGGGTGTGGTAAGAATAACGGGGACACCTTTAATCTAATATACGTTTTTGTGTAGTAAAATAGAATTTGTGAATTTTAAAATAGTTTTCAGACTGTCAAAGTATGTTTTGATTTTACTTTTATTACAGTCTCGTACTAAACTGAAATATAAGCTTTATGATAAGCTTTTTTGAATTGAATTTAACTGTCTAATGTCTGTATGGTAAATATAAGGTTTGCACCCAGTTAGCTTAGCTTAGCACAAAGACTTGAAGCAGGGGGAAACAGCTAGCCTTACTCTTACTCTAATAGTAACACAATCCACCTGCCAGCACCTCTGAAGCTCACAGTTAGCCCTGCATAGAAACAACAGAATGACTGTGTGTAATATCAAAGAGGTTACCCAGTGACAAATCCAGGGAGGAGAATATCTCTTCAGCTTTTTGATCTTGCTTTAATTATTAATGAATGTTTATCATATTTTAGCTTATAGTTCTTGTTTATGGCACATTCCAGGCCAGTATAACTAGTTAGCTAGTTTGCCCAATCTGTCTAACACAAGACCAGACTTTTCTATTTTGGGTTTAAAGTTTGTATTAATTCAGAAGCAACTTTGAGTAAAGGTGTTATGTCACAAATCTTAAGTGTGAAGTCGTATTCATGTTGCATTCTTTGTTTTTGTTTTACGTTAAGTTTGAAGGTTTGTAAGCCGTGTGTGACTATACTCCTGACTGCCCCTGATGATCGTTACACAACAATGTATTGTCACCTGCTATCTTTATCATGCATGTTTCTCCTCTATTTAAAAGTCTTCAGTCTTGGCCTTGGGGGTGCAAAACAGTTTCCTGGCATTGTGAGAAATGTAACAGTCCAGGGATTTCAGGCACATGTTTTTGTTTAGCGACCACATACTTGCATGTGAAGAGCTTGTTTTTATGTGCTGGATGGAACTATTTTGTGAGTAAAAGACAATAGTTCAGGTTTTTCTTGAACATTTAACTCTAGCCTTGATGGTGTTGTTTATTTTGTGGTGGACTGACAAAGAGAGGCACAGTGGCTATAAAACACCCACTGACTCTTTGATTCTCTGCAAGATTTTCCTTCATTTGTTTGGCTATTGTTGGTAACTCTGTGAAGTCGAAATGAACCATCTTTGGATCAGTGTCACATTACTAAACCAGAACGGATACTGTATGTTTGTATCACTGGAGTAAGTTCAAACTGGGGAAATATTATTCTAACCAATAAACAATTTACATGGTTTTATTCAGATGTGAACTACAAAGCGTGGATTTGGCAGAAATGCACTTGTTTTCTCTGCTAGACAAGATATTCTTTTACTGACAGGAAACCCCGAGCAGGTACTTCCTGTTTGAAACAGTTACAGCCACCCAACACAAATACACTCAAACTGTTTACAGTATTCACTAACCAAACCGCCAATCAAGACGATGAGAGCACTTTCAAGTTATCTGAGATTAATTATTTATAAACTTCACATACCTCCCTGCTAAGCTACTTCACACACAACAATGGCCTCAATGTTTTTACTGACTGCCAAGTGGGGACTTTCTACTACAGGAGAACTTGAATGCTATTTCACAGAGGGCTGAAAGCTGTGGGCATGGACTGAAGAACCTCTGAATAGAGAAAGCTTTCTGTTCTGTCTCATTTCCTTTCAGAATACAGCTGTTCTTCTTTAGAAGAGCTGCTGCCCACACAGGCTGTCATAAACAACAAGGAGACAGTTCAATGTGTGTATACTTCCCATCCGATATGTGGTGGCACTTTTGACGTCTTTATTAACAGCTTGACTGATGAGTAAAAAATAAAACTAACCGCAATCTTTCCTTTCTGTCATGCTGTACAGGCGGTGGAAGAAGTATTCAGAGTCTTTACTTATGTCAAAGTAGCAATAGCACAATGTACTTCTGTTCCAGAAAACACATAAGTTATAGCAGTGAAATGTACCTAAAGTGTCAAAAGTAAGAGTACTTATGAAGAAGAATGGCTTCTGTCTGTTGTTATGTTATGTTGACCAAGTATCATATTATTGGAATATTATTACGCATGCATAAACATGTAACCAACGTTTTATAATGCAGCCGGTTGAGATGGAGCTCATTTGAATGTATAAGCATTTGAGCAAATTAAACAACACAAATGTATTGTATAAATAAGACCATCATAGGTTTTGTACAAAATAACTTAATTACCAAAGTAACTACTAATCAGTGCTGCTAAATAAATGTAATAAAAATAGTCCCTAGTATAAACTAGCATATTAGGAAACAGTATTTATTTACTATGACTATCATAAGGTTATGTTTCAACTCATAATAAAGGTGTTATGCTTTAATATCTAAAAATGTATCAGTAAACAGATGCTTTCACCATAGATATTTGGCTTTATAAAGGCACACTTTTAAACTAGTTGATTTGAAAAATTGCTTTATAAGAATCTATATAATTGTTGGTATTACCCTTAATATTTCATTTTTAACTTTTGTTCTCTCACTGCTCTAGTAAGAATTGCTCAAAAACGTTCATTTTAAATATGTATTCATGCATCAATGGGTTTATACAATAGTTACAGTATTCCAGCTAATTATGCATTTGATGAATTCCCTCACAATGCAGAGTGGTTTTGGTTGATTCCCACTTAAACTAGAGCAGACAAAGAAGTAGGAGGAGTTAGATAGAAAGCAGTAGGAGGAGTAACTACAGCTGCTCTCTCTTCCAAAGTACAAAAACTGCCTGTGAGGCACAAAGCAGAAGTAGAGCTCTGTCTGAGTGTGATGCGTGCTGAGCAAAATCAGATTCAGAGAACGAGACAAACTGAGGAAAGAGAGAGAGAAGTAGACACTGAGCTACTCAGTCAGTTAGGGAGAGAAAGAGAAAGAAAGGGGGGGGGGGGGCAGGAAACAGACTGGACAAACAGTGACACTCACATTGTGACACACAGACGGAGAGCAGGAGCTCAACTCAAGCTCCAGTCAGTGTTCCTGTGATTAAGCCTGGTGGTTTGGACCTTGTGAGAGGTGGACAGCTAATGACAACGTTGCTGCTTTTGAACAAAAAAAAGGACAAAAACACAGAGCTGAGTTTTGACAAAGAGGAAGGAAGGATTTTTGCCATGAGGACATCTCTCTCTAACGGACCTGGATGTGCATCACGCCATCATTTCTTTTGTGGACTCTAATTGAGGACTTCTTGAGTGAAAAGAAGACACATTTGCGTGACTGATTTATCTGAGTAAGTAAAGCTCAGCCTGCAACTTGCTGGGTGCAGCCTGGGGCAGGGGGAGGGGAGGTCGCTCCGGCCTGAATCTCTGTCCTCTGGGAGGGATCTTTTCAATATGAGGTTACCCCCAAGATAACTACATCAAGACAGGGGAGGGGCTCATGCTGACCATGTGCTGCAGTCTTCTTTAACATGGACAGTTGTGTTGGAAAGAAACCTTTTTACCAATGGCCTGAATGATCAGATGTGTCTTTCAATGTATCCTGGTTTAGGACTGTTCTGTGCTTTACTCTCCATTCATGGTGAATTCCCTGTGCAGGGCAGCCCTTTCATTATATAGCTATTACATAACAGCTATTGTCTCCCAGAATGTCCAACAATACCTTCCCGACTGTCAATTTAACCCATCAATGGGCTGACAACAACTCTGCAAACAGCTCTACCTGCGACAAGAACGATGGTTTCAAATACCCATTGTACAGCACCATCTTCAGCATTGTGTTTGTGGTGGGACTGATCACCAATGCTGTGGCCATTTACATATTCACCTGCTCTCTGAAGCTGAGGAATGAGACCACGACCTACATGATGAACTTGGTAGTGTCTGACCTGCTGTTTGTATTCACGCTGCCTCTGAGGGTCTTCTACTTCATCAACCAGAACTGGCCTTTTGGAAGCATGCTCTGCAAGGTCTCCGTCTCGCTGTTCTACACAAACATGTATGGCAGCATGCTCTTTCTCACCTGCATCAGCGTGGATCGCTTTCTAGCCATTGTGCACCCTTTTCGCTCAAGGGCCCTGAGGACCAAGCGCAATGCTAAGATAGTGTGTATTGCTGTATGGGTGTTGGTGCTGTCGGGGAGTCTCCCTACGGGGTTCATGTTGCAGACCACCTCGAGTGAGAACAACAAGAATAACGCCACCTTCTGCTTCGAGAACTTCTCCTCCAATCAGTGGAAATCTCACCTGTCCAAGGTGGTGATCTTCATAGAGACAGTTGGCTTCATCATCCCGCTTCTACTCAACGTATGCTGCTCCATCATGGTGCTGCAGACCCTGCGAGACCCCCAAACCATCAGTCGTGGGAGCAAGCTGAACAAAACAAAGATTCTGCGCATGATAATTGTGCACCTTTTAATTTTTTGTTTTTGCTTCATCCCCTACAATGTGAATTTGGTTTTCTACGCTCTAGTCCGTACTAAAACTTTAAAAGGCTGCTTTGCGGAGTCGGTGGTCCGAACCATCTACCCAATAGCCCTCTGCATCGCCGTGTCCAACTGCTGCTTCGATCCCATTGTTTACTATTTCACCTCGGAGACTATCCAGAACTCCATGAAGAGGAAGTCTCAGGTCAGGCGTTCGTATGAAGTAAAGTTCTCAGAGGCCCTGCAGTCAGAAACCAGCTCCAACTTGCAGTGTAGCCTGAGGACTCTCAAAGCAAAAGTCTTTCACAATGAGTCGTCAGTGTGAAGGTGGGGTTGCTACACTTAGCAGGAAAATGTTACAATCGTTCCTTAGAAAAACAAACCTCCTTGAGACAATGGGAATGGATTTTTTGGAATTGCTTTATGAAGCACCTGCCAAAGTCTTCATCTCAGGGCAATTGTTTGGACTTGTCATTGACAGTCTCTGCTCTGCAGTATTACTGCTACATGACCCTTTGTTCACATCTGTGGATTTATTATTTACTAATTTCCCTTTCCTGTGGAATATCTTGTAATTGTGTCAAGCATAATTACTCTACAAGTGACCTGGAGGACAATGGGATCACTGCACAGCATAACACTTATGATATTGAATTCTACATGTGCCTGTAAATTTGTACATTTCTGTGGTAAGTTGTGGTGTTAACTTTAGAATAGTAACTATTAAATTAACATAAAGTTATACCAAGCTATAGATTGTACAGGGCTTTGTTTTTTTGTTATGTAAATGTCAAATAAGTGCCTCTTTTTAGTCCAGGCACCATTTCATTGTAGACTATATGTCTTTATTGACCATTAAATGCACTGACACAGAAATCCACATGATGAATAAAAGTCATATACTGTTTAAAACAAATGATTGTATCTGGAACCTTTTTGATAATTTAAGTGAAGCAAATGCAAACTATTGATGCTGGAATAGGAATGATTTTAAATGTTGAACTTGAACACAACATAATGGACCAAAACTCAAAGATTTGGAGGTAAATAAGTACAAAGTCTGATAGACTTATGTCAGAAACCCACTGGGGAGTGCCAGCTTCCTGTGTGGCAACCAGTAGTGAAGGAGAGGAAGTCTTTATGAATGGAAACTGACAAAACAGACTATTCACATATTCAGGCAAAGATTAAGTAAATATATATGCGAACGTGGTGTAAGATTCACCAGGTCATAAACAGCATAATTGGGCTGTAGGCCATAATTATGTCTGCTTAAACATAGTGAACGAATCAGTTAGTTCTAGAAAGGAGAGCAGTCTTTTATGTTTAACTTAACCTAGATAGAAATTCTATTTTAGCGTCCTGTAACATTTTGTTTTCCTCCTCCACAAGAACAACATCTGCACTGAGTGGTAAAGCTGATCCTTTGATCAGCAGATAATTACAATTCTAACAGTTACACGGCATAATTAAATTGCTCACAGCCTTATGTGTATAAAAAAGTAAAAAAACCCAAAATAAATTATGAAAAATATTCATGAGTAAGTACTGTTTGCAGTTTGATAGAAAAACAAATGCATGTATGGCCTGCTGTGGACAAGTTTACAAGTGATGAAGCATCAGTGAGGAGTCAACACAGCATGAGAGTGAATAACAGAAAGCACATGGCGCTCTAACTTTACTGACATAGCCTGAGGGTCAGTCAGCGGCACTTTATTCATACCCAACCTATAACTCTGGTTCTCAAGCCATGTGAGCGAGTCGAGGACAGGGTTGAAGACCCCGGCTGTTGTGAAAACAAACAAGTACAATGTGACTCTGAGGCAGTTCATGTCATCTGCAGCGTAGGCCGTCTTAAAGCGGCATCCTAATGTGAGTAGCTTGGCCACATGTTTACTGAACATCATGAACTAATTGTTGTTTTAATCACTATGTTAAACTGCATGAATGAGGTGTGTATTCAGCACAAACAACCGTTATCTGACCACCAGGTGTTCATAACTGTTGTCATCTGGGCCAAAGGTCAGGGCCGAGACAGAGATGGACAAACAGGAAATCACAGTTTAAATGCAGTAGAGATAAGTTAATACATTGATTAGCTAAACTAAATAAAAGAAGTAAATGCTGTTCTCACTGAATATGTCCACATCTCTCCTCATAAATAATGAGTGGTGTAACTTCTAGACGTTTCTTAATTGTTTCCATTTTAGAGCAAGTTGCTTAATGTCAAGGGCATGAAGTTATATACACATAAGTCTTACGGTTGTATAAGCTTTCTGTATCAGGGATGGGACACCTCACGTGAGCCCAGCATGCTCCTCTGCATACACAACAGTTATCTAATCAGCCTGACCTCTCCTTCTCAGCGTGCTGTAGAGTGAGAAAACACTGACGCCACACTGCTTGTCATCACATAACACTGTTCTGCTTTGCTCTGGTAATTTCAGATGGGAGCAAGATGGGTCGAGGATCTGGGATTTTTTTTTACGTCTGAGTGATAGGAAGAAACTATCTTTATAAAATCACAGTTGTAAACATTTATACTTCTAAGATTGTGACATTCAACGAAGGATTGACGTTCAATAGTTTTATCTACCTAAAGCAATACTTCACACACAAGTATACCATTTGTATATCAATTACTTACCTCTCGTTACCTTGAAATCTTTGAGAAAATGTTTTCTTGCATGCCTCCACAATGAACAAAGAATCAGAAAACTAAAACAATCTATAACAACAGCAAAACTAGACCTATACCAAAACATTTGTTTACAAACTCTCACACAACTTGTGCTGTATAAAGTCTCATTTATCCAGTTGTATGCTCACTACTTTCTAAAGACATGCATTTCACTAAAGCCTTCATATTCAAAACACTGTCAGTGCGAGTCTGGACTGTTGATGAGGAAGTGCATTAAATAGTGCGATTTGAGTAAAAATTAACAGTGTGAGCATTGTAAGTCGCTTTGGACAAAAGCGTCAGCTAAATGAACTGTAATGTACTGTAATGTAAAGTAGTGAATGCGATTGTCTTGCTGTTGTTGTTAAAGGCGGCCCGCATTTATATCAATTCATCAAGACTTTTTTCTCAGTTTTTGGATTCTTCGTTCACCATGGAGGCATGCGAGTAAATCAAGGTTTTCTTCAAGAATTGAAAGTAACATGGTGTGAGTAATTGATTTACAAATGGTCATGTTGTCTGCATGAAACACACATTTAACATATAACACATGTTTGCATAGATCAGCATTTAGGGATCCAGCATATAAATAATTCATAGTTAAGTAACTGCTGGAATCCTCCAAAGTCACACAAACTGCATGGTCATCACAGTCAGTGCCATCCTTCAGGTCTTAGTGGAAAAAAAAACAAGTCTGTATCCGGCCTTTAACTTTTAGCTTCATGTTCCTGTTCCCCAGCAGTAAACCCAGCATGTTCTCTCCAATGAACCTCTTAATGGCTGCTTTGAAGTTCTGTCAGACCCAACTGACTGGAGATCCTCTGGTGTGTTGAGAACTCGTGTCAGGAGTAATTTCTGCTGGGGCATTAGGGGGACCTCAGTATGCGTGTGCTTTCGGGGAAGACGAGGTTGGGCTGGGTAGGGGGTGAGATTGGGGTGAGGTCCTTGTCCTCAGATTCACTCCACAGTTCCAGATCACATGACAAGGGAACGCCTGTCCCACTAAATGGATCCGGGGGGAAGGGGGTCTCTGCAAAGTATAATCCACCGTTTCCCCTGCATGGCTCACAGGATAAATTTAGGAGGAAATGGCTGTTATTACCCTGATATGGCCAGTGCCTATTTAGTTAGCTGCAACATTTTCCCACAGTTACACTAGAATCACATTCCACATCTCTGGTATTTACAATCCCACCTTGCTTTTGGGGTAAACAGGTATTATTATCGTTCAATAAAAAGTTTGTCACTCTCTGGGGGGTCAGAAAACTTGCTTGCAAGACAACTTTCCGGACTGGGAAGGAGAAGGCAATAAAAACACACAATGCGGGAGACAGAACATTGCATTAAATAGCCATTTGTGAGGATGTGGTTTGACAAAAAAAGAAGGTTGTTGTGCTAGCACACAGCCTTACTCATTCTAAAATCAGAGGCAGCACTGAACTAATAACCAGCGGTGGAATGGGCTCAGTGTCTGGAAGGAGGGAGGTAAGCTAAATAACTGCACCAACTAGCAATCCTCCCTAACTCCCTGTCTTCTTGGACCATAAACAGGCCTTATCTATCTCCGGAGGAGTTATTTCACCAGATCAAGCTTCTGGTTGCATAACATCTTAGGAATGAAACAAAAAGCATAAACAGAATGTTGATAAAACACTCCCTTCATCTGGGTACCGTGGTATTTACAAAAACAGATATGCAGCATGCAAGTGCTCAGCCTGTTAAGAACAGGAAAGCTCATGCTGCTCTCCTATATATTTCAGCAATGCAGCCAGGAAATTGAATTGGGACATTTCAACCACAATGCTCATCATTATTCTTCTCTTCATCGACCGGATGAGTGTTTACCTTGGGGCAAGAATGTGTGCCTACAAATGGTAGTTGCCGCATGTGTGACATAAGTATAGGAGCCAAGAACTTCCAGTGAAATTGCAAAGATCTGACAGGCGATGATTCATAAAAAAAAAAGACCGCTCTGTGGCTCAAACTGAGAAAAGTCATGCCTGCACTGTGTTTGCATTTGTGTGGATGTGCATTAAAAGCCCCAGCATGAAATGTGACTTGTAGGAAGAGAGGTTAACAGTTGTGATTAAATCTTTTTTGTGAATCCAGCTGGGAATTCCTACTCTAACATGCAATTACACACACTGTAGCACTCATTTTGACTGAAAACTGCTATCCAATAAAGTACTGTACACTGCAGACTGACTCCATCCCCCATACATATTACATTACAGGTCATTTAGCGGACGCTCTTATCCAGAGTGACTTACAGTGAACTAACTACAGGGACAGTCTCCCTGGAGCAACTCAGGGTTAAGTACTTTGCTCAGGGGTACAAGGGTGGCAGAACTCACGACCTTCTGGTTTGGAAGGTGTACCGGTGGGTAGGTGTGGATACATACTCTCAAGACTCTCATACAACATACAGATACAACAGTACATCCAATGTGCTGCTGTTGCTTCAGTCTGAGTGTATCAGCCTGGCTGAACATGGTATTACAGTCTGTTGGCTGTAAGAAAAAAACCTTTATGATTAGGTGTGTTCTGCTTGATGGGACAGGTTGGGCTTTCCTTAGCTGTGAGTTCTTCCTCTGGAAACTCCTGGGGATTTAAACAATGTCTGACTAGCCAATGTGGACACATTAATCCTCCCCAGTAGCTACAGCTTCTAACCAGAGAGGACAGGCCACTGGTGCGACTGACAGACTTATGAGAGAAAGGAAGGGTCAATGGGTCAAATCCCATAACAGCCACATGTCCTACATGCTCTGTCAAAGCGTCTTTGGGCCAAATGATAACATAAAAACTGACTAAATGTTTTATGATGTACTTATGATGTATGATAAACTGCTACATAGGGTTAGGGTTATATTAAGCAATTAAGAATTGGTCAATAATTGAGATACATTAGTTAATAAACCTCTTTTGAAAATGAATTAACCAAATTATGTAATAATTAGGTTTAGTGTATTACATTACCAGGTTTATTTAAGGGGCACATTGTCACATTTTAAAAAGTAACTACATTTGTATTACCTGCTGGTTGTTACTGCAGCTCTTGAGTGATGCTGAATCCTTATTTGCATGTTCACTGTACATAATTGTGGATAGGTGGTAAAATAAGTACCTCAAATGTCAACTGAACTGTACTGTAACTAAAGAGCGGGTCAGCAAAACTTGTACTGAAGCTGGAATCAAAACCTATCAAGTTTTACACAGAGGCTCCACTAAGCACATGGCAGGATTAGTAATACCCGGGCCCCGGCACTAATACTACAGTACAGACTCATAAACAAATGCCCATAGCACACTCCACAGCACAACCACACATAAAAGCTGACGCTTACAGGTCAGCCTTGAGGTCAGCGTGTTCCCCATGAGGAATTTCCACAGAGCCTCTCAGACCACACAATAGTTTCCCTCTCCTCTTCAGCAGAATGCTGTCTCCTTTAACTGCAAAAAAAAATTGCTCTTTAATTCTCGAATGAGGTCCTCATTTTATCAACCCACTGTTGTCTGAAAGCTACAGCTCTTACTAAAGTTCATCATGTTTATTGTTTAATCTACAAGTTCCTGTTTTAAAATAGGGATGTATCTCCCACAAAAGAACATTGATGTAATCAAACTGAAAAAGGACATGCTTAAAATACGACCTCTACATCTCTTTAAACCAGACTTTCGGGAGCACACCTCATTTATTAACACTGCGGCCTAAGGCTGGAGAAGGACACGGCTCATTGATACCCCCGAGGTTATCTCCATAAAAAAAAACCACACAATTAGCCCCATGTAACAAACAGACAAGACGAAGATAATTCCACTGAGGTACCGTCAAGCAAGAGAGGCAAGTGATATCTAATCTTCATATATTGATTGTACTAGTTCACTTGTTTTCCACTAAAAGCACATTAAGGGAACATTTTGCAAGTTTCAGTTTCTGAAACATCATTAGTCCTACAACACATCTCAAACACCCATGCTTTTTAGCCCACGCCAACACAGAACAGTTTCTTTTGGGTCTTTACGGTGTGAAACATTTCCAGTGATACGGACACGGTTGGGTGTGCTGGGAAAGTCCAAGTGGCATGACTGATAAAAACATTAATCATTAACTTGTCATTCTTTTCTGTTTTAGATCAATGAGATGAATGCTAACTGTGCATCTACACAGATTCACAAGACTGAAAGATTGGATTTATGCTGGGGCACGGACCACTAGCCTTTTTCATGCCTAGCATCTCCAGCAGTTTCGGTTTTTAAATTAAACTGTGTCGAACTCAATGCTGTGCTTCATTGACATACTGGAATATTTCAAGAAATATTTTATACTGTAGGTCTCCTCACTGTGGATATGTTCATTGAGGGAGTTTCTCTGCATCAAAGTTGTGCAGCCAGTGCCTCAAAATCAGATGCATTACCCCAATGCAAAGTGTTGTTTTTCACAGGATATTAAACAGAGATAAAAATGACGGGGGTGAGATGTTTCACTGAAAAAGCGGAGGAGCGGCTGCAGTGTAAGGTGGGGGAGGACCGTGTGTGACATGTGATTCATGTGTAGATCACTGAAGCAAGCGTTAAAATTCACTTGACATGAAAAGACATAAGATACGTAAGATAAGTACAAGAGTTCACGCTGGAATAATGTACATTTGTTAGGTGATATCTGAAAATCTGCTGCTGCCAACATAATACAAGTGTAGTCTGTGGGAGCTACAAAATGGATCATTTTTATATACATTTCTTAGGAAGGATGAGCTGAACTTCACAACTTGAAAAATTAAAAACAAAAATATACAATATATGACATTTAAATACATGTAAATGTATTTACAAAGTGACGGGCCAACAGAGCCTGTGACCCTGCCCAAAGGTGGACCAGCCCATCATGAGTCAACAGGCGTGTGAGCCACAAACAATAGCAGGGTTTACAATTGCAAATGGCGCCCGATAACCTGCACAGAGCAGGCACTGTCCAACTTCACATAGCACGGGATCCAAATTTAACTGTTCATGACCTTTTTTACATTGAGCTGCCGATGACTTGTGGAGCTCCACGGCAAACCCTGCTCATCTATTGTCTGATGCAGATCTACAAAGCACAGGCAGGAGACAATGGAGGGTCACTGCAGAGGGCTTGAAATAAGCACAACAATGACAGCTCCAATATTTATAGTTGCAAAGAGACTCCCAACTGCAGCGCCTAAGTGCTTTGTTATTAACAGGAAGAGCTGCTCCCCGTGAAGAACAGCACTTCTCTTTACTGGGTGACTCATAGTGGCAGGTTTCATTGTTTCACTTAATGTGTGGTTGATACCACTGAGGGTATAAAAGTCTTCTAAAAACCTTAAAAACAGTGCAGAAACTAATGTAGCTGAAAATAAAATAAAAACCTTGCAAAAGTTCCCTCAGTTTGAATTTGGTAGAAAATGCCTTTCTAAGCATCGGTAGCCAGACAGAGATCACTGGGTCATCTTGCATCTGCAGCGCTCTTCCTGTGTGAAGCTGAGGGCGCTCAGAAAGTAGGCCAAAAAAGAGACAATATGACATACAGACAAAAGTGAAACGTAGATCATTGCAGATAACAAGTGTCAATATTTCATTAAGGGTGATGACAGAAGGTGTAGGTCGAGGTGTGCAGACAATCTCCCAAAAAGACCAAATGAAAGGTCTTTTAAAGTTCATCATTTGATAAGAGAGGAAGCTGCTATCAGGTCACCAGGGTGAGCAGAAAGAAAATCAATGAAGCACTTCAGATTAGATGTGTGAGCAATGGCTGCAGATTCCACCATTCTGAGTACATACTGAAATACAGGATGTAACATGTTCTGGGTAAGACTGTGAGTAAAGACTCTCAGTTGCACTGATTTTCTCGTGTTAGTTGAGTTAGCTCGCACGCGATGGTCATGATCAGGATATGGTGGTTTTCGTTGCACCTGCCAACAAAAACACTGCAGCGAGTTCACAGAGGTATAAACACCTCAGTGACACGGAGTTTTCAGTGTAGGAGTGCTGCACAGATGAGCAATTCATTCAAAGAGAATTATTATCTTTTACCCATTTATAGCCATTGATACAACAGACACGACTTCATATCCTTCCTGCCAGAGGAAGCTCCTGTTCATCTGCTTGTTTGGCACTATATTTTCTAAAGTACAACAGTCAAAGGTGGTGGACTAAATCACCAGAATACCTGCACAATTTCATGCAAACCAATAGTTGTGCAATACATTCTATCTTTGTTTATAGTTTGTTTAATTTTCAATGAGACTTTGTTAGAGAGGCTCATTTCTGAGGCTTTTTTGTGTTGTTTTATTAAATAGAAATATAGTGTGAGATTCTGTTATTTTATATTAATGACATAACCTGTTTATGTAAATGGTTTAGAAAAATAAGAAGCAAAAAAAGCAAACAAACAATCTGATAGTTTGATTTGAGTTGATACTCAAAAAGTTGATACTCAAAAAGAAGGTTCAATAAATAAAACCCTCCAAGTAACTTTGTTTCAGCTCTTAATAACACAATTGTCATTATACCATCCAAGCTCAGACTCCTCAGTTTACATTAGATGTCATGAACACTGTTGGGAGACCCTCCTATCTGCAGGACACACAACATGGTGGTGTTGCAGCTCAGCTATGCGACACCACTTTATCTGTATCCTTACTAAACATGGACATCTTTGGAGGTACTGGGGGAGATATAGTAGGAATTAAAAAACAAAAAGCAGGGGGCTAGGGTGTGAGCCCGGGAGGGGGATTCAGTGTGGCTTCGCGATAAGGGCCGAACTCCGGCCCCAGGCTTCCTCAATAAAACACATCGCTGGCAGATATCTGGAAAAAGACTCACACATAGCAGAGTCTTCCTGTCAGCCAATGGGAGGCTTCAGTCCCTGGAAGAACGTTGGCAGCAGGATAATCCATCCCTGGTGTGACTGTTGGTGATTCAGCACCATTATGGTTTTGTTAACTCAAGAGGCTGTAGTATCTATATCCTGTTGAGACCAAACTGTCATGGGCGAGGCTTTGTTTTTGTTTTACTGCTGCCAAACATGTGGTTAGGCTGTTGTCCGCTTTAACTCCATATTGTAGAGCTTCTAATTTGGTCAAACAAAGAGCGACAGGCTCTACTTGTTCCCTTATATTAAATGTCTTTATGCTCTTCCAACCAAGAACAAAGTCCCTTAAATTCACATATAAGCAGGGCAAGTGCTCCCATATGTATCTGACTATATCCAATTCTTAATAAGGATTTCAACAAAAGGTGTAATTATATTTGAACCGTATTCTAACATTTCTCACTCCTACCCACTACAAAAGGTTCACACAAGTGATTTCAACTCCACCTAGTGGTACATAATAAACACTTATTGTACACTTGGTGTCAGCACCATTTGTGGTTACAGCAAATTAAAAATAACACAACAGCTAAAGGGTCCAGATTAGTTTGAGTCTCACCAAGAGAATAAAAGACAAAAGATACTATGACAGAACATGTTTAGTCTACTTTTGAAATTGCAGAGGAAGTGGACATCAAAAAGGTGTGGGCGGGCTCAAAATGATGTGACCCCATGGAGCACGAGCTTCTCTGAGTCTAATATTTCCTGCTTCCCCGACAAGCCAAACAGGAGCCTCGAGTCAGACGGCCTCCATCTGCTGGGAATGTTATCATTGGTAACCCGAACAGTACACAGCAGATGTTCAATCGACAGAGCACACACACACATCTCACACATATTTACGTAAGAAATTGTTTTATGACAACAAGTTGAACAATACTAAATTAGAATTTGAGTGTTTTTGTTGTAGCAGTGAAATCACAACAATCAGTGCAATGCTTGAAACATACAAAATCAAAAACTCACTGTCTGAGCTTAAATGGGATTTTGTAAACTTGGATACAGTAACCTGCTATAAAAATTGGTTCTCATTTATAAGATCCAGACATGGTCTTATACATAATGATTTTGGCTAACAGTTAGTGTGTTTAGTGAATGTTTACATCAATGACAGCCTTGTGATTGTCTCAGAGGAAATGAGGCTTTTAGTGGTCTGAAAACATTTTCTCAACTTCATCCATCCAGTCGCATGGAGATTCTTCTTCAAAGTCTCTGTGAAGAGAGGAGGCACAGCACAATACATGTGAACTTTGTATTCATATTAGAGGTCATGCAAAAACACTATATTCTATACATCGGATATCCAACAGAGATTCATACAACCGTCTCCTTGGACATACTGTAAATATTCAATGTGAATTTTAATGTGAATATTAATTATTTTTATACAATCAGAACAGTGGGTTCTGAATTTGTTTTTGTGCAATCTGAGCAAAGGAAAATGTTAATTCCTTTGCTCAGATTGCACAAAAACAAATAGTATAAAATCAAATAAAAGTGCTTACAGGATTCTTTAGGTAAACAAATGAAGGAAATACAAAAATGTAAACAGACAGTGTTACATATTCTTATACACACACAGACACACACACACACACACACACACAATATATTGTTTTCAGCGATTAATTAAAAATGTTTTTGAGAATTGATACAGTACCACAAAACATAATATCACGATACTCAAGTGTATACATATTTTCTAACACCCTTAAAAGCCAGTGCTAGTGACGTCCATTTCGGGACGTCAATCATCAGGACTTCCAAAGCCTACAGGTATTTCCCTTTTTGTCCTGCTGCTGTACTGTACCAGTCAGATTAGATAACTATGCTCCTACTTGGTAATATCATGATAAACACAGCAATAAATCAGGGTTACTAACGTGTCCTCGTCGTCAGAGCGAGGCTGCAGACGGTCTTCATCTACTGCCACTTCAGGCTCAGGACCGTCAGGGTGGTCACCCTGCGGCTGGAAGAGGGGTCCCACCAGAGGGTCGTCGCCTGAAAATGGAAACCACAGAGGACTGTGTATATTATCTACTACACCGACACATTCCTATGTTCCTATCAGGACGCAATTTGTGTGCGCTTCAGCAAAGTTAAAATAACGTGTATTCAGATATCAACAGACCTCCTGTACTTATTAAAAAGGTGCTGAAGGCTCTGCTCAGCTGGGCCTTCTCCAACAGACTCAGAAGCCTCTGAGGAGGATCCCTGTCCCATCGTTTCCTCTGCCTGCTGTCCTCTGGCTCCTCTGATACACCTGGGAAACCAGGAATACAGCTGACACACTCTGATACTGTTTGTGATTCTCCAAACTTCAATTTTGTACAAACGAGGGAGTAAAAACATTGCTACTGCTATCATACTTCCATGAGTGGTACCTGTGAGGGATTGGCTGGTTGATGTCATGCTGTCAGATGAAACGAGGCTGGCATTGGCCAACATCTGCAGCACGGTGTCTGACGGCTCAGCGGCCCAATGCCTTCGAGGACCTGGCTCTCTGCTTCCACAGTGGGCTTCAGCTAACTCCACACCTGAGGTAAAGGGTTACTTTAGATTTGTTTCTCGTCCATCAAGAATGGAATTATTCATTCATCCATCAGAAAACCACTCAGATAAGACTTTTCCAGTGTTTGCTGAGTAGGTATAGCCGAGTGCCGTCAGAAATATTAAAAACATTTGTTTTACTGGCAATCACATGTATGTTCCTATAAATGTGTTTCTCCCAGAATAGCAGCAGTATATTCCTTTCTTCATAACACATTGTAAACTTTGACTTAGACTGTACCTTCAAATGTTGATGTTTTTATTAAACTCTTCTCTCCCAGAAGATTAGCCACCTTCTTTCCCTCTTCTCTGTTCCATCGACCCGTACGCCTCCCCTGTTCCTGCGTCTCAAGCGCCTGTAAAAGATTCAAAGCACTGCAGTAAATCAAACGCATAACATGAGCACTGTGGCCATCTGAACTAACAGCAGCTTGTCAAAGGTCAGATTCCACATAGGGTCACCACAGCTGGGGAAATTGTGTAAGAGCTTAAATTCTCGCTTCAACACCCTGTTGTGACAGTACGTCGAACTGATAGATGGGCAGCCATGAAATCACTTCAGGTTCAACTGTTTGAGCGACTGTTACCATGCAGGAGGCTCAACTGCAGGGAACTGCACTTTTAAGTGCACAGACTGTGTCTGTACCTGGGAGGGCAGATGTGCACGCAGGAGTCTGGAAACCCGGTGAGAGGTCAGGATGCTGTGCAGGGACGGCCTGTCTTTTGGGTTTGTCTTAAACATCTGCTTGACCAAATACTGCAGCTCGTACGGCAGGTGATTTGGGAGGGGAGGGTACGCACCCCGACACACCTTGAGAATGAGGCTCTTCCAGCTGGGTGCCTGGAACTGGACACAAGAGTGAGGCGTGAGGATCTCCGGGACAATAAACCATATTGTCTGAGCCACAAAAAATACACAGCAGATAATCTAACTCAGCTGAAGATACTGGGAATCCATCATTCCACAACAATGCTTTGCAGTATCTCACTGTGCAGTAAGAAGACAGCAGGAGTATGTTATACAATGATTCATTGACAATATTTGGAGAGAAGCCCACAGTCAAGCCCAAGGAACATGGAGAGAGGAGGGAGGGGAAGTACCGGGTGTCGCAGGGTGCAGAGCTCGTAGAGAACACAGCCCAGAGACCACACATCACTGCAGAACACATAAACAAAGCGATGGTTATTCATTCACACCAGACATGCGTCATGTACTGGCACAGGCAAAAGAATACAAGACTGGTTAACCCACACATGAGTTACAAAATCACTGCTAGGGTAGCAGATTTCCAGGGAATATTGAAGGTGGAAACTTTCCATGGGAATTAATGGGATTAGGGGAGATTATTTGCTCAGGCTGTATTTACCATGTCATATCCAGATATACAGGACTGTCTCAGAAAATTAGAATATTGTGATAAAGTTCTTTATTTTCTGTAATGCAATTAAAAAAACAAAAATGTCATGCATTCTGGATTCATTACAAATCAACTGAAATATTGCAAGCCTTTTATTATTTTAATATTGCTGATTATGGCTTACAGCTTAAGAAAACTCAAATATCCTATCTCTAAATATTAGAATATCATGAAAAAGTATACTAGTGTTCAACGAATCACTTGAATCGTCTAATTAACTGGAAACACCTGCAAGGGTTTCCTGAGCCTTGAAAAACACTCAGCTTGGTTCAGTAAACTAAATCACAAGTATGGGGAAGACTGCTGATCTGACTGCTGTCCAGAGGACCATCATTGACACCCTCCATCAGGAGGGTAAGACACAAAAAGAAATTTCTCAAAGAGCAAGCTGTTCACAGAGTGCAGTTTCAAAGCACATCCACAAAAAGTCTGTTGGAAGGGGGAAATGTGGCAGGAAACGCTGCACAACCAAGAGAGATGACCGCAGCCTTAACAGCATTGTGAAGAAGAGTCGCTTCCAGAATTTGGGGGAGCTTCAAAGACAGGGGACTGAAGCTGGAGTCCAGGTATCAAAAGCCACTGTTCACAGACGTGTCCGGGAAATGGGCTACAATAGCCGTATTCCCATGGTCAAGCCACTTCTGAACTCAAGACAACGGAAGAAGCGTCTGACTTGGGCTATGGAAAAGAAGCACTGGACAGTTGCAGAGTGGTCCAAAGTCCTCTTTTCAGACGAAAGCAAGTTTTGTATTTCATTTGGAAGTCAAGGCGCCAGAGTCTGGAGAAAGGCTGGAGAGGAGCAAAATCCAAGTTGCTTGAAATCCAGTGTGAAGTTCCCACAGTCAGCGATGGTTTGGGGAGCCATGTCAGCTGCTGGTGTTGGTCCACTGTGTTTCATCAAGCCCAGAGTAAATGCAGCTGTGTACCAAGAGATTTTAGAGCACTACATGCTTCCGTCTGCTGAAAAGCTCTATGGAGATGAGGAATTCATTTTCCAGCATGATCTGGCACCTGCCCACAGTGCCAAAACCACCAGTAACTGGTGTACTGACCATGGCATTACTGTCCTCGATTGGCCTGCCAATTCCCCTGACCTGAACCCCATAGAGAATATGTGGGGTATTGTGAAGAAGAAGCTGAAAGACACCAGACCCAACAATGCTAATGAGCTAAAGGCCGCTATTGAAGCATCCTGGGCATCCATAACACCTCAGCAATGCCACAGGCTGATTGCCTCCATGCCACGCCGCATTGATGCAGTAATCCGTGCAAAAGGATTCCCAACCAAGTACTGAGTGCATTAATGGACATTTTCAAATGTTTGATTTTGTTTTGCTGTTATAAATCTTTTTTTTTTACTTGGTCTGAGGAACTATTCTAATTTTTTGAGATAGGATTTTTGAGTTTTCTTAAGCTGTAAGCCATAATCAGCAATATTAAAATAATAAAAGGCTTGCAATATTTCAGTTGATTTGTAATGAATCCAGAATGCATGACATTTTTGTTTTTTTAATTGCATTACAGAAAATAAAGAACTTTATCACAATATTCTAATTTTCTGAGACAGTCCTGTAGAAACTAAGCTTTTACCATATCATAAACAGACATAATCCATTCATTTGTCAAATACAAGCCATGTAGTGAGTTAGCTAGTTAACTAATAGGGAAAGGTACAATGTGGGCTGTGTGCAAACTAATTTTTTAAAAAGTGAACAACTGAGTGGAAATAGATGAATTAAAACACCTCAATTAGCATGCTACACTAAACTACATCCTACTACAAAACTAGCAGAAGGGGTGAACAAGTTATATGTGTGTGCTTTGCTTTAGTCTACCATCTGCAGGTTAACTGACATACTAAAAAACATTTATATATTATATTCCTAGCATTAATATAAACAGAAATGACATGGATGCACATAGTGCTTTGTCTAAGTGTGTGTAGAATGTAGTCTGGGCTATATTTTGAAATTGTGCAAAGTTTTCAAAATACCCAAACTTAACTTCCCTTGAAAAATGTCCAGAAATGTTCCTTTGCCCTTTGCAACTCTAATAACTGCTGAGCTGAGAGCACAGACTGTTTTGCAAACCCCTCATTGTTGGTGTATTTATTGACACTCAACAACATCCAAGACTGGATAATGAAAAGCATTGTGTGGAACATCAAGCATATCGGGGAAGCAACGACAATAGAGTATGATGGGAGTTTTGAAAATTGTTGGTGCTCAAAACTACGTAATAATAATGTAAAGAAAACAGAGCAAACACAGTTTTTCTGCATGTTCTATACATTTGAACAATATGGTACATGGTCTGCATGTGCTCTACCTCCAAAGTAATAATCAGAATAGATACATCACATTCATGTGGTATTTGTATACTTTTCTTTCTAATTAATTGTATGCTGTTCCTGTGTGCCTCTCTTGTCTCTTGTTTATTGTACGGCTAAACATAAGTGTGTACATGTATATGGCCCTCTGTAGCACATTCTATGAATTATATGTATTTATATATCAGCTTTTTTATGTTAAAGACCCAATTTCCCCACATATTTTCATTTGATCTTGTGCCATATAAAAAGGGAGGAACCAGCCAAACAAACATAATATACCTCTTATTGTTGTATGGCTTATTGTCCCAGATTTCTGGAGCCACGTAATATGGTGTCCCAACATATGTATGAGCGTATGCCTTTGAGCTGCAACACAATCACATAAAAAGTCAGAGCTAAAATGTAACAGCAGAAAATCAAACAATGGAGCCAAACTGTAAATTGATGTCCTTCTCTTCCTGTACCTGTTCAGAATACATGCTGAGCCAAAGTCCCCAAGCTTGATTATCCCATTATCTGTCAGGAAAATGTTCTGGGGAAGGAAATGAAAGAGAAGTGATGACTTAACATGAAGCCAAAATAAGAGCAGCCAGCCATTGCAAAATGATGATATTAGTCGGAGATAATGTTGTGATCTTATCTCGATCAGCAGTTTCATCATTGTTCATTTCACTCCACAGCGCTCACACTGATGAGATTTTATCAACATGCATCCAACCAATAAACTAAATGATCGACTTCTTGTTCGGATTCAGAGAAAAAAACATAAAGAAAATCTGATCATCCTCATGAGTTCATAATGTCTGTTCTATGTATTGATTAGACATAAAATGACATCTATTAACATGTATAATTATTAACTATAATGTCTACTAATATACCTTGGACTTCAGATCTCTGTGCAAAACTCGTTTATCATGGATATGCTCTGCGGCAGCACACATTTGAGCAAACCACCTCAAAATCTGGAAAAATAAAAGATGATAATGATTTTTTTTTTTTCAAACAGTTACATAAAATAGTGAGAATAATTGCAGGAAGTCAAGGCCTACATCATCAACACAGAACTGCGTAATTTTCTGTTGCCGGATCCTCTGGAGCAGGTCTCCTCCACTGCAGTACTCCATAACAATACAAAGGAGGCCATCAGCTGAACAAACACAATAACACTGCATATTCCACAATCCGGACAATAATAACTGTATGTCTTGTAATAAGAGAGTTAGGTTTGTGAATACCTTCGAATGCCTCCCTGAAGGCCACAATGTTTGGATGTTTCATTCTGGAAAGCAGGATGGCTTCTCTCCTCGAATTCTCCAATTTGGAGTGATTCTATAAAAATGCAAATACAAGAATGAATGCCTTCTCTATTATGCAAAACAAACAGCCTCCACGTCTCTGTGTGGGCAACAAAGGTAGGTTATCAGCACAGAGCAAATAACATTTCCATATCCGAGCCCCCAGCTATAACATAAAAAATATGTTTATGTTTAATATGATAACTAATATGATATGCTGCGTTGGGGGGGTCCAGTTCAAGGAAACAGCTACAGTAGCGGTTTTATCTTTGTTTGCACATACCTTGGGAAGCTGGATTTCCTTAAGCACATACTTCTCCTGATTGATTTTACACCAGACTAACAAAGCCCGACCGAAAGACCCCTCACCGATGACATTCTGGAGCGAGTATCTCTCCATAAAGCTCCTAAAACAGACGACAAAGGATAAAAACAATAACTAATCTAGCTCCAACAGACTGGGCCGCTGGAGATCAGAAGAGAAAGATTGTCTTATTTTAGTCTTCAGTGCTCATATTAAGACATTTAAAAGACTAATTCACCAAAAAATAATCTACTCGTGCTGTTTGTTTGGCCGCTACTTCCTTATTATTGTATGACGTAGTACCATACACTCACCTGTACTGCACGTCGTGGCTGCTAGATGGCGGTAGATTATAATCTCTAAATCAAGACTAGTTTTCGACCGTAATACTGTTATAATTAGTTTCTAATTGTTTCATATTATAGGATTTTGTTTTTCAATTGCTTTTATGGTGTATTTATTTTACAGTAGTTTCCTTTTTTATGCTTTTCAATTCATTACGTAATGTTATTATGTATACACTGTAGGCTATGTTCATAATTTTGATACCTTTTTTTCTACCATGTTTGCCCTTTTGTCGTCGATTAAACGTTTTATCAGAATAAATTGCATCTTTATATAAACAGATTGTGGTGCATACATGTTTTTTAAACGTAATGCGTAACAACTCCTCCAGAGCCCGGATAGCTCAGTCGGTAGAGCATCAGACTTTTAATCTGAGGGTCCAGGGTTCAAGTCCCTGTTCGGGCGATCAAAGTTTTTAAATAGCTTTAAAATGTACCGGACTGGACCAGACTCTTAACTACGGCACACCTTGTAGTTAAAATATCCTAGCACTTTTACACAAGCAAATCTGACGGAGTAAAATATAATACAATCTGTAGGAGTAACATACGAAAGACTTCCTGTTCTGACACAAATCTGTTCACTACCATAAAATATGAAAATCACATTATGAGATAATGTAAACTAAGATCTTTATTTTTAAATAACGCAGACTTGACATTCCCTGTGATGGATTGCACAATTTACATCTGCTAATAGATTTTCATATCACACATCAGTGATTGGAGACCACAAGAAATACATGCTATGCATTTGTAAACGGTCAGCACATATTAAAGTCTACCTATTTTGTAGTTAAGCTTGAGCTGAAATTTGAAAACACACTGGTATGGTCCTTTAATGTTGAGCAGAATTCCCCTAGCATCTTTTACAGCATAACCAAACGACTGCATAGCGGGTCCAAATGTCTAATGTTTGCCTCATTACCTTCTGCGTGTTACTCTCTGGCAGTGCCCCAGTCCTGTAGGCCAATAATTTTCCACAGGAGGAAAATAAAGGCAATAATGAGGTAAATATTGGACATGGTGCAACAGTTTGTCTACAGCTCCTGAATTTTGCTGCACAAGCTGTTTGGGGAGCTGAAAAGATCCAGCATTATCTATAACTGCTTATCCTTTGCAGGGTCTCGTGAGGCTGGAGCCGATCCAAGACATTGGGCGAGAGGCGGGGTACACCCAGGACAGGGCGCCAGTCAATCACAGGGCTGCGAGAGACAGACAATCATTCACGGCAATTTGAAGTCGCCAGTAACCTGCATGTCTCTGGACTGTGGGAGGAAGCCGGAGGACATTGAGAAAACCACACGCTAACATGGGGAGAGCATGCACACTCCACCCGTTAATTTGTACGAAAAAGCCCCGTACAAACCTCAGTTGAGCTTCCACTGACAGAATGATGAGTTTAAGTGAACTATTCCTGAGAAGACAAGACAGCAGTGAGCTCAGTTTGCATTATATAATGTAATACCAGTGTAACTCAGAAAGTGGGCCAGCTGCAATCTCCAGCGGGTGAAGGTAAAATCAAAAGTACACACAAATAATTGTATTTTCAGAACAAACTAAACATATTTATAACAAAAAATAAATACATTTCAATATAAAGACCCTCTGACAAATATTCATACAAGCTTGTTCTTACCTATTTAAACTCAGTTCTACAAATAAAACATGTTAAACTGAGAGTGAAGGCATGTTCTGTGTCCTACATCCATGATAGATGTGAATGATTGCGAGAACTTTCACCAGGAATTTGAAAGTATTTAGTTAGGTGATACCCGTGAGATGAAAATCATGTTTTCCAGGAATAGGCATTTTTATTGGTGTTGGTGGTGCAGAGAGAGCATTGCAAAGCAGAATCATAACACATGGTATCTGTCAGATACTGTGATACTTCTCTTCTAGTTTGTGCTGACAGATGACTGACATGAAGCAGCTGTGGGGCAATAAATATGAAAACTGAATAACATTAAGAACTACGGTCTAGAGGTTTCTCAATCCCTGGGTTGGGCCCCCATGTGGGCCTCCTTGATGTACAGAGATGTTTCTAAGACTTGATTATTGATATTTGTCTGAATTAAGCCAGTTTGGATTACATCATCACTTCTATATCCTATAATACATTCAGCACTTCATGCAAGTTGTTGAAAGAGAATATGTGAAAAGTATTCCTTATTCACTTGGCAGCTGGATAACTCAAACTCCTGGGGCCATGAGAAGTTTGGGATCAAAAAACCGAGTCAAGGGCCAAAAAAGGCCAAAAAAGAAATGCTGCATGAATGACTTTCTGTCATGTAAAAATATTTTCAGAGACAGTTGCCCATGTCATAAAATCTTTAAGCTTCAGTTAATTTTTATGTTTGAGGTTATCAGTGAAATACATCTCTTCTAACATAAAAATAGATCTTGATGTTTTGCCAATCGAATTTCTAAGAGAAGCTTACATTATATTAAAGCCATCGAATGGTCCTTCATGGGGACTGTGGGAAATCCACTGCCTGAGAAGGTGAATACTTAAATCCATCAGAGACCCATTAAAAACCAGAAAAAGATCAAATACTTGTGGTTAGTAGTTAAATATTTAAATACATATAGGATATGGGATACTTTCCCAATACTGTTATAATGTCTCATTGCCCAGGTGATACATTTTGGTGTTTAAGGCAAATTAAGATGCCCTGTGAGAATGATGAGGAAAAAAGACAAATCTAAAATGATTTCAGTTATACCATTGGTATAATAACCACTGGATCACATCATAATTGTTCAGTGATTCAAATAAAAGTGGATGAATGAACTGAAATGAAATAGTAATTCAGTTTGATCATGAGGCTGTTAAAGATAGACATCAAAGAAACACAACTATAAACTATTGAGCCATGTCAGTGAAGCTGCTTCGGGGATGTTGAAAGTCACTTTGTGGGACGATCCAAAGTTTATCTCAACTTTAAGGTCCATTTGAGCATTACACAACAGAGGATTTATCATCGTTCTTAACCTGAGAGCTTGTTGATCCCCACGTAATTATCTCGGATACTGTCACCTTGTCCCTCTTTTCTCAGTTCACTGTCTTCAGTGCTGTTTATGCTTCGCAGGCTTTGGGGATGGATCAGGCTGCTTTTTCTTTTCTTTTCTTTTTTAGTTACAGTTACAGATTACTAATACAGAGGGTGTATTATGTACTTACAAATAGGATGACATCACAATTGTAGATGTTAGCGGGCTAAAGCTTCTACAGGAGTTTCAGAGAGCTCAGCAGCACATATTAGACCAACAGGAAGTGGGAAAACACCTAACATTCTGATTATCAGTTACATAACAATGTTTTAGACAAACAACCTCAATCCTTACTGGAATGCACTTCATGAATGAAAGTCCTCTGATTATTCGAGGGATGAAAAAGTGAACAAAAGTGACATAAGATTGAAAAATAATATGCATAATGTAAACAAATCCTATTAGACATTATTTGTTGACATTGTGTGAAGAGTTACACCAGTCCTAACAAGATTATGTGAAACCCTGAATGACTTTCTGGGTTATCTGAAAAAAACAAATGTATTTTCCCCAAAGGTTGCACAGATCAAATTAGATCACTGCTGTTAGGCAGAAGGATGCAAAAACAAGTGGACACGCACAGCCTCCATATAACTATATAAAGATGGGATCATCCCATGGCAGTCATGTTTCTGGTCACATCATAATTGCAAGTACAATATTCACAATTCTTATAGCTCCTCCATTACAAAACATTCCAGAGGTACGATTCCAGGGGAAATGCAGAACATGTGGTAAATTACCTTCGAACCTGCGCCACATTCCTGAGGTAGAAGTCTCAAAATTCCACACAAGTCTCTGAGTGCCACAGAAATACCACATGCAAAAGTCACAGGAGCACAAGAAGTATACTAGAGGAAGTTATCTTAAAAACTCTGGGTACCAGTACAGCAGAACAGATATTCTACCACTGGGAATGTTTTTGTTTTGGTCTCCACTTGTCATTAAGAAACATATTTAGCTCTTTAAATGCCATGCTATGGCATTTAGTGCTCGACAGTGAGTGTGCAGTGGGTTTATCAGAGGTTGTTTGCAGAGCTAGTGATATTTCTCTGTGAGTTTGTCACTACGGGCAATCTTTCTTAACATTTGATTGTTATTATGAAACATTGCAGCTTCAAACCCTTCAATTACAAATACATGTGGGGAAAACATACATGACTGTGACTTACTGTTTGATGGGACCATTTTAGTTGAATAGGTCTCTAAAATATAGATTACTCAATATCAATTGGCTTAAAAGTAACTTGACAAAAACAGCATTTTAAAGTTAGGTCTATAGTTACTGAAGATTAGGGGATCAAGGCTGGATTCTGAACTACTGTTTTGAAACTGGATAAATACTAGTGGCCAGAGAGCTGTTTGTTACAGATAAGAAGCTGGGATTTACTTTATGAAAGACCTCCTGGAAGAGCTCAGCTAGCACAACAATTTTGGGATGTGACACTTTTGCTATGACAAACACCTCTTTGACAGGTAAATATCTTTAAAACAGCATTAAAACAGTCACATATTTGGAATCCATTGCTCACAAGCGAGAATCAGCATGTTTCTTCTTGGAGGAGGGTTGATGGCAGAGTTAATTACACTGAACGAACTGAACAGTACCTCAGTGTTGTGACAATTATGAGATAGGAGCTAAGAGAATGCTGCTCTTGCATCTTCTTTGCATATAGCTCACATTTCAGTAGGTCTTCCATAGGGTGCTTGGAATATTTGCACTATGTTGATTGTCTGATATGTTCCATCTCTATAGGGGTTTATGTTCCCCTAGCAAAGAGAAGGCTGTGAAGCTGGGCTTTTTATTATTTAAACTTTAAATAGTGCAACAAAACTCCATTCAGGAACTAAATGGAAATGGTACCATCTCTGCAAGCTTTGAGAAAGCTCACAATGTTTCTTTCTTTGAGACTGTGCCCAGAGGTAGGATTTTAGTTTTCTGGAAATGTGTGAAGCATTACATTTGGTCTTTAGTAAGTATAATGTTGCTATAGCCAGGTCTCACTCAGGCTTGGGAATAATGCTACTGCCTGAGTTTGAACTTTAACTGAAGTAGCTTGAAAAGAGATGCCAGCCTGCATCCTAGTGTTTTTCATTGATGCACACAAGGAAGACATATGTGGGAGGATACAAAAGCCTTTTCACTCATGCTTTTTTCCTACTATCCCTCAGTGCCACTCTTCTCTGACAAGAAAAAAAAACCCTTGGAGGAGATGATGGGATGAAGTGGTAAAGAGGAGGCGTTTTACTTTATTACTTTATGTCAGAGAAGCCCATGCTACATCCTTGTAGCACAAAGACGCTCTTTCCCAATTTGTCTCCTTTTGATAACCACTTTTAACTCTAAGGCACTGCACATGTTAAACCCACACTGGTGCTTTTAATTACTGATTTTCTCAGGACTGTGTGAGCATGCACAGACAATGCTTCTTTGACATCTCTCTGCCTCTTTTGTTAGCTTTGTTAGATATTTTTGAGTCGGACAAATTACACCTTTATCATAGGTCTTCTACCACAGAAGACATTTTGTCAGGTAGGATAGGTGTAAATAGGAAAATGAATGATTGCTGCTGCTTTCCACTTGGTTTCAGGGTCCTGCTGTTGTGCATGCTGACTCCCACAGTGTCATGTCTTACAGGGACACTTAAACTGAGACATCGTTAGTGTTATTCTGATCACCTGTGCCTTTGCTTCTATGACAAATCTCTGCCAACGACAACACAGAGCAGAGCTCTGCCTTCTTGGAACCTCAGCAGATGTGTAATCAACCAGAATTGGAAACACTTGTGTGGGTGTGCATGGCTGTTATATTATATTGAGGAGACTGACATTTTGGGTTTATTATAAAACGCCCTCCCAGTATGGGGATTACCTTTTCTGAGTTCAAACAAACTGCTAATTTAGAAGCCCTGCTAACCGCAGCCTCTCTGCATCCCTGTAGGTGGACTACTGCGAGCTGCAGTCTGTATATATGAGAGTCAGAGAGCGTTGAGTAGCAGCCTCTGATCCTCTTTGCTCATGCAGTGTGTCTCGTGTATGTTTTCATGAATCCCATTTATTTCCTCGACCATATAAACGACATAATTTACATAATATACGGCTAATTGGCAGTTCCTTTAAATACAGTGGGACTTATAAAACACAGTACGAAACAAAGAACAATATGTGGGTGGATTTGTATTTTAAATCAATAAGATAATAATAATAATTGAGTGACTTCAAAGACTTTGGGCCAAACCCCTCCACTTTCTGGGCACACTGATTGTTTGCATTCTAGTTAATGTGAAACACCTGCGTAACAGACTTTGTTTTATTGTGCTGCAGATACCATAGTTCATGGTGACAGACCACTATTTTGCGACAGGCTTTGTAACATCACAGTCATGTCTCCTTACCTTGCTATCTAACACTAGCAATTATGCAATATCTTTATGGAGATTGGTGTTATAGTAGCACACAACCTTTGTTAACAGAGTTGCTCTTAAGGGCAGTAATTATCTCACTAGGGTACTGTTGGGGAAAAAAATAATTGGACAAAATTAATTGATGTAGTATCTTAACTGGCTGCTTAAAGGTGATTCCGTGCTTTCTCCCTGAAATAATCCTGCTCCTTTAAATAATCCTGCTCCTTTAAATAATCCCTGCTCCAACTGTGAAGACGCTGAACAATTTTAAGTGTTTTCAACTGACGCCATACCATTGTGTTGCCTATACCATTAGTAGCATTCACTTAGCGGTATGATTTTCTTTGATTTCTCCATGTTTTATTCTTCATAATGGTATTTTCCTTCAAGATTAAAGGAAATAAAATCAACATTTGTATGTAGGCCAATTGTTTGGATCCAGCCCAACCAATTGGGTGAGTTAGCCTCATTGTAGCTGTGATCATTCTGCTATAGCTCTGAAGAGCTAATCCAGCGAGTAAGAAATCCTGCTAGTAATTGTTGTTATTTAGATACATATTTTGTCATTTTGACTCTGTATTTCAAGTTTTGGCTAATTGGCATTCGTTTCTTGGCTCCAACCATTAAAGTGATTACATTACAGTTCATTACATACTACTGTACTCCATACTCCATACTGTACTGATACTCCAACCTATGTTTCTTTTTCGTATTAAATGTAAAGCCTGTAGGTTTGAAAGGTGCTCTTAAAGGGTCAGTTCACCCAAATTATTATTGGCATCTAACCACAAAGATGGTTTGGGTTTAATTTCTCCAGGTTTTGACCTCTACCCCAATTAAAAATGGAGAAAAAAACCCACGGCTCAGCCGGTAGCCGACTTAGCTGAGAGGCTAAAGCTGTATATAAAAACTTAATGAAAGAAACATCTCGAATCTCTACAAAAATCTTTTTTTAATAAGCAAGCTTTTGTTCAGAGACCTTCTTCAAGGCAAGAACAGCTGTTCTTTCATTAAGTTTGATATGCGTCTACCTAATATAACGGGGAGAATAAATCAGTGTGTGGTCCTCACTGTATTAAAAATTATATGTAAAAGTGCTCACAGCGATCAGCAGTTCTGGTCATCTTAAATTCACATCAGTTACAGTAGTTGTAATATCCCTTTTACTTGTCAGCTGATGAGAGCAGCAGTCTGTACTTCACTGTTACCACACATTTTCCAAGTTTTAATCAGTCAGCCGCCTACGAGTAACAAGCCTTTAGATAGTATCGTACGCTGTCAGTCTGAGGTATGGGTACTGGAAAGAGGGTATAAAGGTATAAAGGAAGGAGCGCTCCAACTTAACCCCAATGTGTCAGCCCGGCTGATGAGGCATCTGGTTGACACTCTGTAACAATCACAGGTGATATCAATCAGCACAGCAGATCAGAGAGAGGGAGAACAGAATGCAGAGGAGCCATGCTAACATATTAAACAGAGCAAGTACTGAGAGAGATTTCTCAAGTGAGGATTGAGGGAGGGGGGCGGAGTGTATCATCTGAGGGATTGCTGAGCATTGTGAGAAAATGGGCATGCTAATGAGGGCCACATAATATAGAACAGCTGCATTGTCAATGAGATGACTTTATACACTCGAGCTTGGATGAATCTTCGAAGTGTTGTTTGTTAATCAAAGGAGGAACACATGACTAAAAATAGTAACTGAAAAGCTCACATACAGCTGTGGTAATTGCTATGAAAAGGTTACCATCATTGTTACTCACGATTGTTCATTGTTATTCAGGTTGAGGAACTATGAGATACCCCTAGACATTAAGCTGATGGATGCACAGCTTTTTTATGTCCCAGGGTATGATTGCAGTCTCAGGCTTTGTCTGGAAGACTCGGACGCTTTGAAGTCGAGTAACCTGATCAAAAGGCAAATAATCTGACTCGAGGTCGTGGGATTTATCTCATCAATAATGGAGAAAAGTTAAATTCACAGCACTGCCCCTCCTTATCCTCTTTATCGATTGGGGGGAGGGAAAGGACTCCCACATGTAGCAAACACTACAAGGATCAAGAGGTCATGGGAAAAGATTTTTAGGAATGTGAGAGGTCTGTTCAGTTTATCTCGGGGCGTATCGTGTGACTGAAATAACACTTTAATCCAGAATTTCAATAAACATTTATTTACAAAACGAGAATAATGACAAAGAATAATTTGAAGAGTGAATACAAAACATGTGCTAATATGATAAAATACATTATCATACACAACATATATCTTTATGAATGTGTTAAATAAACTATCCTTAGATTTTTGGGATGTGAAAAGGTTGAGGAAGCAGGCAGCCAGTGTTGGATTGCTTTACATTATAGGGATTATTGCATTTCACTTTGTGTTTAAGGCAAGGATGAGACATGAAGAGGAGACAGAAGCACTTCACATTACAATGAAGCAATATTACTTTTCTCTTCATCACAGGGCAAACATTCACATAAACATCAATGACTGAAGAGAAGGAAGACAAAACAAAGAGCATACTCTTTTCATTAAAGAAATGTAACAATTTTACAAATAGGATTGGTCCATACATTTTTCATTTAAGAACAGCTTTTAAGAGAGGAACCAGTTTTCAAAGCCATGTGTGTGTTGCATTATGAAACAGTCCCTGCAGTTGTCAGATGAATTGTGTCTCATGATGTCCAGAGCACCATGACTTTGGTGCCCGATGTGCTGTATTGGTGTGAGTCCACAGAGTCCTCTCCCTTTTGTCGTACCGCCTGAAGTCTCGTGCTGTCTGTCTGAAGCTCCCTTCAGTACGGGTACTGCTTCTGCTTCTTCCCTGCAAAACAAGACAGCCAAGTGCACAGCAGCATGGCAGCCGCCGCCCCAGCCCCTGTGCAGTAATACGCCCAGCCGATCTGGCAGGAACCTGCAGAGGAAAGCAGAGGATTCAGGATGATATATTTCCACCTTTTATTTTATCTGTCCGTCTGTCAGCGGGGTATCTCCAAAATCCCATGAATAGGTTTCAATAACATTTGGACAGATAAGCCTTTGGCCGGGGAACAACTGAATCGATTTTGGTTTAACCAGAACGTCTAATCTAAAAGAGTGCTTCACTGTTTACATTTATAGAGCCTTTTTGGAAAACACTGCTTATAAATCTCACATCACTTCTACAATAAAGGGAAAACACTTCTGTACAAGAGCTCAAGATTAAAACAGTTTACTCCAAAGAGATTAGATAAACTACGGAGGATATCAAATGATCTCTAAATCATGTACCTGAAATTATAGACATTTTAGTTTTAGAAATGCCTATAGTCTTTTTACTGTTAGTGATATAAATTAAAGTTTATGTTAACTTGTTGTGCTCATAACTTTAATATCTCTACTTTCGTTGCTCTGTGTGCACATAGTACCCGTCCAAAACAGTTAACAACTCTCACTGGACAGTGGTGTACGGATGAACAATGAATGATGAGCCAGGTTATATATGTTTATGGGCCATAAGAAGGTTCTTACTTGATTCCAAGATTTTAAATGTGCGTTTGCAGAATTAAATAATCCATTTGATTTTGAAAATAAAGTGCTAGTAACTTATAACTGTATGTTGTAGAACAGTGTTGGTGGATGTTCACACTATCTTCTATTGGTATGTGTGCTGTGTATTAGTGAACATGTTGACAGACAGACTCAGTCAGGATCGTGTGCGGTTCATTAAAAAGACATGAAATACAGAATATTTTTGTGTGTACTGCACTATACCTCTATTTATTGCCTTAGATACAACATTAACTTGTCAGTGTTGAGAGGTCAAACTGTTGTGAACTGCTTAACTGTTTTTGTTCAAGCCACAACATTTCCCTTCCTCTTGTGAAAAAGAGTTAGTATCGCTGAAACAAATGCTCTGAACATAGTTTAACTTCATTTGCAAACAAACAGTGTGGTGCCAAATGCATTCTCACAACACAGACTTTTGGAGAGCACGCCAGTGGGAAAAAATGCTGAAACTGAGCCAAAAGCCAAAAAGCGAGCACAAATTAAAACATAAAGGGCCTCCTTAAAACGCATATTCTATAATCCTCAAAGGAAATTATGCGCATGATTAAACAAGGATATGACCCACATCTGATGCTAAATGTGGAAAGTGTTGTGATGACCATCAAGATTTCCTCATTATAAACATCAAAATTTGGAAAAATGTCTGATTGAATGTTGTTATCTAATTACAAGCCGGGTGAGAGGAGGAGGAGGAGGCGTCTCATTAACAAATCATATCAGCCGTCTGTGGAAACCTGATTCAACAGCTAAAACTGGCAATACATATTTCTCAGAGACTCATTTTCTGTTGCGAATCTCTCTCTGTGTCAGCGTCACACTTAATGAAAATTTAGCTTCCCCCTCTTTTTAAATGTGTCTGTAATCTATAAACATAATGTGGAAATATTCCATCCATCCAAAAACATGTCAGGTCAGAGCAGTGACGTGGATTTTTCATACATTCATTCTGTAGGCATAAGTATGATCATTTCCCAGACTCATGTTGGACATACATGCAATTAATTTATCCTGCTCAAATTCATCTTTGAATTACTAAAGTACTGAGTGCTCCCTTCATGACTAATGAACGAGTCTGTGAGGCAGAGATTCAAAGTCCTCTGTCATCACATCATCACTTGTGTGAAATCCACAGTTCTCATGGGAGAACATCACAGTCTTGTCATGATGCTACCAAGAAAGAGTTGAAACTGAAATAACTACGGTGCATTCATCTGAACAGCATGCTGATGCAAACACACTTGTTAACAATAATTCATACTCTATGTACTAAGATGAGAATGTTCTTTCAAAGAACTATCCAAAATAATTACGTCTGATGACATGGTCTGAAATTTCAGTAATTGAGATAAAATGTTTAGGAAGTTAAATCAGTCAGAATTATATCTGCTTAAATAACATGGACATGGTTTGGATTTAAAAGCTGCTGGAACAGTCACATTTTCTGTATTTATCAACTTGCATTTCTTAAATTAATACTGATAGACATAAGTTATTTTTGCCTTGTTGGTGATAGTTTTTAAGAATGCTGACGTTTGGTTTGGGCGTTCAGGTGAGTTTGTTCCTCCATCTTTCTAGAGCAATATCGCCACAACTACTGACCAGATTGTCATGAAACAAATATCCATTGATTGTTGTTGCTTTGGTGTCACTGTCAGGTCAAAACTTGCCCTTGAGTAACATTGATTGAAAACTAACGATTGGATTTCACACCCTACAGGGGACACTCGGGGGACTTAAAGCTTGGGTACGCTGTTTATTTTGGCATCATTGGGCAAACATCCATAATAACCTTGAAGCATGATTGTAATTCCAGCGGTAGCCCACCCAGGGAAGGCACTAGAGACAGTTTTCTGGAAAAGGAAATCTTTATTATACAGCTTTCCCCTCTCTGTCCTAAGGGCCTCCCGTCCAAAAACGCACACGCTTCATACAGTAACCCGTACCAGTAACTAGTCATTCATTTCATTAATCATTGTGACCCTGATGCCATTATATAGCTGCAATTCTATAAGAATTAACATCCTGTTTTCCTTGCAACCTTTGGAGCCTGTAAATCCCTTTGAGATGACATGCTGTGATTGGAGGCTCACTCCAATGTCGGCGAAGCGAGATGTATAAGAATGTTGCTAATAGTTTATCGCTGTTTGTGTTGCTTTGTATTGTAGAAAGTTGTTGGAATATTCTCAATGCTGGAAATGCAACGTTTCCTGCAGGATATTCCACTGTTGAATCAAGCTTTCACTATTTGAAGGGACGTGCGTCTGAATATGTGGAACAGCCAATAGGAACGCCCTCTCTCTGAAATGACTTGTGATTTGCCAAAGTCTCCCCTGACGGGCTAGATTTTCTAAAGCCTGAAAACAGAGCCAAGAGGAGGTGCAGCAGTCTAGTTTTCTCTCAGACCACTTGAATTACATTATGCTGAAAGGCTAATATGGAAATGTTGCCTGTTGATGCCAAAAATATACTGCCTACCCCAGCTTTAACTAGTCGTTTTTTTTACTAAGAAGCTCTGCATATCTTACTGTGTCAGGAAGTACTACTTCTTAAAGTGGCAAAAACTCTAGCGTGGTGGACGTTGATGTAAATTGAAAGAGAGAGCAAATCTAAGTGTACACGATTACATAAATTATGGGCTCAACAGCTTTATCAAAAAGTACCTGTGACATTTAATTAAAATATTGCAATCACACCAAATGAATTTCTCCATGTACATTACATAGAAGACCAAACACTTTTTGATTAGCATCAAATAAGAGCAGCTGCAGGATGAATAGCCCCTCCACCTGCCCAGTGTCTGATACAGTAACATAATATTGTCTATGTCTGAGATAGTCCTGAGAAGGCGAGCTGAATACAGAGCACAGAATCGAGCTCCTGCTTATTCTCAGCACATATTTATAGCTATAAAACACTTCAGAAAGTGACAGCAACAGGAGATTCTGTTGACTTTTTTTTATCATACATTCTAAATACCATGGGATCTTGTCTCTTCAGTATATGACAGTACCAGAGAGATGTGTCTCCTTAGTATTATAAAAAAGGCAGAATGTCAACGGCCAGATATAAAAGTCTGTTCTCAACTTTTTCATACACTTATCTGTTGTGGGGCCAGAAAATTCAGCGAACACAAGACAAATGTACACATGTTTGAAGCATCAGCGTGTAAGGCGCTGTGCGCAGGCTGTAGGTGTGCGTGTTGGTATACATCGTACCTAGTTGAAACTGGTCTGAGCTGTTGTTGCAGGTCTGTTGTACTTCCTCGCTGTCCCATCCCAATGGATATAGTGCACATCCAGATCCTATGAGCAGACCTGAGAACAAGAAAAGAGAGTATGTCAGTGATGAAGGAATCGCAGCAGCTTGACTGATCCCTGGGGGTTAAAAAAAACATCACAAAATATGACCGGAGGCTGACAAGACAGCGTTAGTGAGGGGAAAACTGCAGCAAGGACAAACTCTCACCATCAAGGTGTTCACTCAGCTCCTTGAGGGAAGGTCTGCATTGTTTTAAGGGAGACCTTGCCTATGTGGGTTTTCATAATTTAAAAATATTTTCATTAATGAGGAAGAAAAATGCAAAGTAGTGTGTCTTTTTTCTTTGTTGCATCCAGCAAAGTGAAATTAATTCATAGTATTGTGTGGATTCTCTCGCATCTTGATCAAAAAGACAATGAGCTGCTGCTCTCCAATAGAATGATGTGTGTCACCTCACCTCTATCATTTTATTTTCTCACCTTATCAACTGTTTCCAGCTGATACTGATGGGGAGGCAACTCTAACCTGTTCCAACTGTTTCACCTAACAAACCTCAAATCCCTTTGCAAAATGACACGGATTGTGATTTTAACACTTCATCACGTTTTTTTACAGCAACAAAACAAAGCGCTCCTCTGCCAGCAGCTCATGAAACCGCAGCACATGAACAACGAATATAATAATGTAAATAGCTTGGCAATTTCTCACCGAGGCAACGGTGGAAAAATAACATCTTTTGGTACGCAATAATTACTGTAAAACTCTGGAAGATCCTTGAGGGACTGCTTTATGTCAGTGATTAGGGAGACTTATGGCTACACTTAAAGCTGCACACAGAGACAAGAGTAAAATCTAGTCAAGGCCATTTACATTAAGGATTAATATCTTCAATATTAGCCTACAGCCAGGCCTTGACAAGTTATTCCCTAGATGCCAAGGCCTGTCTCTTGAAATTACCCTGTAGGTTGCTCTGCCATCACATTAGCTTAATCCCCTCCAATGTGTCTACCCTGCTATCAGTTTAGGGATGTGAGGATGGCAGCAGAGGAAGAGAAGGCAAGAGCTCTGCCTTCCGAACCTGATTACTCCTGCCATCCAGGAGTGCCTTATTACATCTAGGCATAGATAACAAGCAGGAATTAATCCACATGCTAAAGCAGATGGGCCAGACAAACTGGCCAACATCAGAGGTGAAGTAGGAAAAGTGAAAAAGACATCTGTGTCGCAGCCAGAAGGAAGGCAAATGTCATCGGCTCGCTTCTGCGGGAAAATAGCGTGATTATGGCACCTGTGGTAGAAAATCAATTCAGTGAAACTCTGGCATGTTGATGAGCATGAAAGGATATAAAAAGGCTCTGACCAAGTCTGTGTCATTACAGCTCAGGATCAGAGGGGATTCGGGGATTGTGGCACGTAACAACTCGGCCGTTTCTTCTTCAGCCCCTTAAGAAAACTTCAGAAGAGTTTCTGATTCAGACCCTAAAATGACTACATTTAGTTAAGCAGTACAGCACAAGAAAGAGGCATTTGATGTAAATCCCTGTACAAGCAGCCACTGCGGACCTCTGATGAACATAAAAAACCCACTCTTCTTCAATGTACACAAATGCTTTGTAAGTAAGTGAGCATACACAGTCATTAAAATGTTCTAACATACAATGTGTTTTGATTCAAAATTGTTACGGTAAAGACTGTAGAGCATGCCAGCATAATAATGTATTCATGATTAATATTTAAGAAAATGTAAAATTCTCTTTCAAGTGTTGTGTAAAGCAGAGCGACACAGCAGTATGTAATCAAATTGAATGTTCTTGCAGCACAAGGGGGAATGAAAGAAAATAAGGCAGGGCAATGTGTCTTTGTTTCCCAAAGACATTGTTATTCTATCCCACAAACAGTAATATTTCCATTTGAAAAATCAAGCTGTATAGGGATTCTCAGTCATTCTTTGATTAACAAATTGGTTATAATGACTAAATTCATAAAGAGCTGCTGCTCTGTAGCAGGCACCTCCGAGAGAAGAATGGGGAAAGAAAGACGTCAGCGCATACTTTCCACATCAGGTCAGATGATGACGATGATGATGATGATGATGATGATGACATGGAATGCTGTAAATCTAAGACTACAGACAGGAGGGAAATTCTTACTACAACAAAGACAAAAGCTCAGTTCCGTTGTGTAAAAGAAATCTAAGGTTTCTAGAGTTTTCTGTTGTTTTTGGGGATAAACTCAGAGAGCCTGCAACACTGCAGTGGGTGAATCAATGTGAGCACTCACATGCTACCATGCCACGATGGAGACAGATACTGCAAAACACAAATCACTGTGGGAGTAGACACCAAATATGAACACATCGCCAAGGTGTAATTCCATTCAGTATCATATATGGCCCTGCATTTCTCGTTTGGCTTTTATTTATTTGATACATTTATTTTTTTGTCACTATAGTTCATTTCGTCAAATCCCATCCTCCACACTCACTATGTGGGTTATTAGGAAGCAGCGGTAGGGAGGCTGGTGAATGGGATGTGGGAGACAGATTACCAAGAATGCAAAATGCTCTTCCACATAATGTTTCCAAGGCAAGCTGCTAGAGAGAAGTGTGGACTTGTGAGAGGCAGAATACCTCAGACTCAGATTCTCCATGCATGCTGTTGCAGACTGATACTTCCTGCCCTTATTATTTCTTAAGCTGACACAGATGCACCCCGATCTGCACGAACAGACAGTTGGGGATTTGTGTCATTTATCATGTGGTTATCAGCTACAGCAGTGCTTCTCCGTGTTTTTGGCTTGTGACCTCTTAAACTAAGGCAACGATTGCTCCTGACCTACATTTCCCATCACAGAGTGACTATTCAGACACTTTGTACCATAAAATGTGTTTTTCCCCCCCAAAATGTTTTAAATCTGGTGTACTGGCCGCTGGCCTGGGAATCACTGAGCTAGCGGACACGCTACAATTACAAGCACTAAACCACATGCTACACTTCATAAGATAAGATAAAACTTAATGATCCCCTCAGGATAAAATTGGTTCGCTTTTGCAGAAAATAGAAGAGCAAAAACATAAGTGTGGCAGAATACTCATACTGCTATCGGAAATTGTCAAATTCAACTCTTGGATGTTATGTAGAAGGAAAAACAGTGAGCTGCAAAAGCCCACGATTAAACCCCCCATATTGGCTTCAATAAATGTATTTTGTGAATTTCATTGCTTTCCCCAAAAGGTTCTCTTCTCTTTCAGACAACATGATCAACGTCAACAAGCGGCTCGTTTGTTTTCCTGTGAGCAGATGGCCGTCTCATGATGAAATCATTGCAGAACTCCACTAAGCTGCCATGAGGATTGTAGTGGAAGTCACTACAAGGCTGTTGCTGCAGCTGCACAGCAACTACAAGACAGGACGGAAAAGATCATAAATGTGAGAAACCCGTCTCCTGCATCCACTATGTGCCTTTCACAGATTTGAGCAAGCATCAAAACAACGAGTTACCCTTTAGCAGCATCCACCGTGCCCTCAGGTCAAACATAAAGATGCCCTGAGCTTTCTGAGAGATGGGAAAGGTTCTATCACCACAGGCCTGCGAGGTTTGTTTGTTTACTTCGCTGCTTTTTTGCCAACAACCACTGTTTGTAAAAACTTAGGTCATTTTGGAGTCTTATTTAAGTTGCTATGGCAGTCAGCTGATGATGATAGTCTTCTCTCTGGAAGAAGAGAAGAAGAGGAAAGGGTCACAGAGAGCGTGCAGGGCAGAATCTAAGAGGCCAGACAACTTATTCACAGATTGAGTTTCAATTGATCTCCATGAGGTTGTTATCACAATGACTATCTCAGGCCTAATGGCTTCTCTGAAAGGCTATTCTATGAACTGGGAAATAGTTCAGATAAATTGACTTAACCAAATACAATCAGTCCCACATATCATTGTTCAATCCATAAAATGTGCTTTAATACAGTGAACTTCCTTCTGCATATCGTTGCCTCAGATTTCATCATCGTAGTTGAGCTCACTTTTGGAATCTCTTTAAAAAGCACACAGAGAAGTGCTTTGTTCCATCAGAGCTGCTCTATTGTGCCCCATCCCTTTTCCATCAACGCTTTTTTACCTGAATGAAAAACTGCCCCCTTTTCATATCCCCCACATTCTCTGATTTAGGGAGTGCTGATGCCTTTTGTCAAGCGTTTCTGCTCTCTGTCAAGAAGCAAGGCATTTCTTTACCCTCCTCCATGCCCCGAGACAATACTATTCAAGGTTATCATTCAAAAGGGCAAAGAGGACGGGGAGAAAAGGCAGCCGCTAAGCTGGGGAGAATTTTAGTGGCCAGGGAATTGGAGTGGGGCTGTGCCTGAATGGACCGGCTTAATGTAAGACATTCCCTTTTGGGCTTGAAGGGATCGTCCAAATGAAGGAGGGAAATGTAAGAGCAGCCACACCTGGGAAGGCAGGCCTGTGCCGTCGAAATAATATCCACCTTTACATGTCATTCTGTCTTTTCCTGTTGAAAATAATAAGTCCAGTCATTTTCAATGCTGTTTTCCAAAAACATGTTAATATCAAGAATAAAAGACAGAATACGGCAGGATGGTAGGATTAATAAAATGCCCAAATACTTTTACCAAACCAGTATCTTAATGTGTAGTTTCATTTATAACCCTTAAGTTTTTCATGGAATCAAACGCATTTTTCAGCAGTAGCTGTTTTACATTTTATATTTACATTCTGTAATTGCCTCTCTACATAGTCATTTCCATTGTACGTGGTGGAGTCCGCCATTCCCACACTGGATACAAATTGCCTATGTATGATTGATTCAGCAATGCAGCATGTAATCCAGCGTTACTGTTTTTAATTCTATCTCATTAATATCAGCATCATTGCTTACTGCTCACTCAGCCATATCAGAGCTCTATTAAGTTACTGCCAATGCAAACCCAACATCTCCTACTGCTGCTGCGTCACATTGAAGGCCACTGACATTGGTGCTGACAGCGATCGAGCATAAAAAAACAACTTGTTTTACGAAACAAGACAAGGGTTATTGTAGGTCAAAAATCAGTTTTAAATATCGCATGGGAGTAATGTAACAAGAAGGAGCAGCCACAGTGAGCTGTTAGATGAGGAGTTGCAGGTGTTTTGGAGGAAAACCTTTGTCAGCCACTGCCTTTAAAGAGATATGCCAGTTGCTCTCCTGTTAATCTGACTGTAGCTCAAGTGTTTTCTGTATTATTAAACCACACTTGCTTATTCCATGGTTACCATCAAATAAGCCAGGGCCTAAATCTTAAGGACTACAAATTCAAAATAAATAGGCATTTTGTGCAACATCAGGCACAAGATAGCTGGTACAATGTGTGCACAATTGTTCAGCATTCAACAAAATGTCACACAATTTATGCTTTTTTCCGCAAGCAATTATTCAGTAAATAAATTATTTAGTGTAATAAATGGGATAATAAAAACACGTTTGTTATTCTGAGCATAAATCAGAGAAAGAGACAGGTTCCCACAGTGTCTCTTCAGCCTGTCAACACTACCATCTCTGCATGTTGAGGCATGTTTTTTTACTTCACATGAAACACGAGGCAGATATCAGCATGTACAGCTTGCATTCCTGCTTTTCTTACGAGGTTTTGATTCGCTCTGTCAATCAAAGTTGGATCAACACAGTCGTTTTTTTTAGAAGGGCTTACTCCTATGTGAGCATTTTTGCCGGCGAAGCTGGTGTTTTCATGTGAGCGAGACGGGGATCTGGAGATTCAGGATTCCAGAGCTGTGAGAGATGGAGGATGAGGGGGATACAGAGGATGGAGGGATTTAATGAGAGTATGTGAAGCACGTGTGATATGTGATGTGCAAAGTGATGTGTAAACATCAGTGGCTGGCATTCAAGCGTTATATTTAGCCAATAGTCTTCTTGTTTATATTGATTGATTACTTTGCTAAAATGTTGTGGGTTTTTCTGAACAGCACCAAAGATTAAACCTCGATCATCCAGTTGGACGAGAGGTGTATTCATGGCGAAGATGTTTTTCAGGTTTAACCATGCTTCCTCCCTACTGTAATGTTTTTGCAATACATTTCCCGCTGTGTGATGGCTGACTACACAGAAAAAAGATTTTCCAGTCTGCAGTATTCTCCATTTCTCCATGTTTGTTTTTTGGCTTTACAACTTTAATATGAAACACAGGAAAGTGCATTACTGACCACAGTAAGAACAGAGCTCTGTGACAAACAAGCTCCACACCAGGCTCTGACTATTCATTCAAAGTGTGACCATCCTCTCCATGACGAATTTCTCCCTCTTCCCTCTGGTATCTGCCAACGCTGGCCAAAGAAAAGGTCAGACAGATACAAACCGTCCTTTATCCCAGCAGCCATCAAAGGACTTAAGACTCATTGTCAGGCCGTGTTATGTGAGGTCTGCATGGTTATATTTTCAAAAAGACACATTGTGTCTTTTACTTGCTTTTATGTCATGTATTGCATATTTGCCGGTCTTGTTTTATCTGCTGTATATCAGTTTCCCTCTGGGACTCATTAATAATAAACTGAACATTAACTGTAGTGTTTTAAACAGCCATTAGCACACTGGGAGTAGTGTTAGGGTCATCAAGTTCACATTTTTGTGATTAAAGTCTTCGCTTTGCATGTAATTTTACTTAGTCTCAGATTAAGATGACTTGTTCGAAATGTAGTTTTTAATAAATGAGGGATAGGGTTATTTTAAGAATTTAAAAAACCCCAAGATACTTTTTTACATTTCATAGAATGGAAATTGGTTCTGAAAATCATCTCTCTTAATATATAGATCTGGTAAGTGTCTTTTTTCACTACTGCTTTAGAGAGGGCTTCTCAGAACTAACCAACTGAGGAAGTGATGCTAAATCCAGGTGCATTCAGGCAGTGCTGCTGAATGTTGTTGGTCAAGCAAAGGTGAATGCAAAAAGATGTACCAAAGGGGTTGATGGAACAGTACAGGAGGCATGTAGAGCAAACTGAAAAACTGTATGTGATGCAATGATGGATGCTGTTTGGGGACACCATCCCAGTTTGTAAAACACAATGGAAATGCAAAGAAAAACCTAGCATCAAAGGCGAACAAGTCCTTCAAAGGTTATGGTAATGGAAAATGTCAAAAGTGGGACTGTGTTAAATGTTACATTGTCAGTTTTGATTACATATCCCTAAGGACTGGGAAAGAATAAGCTCAAAGTGATGTACAGTACAGCAGGTGCTGGTTTGTTGGCTTATGCCACTCTCTCCTGTTGTAACACAGTCTCATTTCCTTCCCATGTCCACCCATCAGTCACCATCACTGGCCCTGGGCGGAAGGAGCAGCTTGTGTTATATTGATCTGTTTCAGCGCTTTTGCTACAGGCATTCTGTCAGGAGCTGGTCTTATCTAATCACACCACTCATTTGTCACAGTTTCTGGCTACAACCGGTAATTAATAAACACACCAATTACAAGAGCAAAATGAACTTCTGGTTCATTAAGCAGTGGGAAAGTATTAAGCAGGAAAAACAGCTTGTCATCTACAGCTCAGGAGCACAACATAGCACACATGCATACAGATGAAACGGGGGTGTGCTAAATACGTAGCAAATTACTTTCAAAAGACAACGTCTTCTGCATGTGCGAGGAGAATGAGCTTTTCACACGAGGGCGCAGATATTTTCTGTATGTCTCACTCTTTCCAGCTACAAAGAACCCACGCCTCCCTGCGACCTCAACCATGTCTCCTCTGATCTCATATTGCAAATTGGACATTCTTCCCCCTCCCTTCAGTGAAGAGAAGTAAAATAAGAGGCGGGCAAAAAGAAGAAAAAACAAGGAAAATAATTCCTCCTCTAGCTTTTCCAAAGTGTTGCACAATTGTAGCTTTCTCTTGTACATGTAGTCCCTCCCGTGTTAAACTGATGCTGGAATGCATGAAGAACAGTAGAAACAATGATTACATTTATATTAGAAGGCTATCTGAGAAAATCTGCCACGTCAACATCACCTGACTGCTACCATGCTGCACTGGCGTTAATTTGCTGCCTTGTTTCTTTTTCACCAAAGTCAAAGGAAAGATTAGCTTTTGCAATATCTTGCAATATTTTAATGACTTATTATCATTGTGAGGCTTGGTGGCAATAAGCTACTTTACTTGCACATGACAAAGATAGAGTCAAAGCCAACTTACAGCAGATTCCGTTTTTAAGCCTCATTTAACTGAAATTTCAGTAATTTAAAAAAATCAAAGTAAGTGGGAAAACATGCTGAAAAGGAAATATGAACTCCTTCTGCAAAGTGTTATACAAATCAGCATGCTAGTCTGAAATTTCAATTTAAAAAGTGATGGCTGTTCCATCCATCAAAGGGGCAAGTGGAGTGAAGAAGAAACTGTATGAGGAGAACAACAAAGCCAAAGGGTATGGAAATCCTCCTCAGGGTAGGATCCACTTCATATGTTCCTACAAGTGGAGCTCTTCTAACTGGGTCATGTCTGATGTGTTGAGCAGCAACCTCCTCCCACTGACAAAGAGCAGGCCACGTGTCGAAAAGTCAGCATATAGCTACAGCCATGCACTCCTGCCTTAATTACCCTTTGCAATGAGTAGTAAACATGCTAACGCAAGGCCTTCTAGGGAGAGGGGCATCAAAGACACCGCAATCTTCACTTTAATATTCATGTTAATAGCATCCAAATATGCAATGAATGTTTTAGTATCTTCCACACAGACACAGGCAGACATCAAAATGCCTCTCTGACAGTACCAGGACTCATCATGTGAGCAGCTCCATACTGCAAACACAAAGAGCCCCCTTTCAAAAGACAATGCAACGCTTCAGGGATCGAGGAAAAACTGACTCCCACTGCCAAGTGTACAAAGTACTCCATAGCATGTGTTTAAAGTGCCGGCCGCTGCATTCACGCTGTCACACACACACACACACACACACACACACACACACACACACACACACACACACACACACTAGGCTAGTTTATTACCCCTAGGGATTGAGTTTATGCAGCCTTCCCCAACTCCCCAAAATCAAACATTCCCTAAACTAAAGGGCCAATTTTGCTCCGAGCATTTCATTGCGTGGGTGTGATGTGAAAACCATTCAGTAAGAGTTGAAATCTCTCTAGAGAGGTTGTAGTAACACCAGAATATAACCTAATACACTGTAACACATATATTGAAAACAAAGCATGAAACTGAAGCCGTAGATTTTACCCAGTTTAGAAGTAAATACGTATTTACATTAAAGAAAATACTATTTCATTCAAGTTTCATGAGTTAACAGATAGAAACAGGTTAAAATAAGAGTTCCCCTGAACATGAATAGTTTGACATTTTTGAAAAAGCTCTTATTTGCTGAGAGTTAGATGAGTGTCTGTTCGGTAAATATGAAGCTACCACCAGCAGCCGGTTAGCTTAGCACAAAGAGCGGAAACAAGGGGAAACAGCTAACCTGGCTCTGTCGAGAGGTGACAAAGGATGGATGTATGGTAGCTCTATATTTAGCGTACAGACCTGAAAGTGTAAATCTTTTCATCTAACTCACTGCGAGAAAGAGAGTTTATTAGTGGTGACGTGTGCTGATGTTTCTAAAAATGTTGAAGCTAATAGAAGTTAAAATAGTTTATAAAAATGTTCTTACGTTTGTATAAATAAAGATTATATGATGAAGCTCAAGTGTATTACATGCTGTTATCGTGACATTTGAGAGCCCTTGAGGAAGAAGAGAATAGTCCAAATTAGAACATAATAGGGCAATACAACAGAGAGGCAGAGATGAGATTGTGCGGGACTGTGTGTGCTCCTGACATTTGGGATGATATTGAATTGGTATTGTGATCCTACATAATCATATAATATCTGGTTTATCCTGTCCGCTAAAGGATGAAAAGCTATTTCTGCCCTGGTGATTCAACAGATTGAAACTAAACAGATGTCAAGAAAAGGCTACCAATTCCATTTCATATGAAGATTTAGCATTATCGTGCCTTTTAATGTTGCCATGGCATCTCTGACAGGGTAGTAAAAAGGTACTGAGGTTAATTGAAGCGGATGCTGTTGTGTTGAGATAAATGTTAGCGATGAAACGGCAGCCTCCTGGTGAAACCTTGTCTTCGTAGCAATGCAGTCCTTTGAATAACCCACGGGTAATTAAATCACATCTGGAATATATAGTCAGATATATGACAGTGACACTTGTTTATTTTGCCTAAAGAATGCCTGGTATTGGTAAAACATGATGAACTGTGCAGAATGCCTGAGGGGTTTCCCCCGAACCAACGATTCATTTTTACTTTTTGGTCAGAGCTCTGGCTAAATGTGATGACTTGGTTCTTCTTTTGACATGCATATTCATTAATTCTTCATCTAAACAGTTTGCATTTTTTGCCAGATAAGCCCTGAGGCAAACTAAATCAAAAACATTGAAGGTAAAGAAATTAGACCAGCTGGATCAGTGTGAACCCACACACACATGCAAACCCAAAGGGTTAAGCAACAGCAAGTGGGCTGAACATTTTATATTGGTAATTACAGAGAATATATTAAAAAACTGAATTCTATTATATAAATCCATGGCTTTCCCTTGATCCTGTGTCCAAAATGTGGAAAAAGCATGACGTAATGCAGAACGAACAATGGAGCAAGTTTCCAGCATCATGTGTTCCTAATAACATGAGAACTTTTAAAACAGGATGGTGCCCTGGTTTCTTTTTACCATGCTTCAATGCAGACTTAACACCTCTATTTAACTACTGCCTCACACAAACATATGGTTTCAATCTAGCTGCAGGCATTCATGTCATAAGAGTCAGTGGATGGCATGAATCCAGAGCTTATAGCATGGGAGCAAGGACGAATGAAAATCAATAGTTCCCTGAATCCTTGCAAAACTGCCCCTCACTGAGATGTTTCAAAGAAGAAGAAAAAAACAGAACAATGCTTTAAGCACCAGCGGTTTTATCCTGCAGTAAGGGTGGTTTGAGTGCATTTCCACTTTAAAACAGGATTGCCTTACACTCAACTCACACAGGATTAATAGAAAAGTATGTTCAAACCTCATATAATTCATTAATTAGCTTCTTACTTCAAAGCATTAGTACCAGAAAATGAAATCCACTGTGTTGGATACAAGTCTGCAAAGTGAAACATTTGATAGTTGTCACTATGCAAAGCTAAGCTTCAAATTGCCTCCCAAAAGCATTCCCAGCCTTCCTATACAGTTTCCACCACAGCCTCCAGTTTTATTAGTGCAATGTTTTGCATCTAAAAGAAAAAGACACCATTAGATGCCAAAAACAAATTCAATTTGCTTGGGATTAGTAAGTATTACCCGGGGACCTCTGACTTCACCAAGATGTGTCAAGTCATTTGCACTGGAATGTTGCCTGAGTTGCAACCATGGCAGACGCATCAGGATTAAAATCATCAACGATCTCCCTTAATTATACAAATCACTTCCCAACCTCAGGTTATATTAGCTCCGTGCAAATAGAGCTTTATAAAGTTCCATCAGTATTCATGAACATGAACGTCTCTCCTCAGAAGCTTAAAATGAGAGATAAAATTTGGGTCTGGTGCGCCGACGATGAATTAGAGATCAACTTAGTAGGATAAAACTGTGAAACTTCACAGCGAAACTTTGTGTCATTACGGAGCTCTCAGTGATGAGGGAGAAAAGTTTGCCCGTGTTATGTCATGTGTCCACAAAGGCTCCCATTCACTGTCCACAATACGTCTCCTGATTGAATCACTTGAGTGTATGTGGCTCTAAGGGGAACTTGTTCCTGCTCACAAATTAAGACCGAATTGTTGGTCATCATTGCATGTGCAGAGGATGAATCTTTTTCTCTTGAATGTTGATTACTCTACCTGTTAGTAACCTCCCAGTGACTGAATAGCCAGACAAGGGCTGTTGAGAATGTACCACTGGACATTTCGGTGCTAGTCAGTCTGATTGATTGAGCCATAAAGAGGTTGTCCGTGGGGCTAACAGGACTTGGATAAAAGATTAGGAGTCTGTTGAGTCTTGATTAATGTTAGAGGATATAACCTCTGGCCAGTGGTGCTGAAAGATTTATATAAACAGGGTCTCTGCGGCGAAATATACGCACGCAGAATTGGAGCGATTTGAAGCCAGTGAGCACATAATAATCACAGGGTGTCCCGAGGACACGCGCTAAATCAAAACAGAATTGTCACAACTCCATAATGAGGCAAACAAGCAAATTACTGACGGATGAAGCAGGACAGCAACACAAGCGACAAAACTTAAAAGACATTTCTCAAAGGCAAGAACCCCAATTTCATTTTTGTTGTTTTCCTAAATCAGAAGGAATGTGATGACTGCGGGAGAATAAATTCCTCTGCATATTTATACAGGACCTCTTCTGTGTTAAACCCTGCCCCACCCCCTGGACTTAGGCTGCCTGATTACTATTCAGTGAATTCATTAAGACACAATCGCTGGTGTCTGGGAACATGGGAACTCTTGATGGAGGAGAGGTGGAGTTCAGCCCACGGGGTAAGTCCCTACAGAAAAAGAAATACGCCCCATCCCCCAAATCTGAAGGTCACCATGTCCTTACTCAGCTACTGATCTGATGATCACAGACAAACAGTGGTGGTGGGGCTCAGTGTTAAGATCTTTATTTACACATGCTGTGTTGTTGCCAGCATGCAAAGATCTGCACTGTCCCTGAAAAAAAGGTAAATGTAAGTCTGACTTTTGGCTTGATTGTCCCCAAAGGCAATCACCCACAATTCATCACCCAGGAGGGAGTGTTGTTGTGCTGCGTTATAATATAGTGTTTCTCCTTGTAAGCTATAAAAAATATAAATGAGATCAGACTTTGCAGCCCGCAGACTATCCATCCCTCAAAAGTTGCACCTCCACCTCCCCAACTATTAAAATCAATGTTGAGATGAATGAACAACAGAAACCAGGGGGGACACCAGGTAGAAAACTCTTCCAACTGCTCCGATGGTTCATACGTTAGGGAGGCAGAATGCCAGTTTGCCTGGTTGCGTCCCGGCAAACTGGTGATGAATCATTCCTAAGGGAAGCACTTACACACTTCAGCCAGTTTAATGAAAAACACCAAAAAACCTGTCCTGCATGAAAGCTTCACAATAATAAATCACAGGCGAGGAGAAAATATTGCATACGGCCACGGTGCACACATCCAATAGAGTTTGGCTTAACTCTGATCTCACTGCTGGACTGTCAATCTTGTGTGTTTCTTCCATCCTGCTGTTATCAATTTTACCCGCACCTCAAAATAGAAATCTTTTCGTCATCACTTCTTACGTCTGAAAATTATTTCAAATTATGAGAGAATTGTCAAATCGAGGCAAAAACACTTCCTCAGGGTTTCATTTTGCAATTTAGGTTTCTCTGTTACGCTTCAAATGGTCTCTTGATGGCTGAGGAAAGATCTTTTGCCCGCACCAGTTTCAAGGTGTTTGCAATAAAACTAATTACCATTATAAAAACTAAACAAAAGGAGAGTAATAAGAAGAGAAGCTCTGGCAGTCCACAGCTCATATCCCAGAGAGAGATCTCTGCCATATCCTGAAGCTTTGTTCTGTTTTCCTCCACCACAATGAGGAAGGAAGACTTTGATCATCCACTACACTATATCTCACTTACCAGGAGAAGAAGAAAACAGAGTCAGGGCATAAGAGTGGGGTTTTCCACACAGGGGAATGCAGAGCAGAGGAAAATGAGGTGAACTGTCATGAAAAGAAAAAGCAGAGAAATCTCTAGCAGCTGAAACACACTTGACAGCAAAGCAAGCTGCTGAGGCAAGTGTCAAACTAAACAAATTACTAAACCTTTCCTGACACAGAGCGGTCTCCGCATTGTCAAGACAAGAGTGGAAATTAAGTTGCCAGAGACAGAAATGGCCAAGGATAGATCACCAACATCCCGATAAACGCTGACTTTGTTGGTGGTGGTGGTAGGGTGTGTGTATAAGTGCGCTTACGAGGCATCAGTTCACATTTGGGAATTACTTCATAAATTCTTGGTTACTTGTGGTTCCTTCATCCAATACAGAATTGTAATTCCTTTGCACCACGTTTAGTTTTTGTCATGGAGCCAAAGCTAAAATAGACTTCCTCTCAGCAGGGACTAAAGTATTCTGTCTCAAAAGATTTTATTTTGAAGCCCAGGCATTGCAGGCACATAAGCATGAACGTGACAGCACGAGTGAGTCGATAAACACACCCAGGCAGTACACTTTCATTTAGAAAGGAAGGAGTACTTCAAAGTTCAGCCGATGGGGTTAAGAGAGAATACAAAAGAATGAAAAGGGAATCTGCCCTGGCTGAAAATGCATTATGAGATGGACAGAAGCTGATGCGGCAACAACAATAGCTACAACAAATACATCTGTGGCGCATTGAAGTTCAAGTCAAAGGAAGGAAAAACTTATTTGATGCTTTCCAAATCTCTAAATCATGTCTCTATGTTAATTAATGTTGTGTATGTGTGTGAGCTAAGGTATATGAAGAGTAAACATTACAGAATAGCTAATTGATATATTATTTCTAACAAATCCACTCGGTTTTGTTTTGACGAAATATCCAGACAAAAGCAGAGAGTAAGCATCAACTATAAATCACACTAACTCACAATGACACTAATGCAAGAAGAAGTACGAAAGGCAAAGGGAGATATATGAGATGTATTCCAGTGGAAACAGCAACAAAGAAAGAAGTGTTGTGTTCCCGTGTATGCGATTGTGTGTGTGTGTGTTACTAAGACCGGGGGCATGTTGCAAATGTACCCATTACTGCTGAGTGTAGCAGCAATGGGATTAGTGGTACCCGGGGGGCACAGATGGCACCGAAACCCTCAGAGTCAATCTGAAAAGGTCACACAAAATACAGGAGAGTCACCTACTCACCCATCCGTTCATTGCTGCTAACAGATTCCTTTTTAGTCCCTCATCAATCCTCTGAATGCTCCATATGCCTTTAAAATGTCAACCGGCAGCAGGCCTGACTCGCACTGTCATTGATGACATTGTGGCAATGACTAAATTCAATAAGAAGCTGGTGGCGTTTTAGAGGAAAACTGATTTTATCACAGCTCTTTTTTTTGTTACAATGTCTAATGGGACAGGACGAGGGAAGAGATGCAGAGTGATGTATTAAAAAGACATTATTCTTTATGGCAGTGCAGAGAACAAATGAATCTCTGCGCACCTTTGTAATTTAGTCTGAAGGTCATGTTTGACCCTTTCCATTCTCCTCCTCTCATTCATTTGTCTCTGTCACACTGCATTTTCGCATGTTGGGTCTGTTGTTTTTTACATTGCAGCAAGCAGACTCGCATTCCTTTCCTGTCTTGTTTTGCCATACTGCTGTGACTGTGTATTTCCGGCCACCATACGGCTGCATCCTCCCCAGGCGCTGGCTGCTTTACCAACACCATATGGCAAGGCCAACTAGGCAGGCAGCGCTCCGCAAGACTCTTGCAGTGTCTCCGTTATACATGTTTTCTTTATGGGATCTGATAAGAGGGTTATTATTGCATATAGAAAATGCACATACAAACCAACTCATATACAATTGGAGCACAGCAACGCAGCAGAGCAATTAGTAGAACAGACCACAATGTATACAGACTCCCCGGAAACACATCTGCTGCTAGCCTGGTTTTCAGGTAGGAGCCTCTTTGTAAGTCAGTGCAGTTTATTTGAGATAAGTCTATTTAGACTCCTCATTCTTCCAAAAGGGTGCAAATAATGGAAAATGTGCTTACTGCATCAAAAAATAAAAAGAAGAATTTTGTGTAAGACTCATGAAATTGTGCCCTAACTCCCTTATTATCTGTTTTCTGCTGAAATAATATTTTGGAGGGAGACAAAACATATCAACGTAAAATGTCTTCCTAACTGTTATTGATCAGAATATCAGTATCAAGCAGCGTACCTAATAAAAGAGCCAGAGGAAAAGAAGTGGAGTTCTTACTTTCATCTACTTCTTGTGCATCATGAGGTTATCATTAAAAAAATATTTTGTTTTTCAGGAGGTAGAAGTTTTAAGAATAATAAGCACCAGAATCCTCGTCCTTATACCCCATCACACAGCTTGTAAACTGAGAAAACCTCCACTGAGAATGGACTGAGCCTTCCAGCTGGCAAACCAATCACCAAACTATGGGGAGCAGTTCTGATGATGACATGAGTCAAAAACTCTCTACACTCCATACATGCTGAATAACTACTTCCACTAGGTGTTGTGGATGCAAAAGTGAGTTTTGCTGGATAATTTATGCTAACAATGAGAAAACTGCTATTTTTCACAGTTTGAAGTTCATTGTAAATCAGATGGAAAGGCGGTGACAGTGAGTGGTGTGTCCATCCAGTCGGCGCAGGAAGGTTTATAATATTGCATGAGTGACAAACAGCCCTGTCAGTCACTGTAGTATGTAGTACTGCAGTGTGGTTGAAATTCTTGCCAGGCCACAATGAGTGAAATGTGCGGGTTGGCTTTGTGAGCAAACCATTTTACTCCAAAATGCAGAAATGACAAGGTGCAGTGCAGCAGTATTTTGGTCAGCACACACTGAACTGCAGGACTAAAACTGTTCACATTGGCAACACAGCATGTGAACTCGGCCATTAGCTCCTCGGCTTGGGAGACAGAGGTGTATCGTGATTGGTTGGGAGGAATCCAAACATCTTAGTTAATCTTATTGATTTTGTTTATTTGGACAAATAGCGTTTTTCCCATTTTCTTTTGGCACCCGCAGTGTTCGAATGAAAACCAACTTGTGGTAGGAGGTGTGAAACCAAATCTGGGGAGAAAGCTGTAAATTAATTGAACAAACTGTGGTGGCAGACAGATAGGTGGAATAAGTGTTACAGTGTGAAGATGAAGCATCCGTACCCCAGGATCACACTTCATGTTGTGAGTGTGCTACACCCTCACTTATAAATGGTATTAACTGTATTTCCTCTGCACAGACATTACGTTGTAAGGAAACTCAACTTCCTCCATCTATGAATCAAAAATATATTAATATTTTACGTTAAGATATTATAATTGATGATCTAATTAACTCCATCTGTCCGCATTAGATCCTCACATAGAGCTCTGCACATACAGCTCCGCAGTTGGCAGGGACAAACATTAAATGCATTATGCAGCAACTGATACCAGTGTCAACACATGAGGAGTGACAGCGAGTCAGCACCACCCGTGACATCTGTGAGTGATTACAAGTTGTAATGTGCGAGTGATAAATGTGTGAAACACGGCGGTGATGAATTTAATACTGTTCCCCAAGGAACATGGCGCTTCCATTACACGTCTTGTTACTGCCTCTCCCTCATGATGGCTTAATTGATCCTTGTGGGCCAACAAAGTAAGCCCTCCTCCACCCATCCAGAGATTATGATACCCGATAGGTAGTGGGGGCGGGGGGGCGACCACAGCAGCTTTTAACCCAAATGGCCCCTTGTTCAACATTCAATTACAGAATAGTAAGGCACCGAGTCTCTTGTAATATCGAGCAGTTGCTGGACCATAAGGTTTTATCACATAACCTAATTTCCATTGGATACAACTTGTTTTTCCTCAGCGGAGGAAACATGAAAATAGGGCCACTGGTCTGATTGGCATGTGCGACCTGCTGCCTGGGCTTCCTCTGCTGTGGTGCGTGCTAAACTGAGTGCCTTCATGGATGAATTCAGGGGAGAAATGCAAAGCATGGAGGAATAGCACTCCTTTCTACCCACAGAGGTTGACCACAGCATATGCTGCCGCTTATTATTGCCTGTGTCTGCCTGTTTTCCATTGTATTTATAGCAGGGAGGAACTTGATTTAGATCTGCTCCATCTGGTAATTCGTTGTAGGGATGGGTGCCACATCTTCCGCTCTTCTGTGGAATCCCCCCCCACTCTGCTTACTGGCCTTTATTTAAAGAAGATGGTAAGTGAGATAGCAGGGCGTCACTCCTCTCTCCGTCTTTTTCCCTGACACCAGCTGCTGCTGCTGCTGCACAGTTTATGATGCTAGCTGGGAGGCATTGGGAGAAGGGGGGGGGGGGGGTCTAGAGGCTGTGGAGGTGTAAAACATCCCTCCCACTTTCTCTGGTGGTATGCAAAGATTCCACGGGCGGCCTCCAGAGCCCATTTCCTTCCACAACCCTCCCCCAACCTTCAGCAGCGGGGGGAAAGGAAGGGGGAAAGAGTGGAGGTAACAGAGCTGATGTTTGGGCCACAGAGGAAGAAGCTGATTAAAAAACATCTTTACCCTCTGACTTCCATGTCTGAATCTCCTTTTAACTCAATTTAAAGACGTGCAGGGTTTTCAAAGATTTGTACCTACAACTGGAGCAAATGTAGGCGGCAAATGTCTTTCATTTCATGTAAATGCAGGAAATGTAGGTCGTAATAGCCGAACTGCCAATGATGATTTTCTGATCCAATGCAGCCAAAAAAATAAACGACATACAGGCACCAAAAACAAGAGAAAGAATAGCAAAAATTAAATTATCTGTATATTCCAGAACATTTCAGCAGCACCAATATGAGCTTATTTTCCCTATAATTACATTTTAGATGAGATCATAATACCTCTTAATGGGAAGGAAAGTCATCGCAACGGACAACTGGTAATGTGATCGTCTACCCATGACTGACACTCAATTCAAATCTTTCTTTAAATGCCCTTATTTCATTACCCTCTAATGTATTCTTTACTCAGAGTGCTGGTGCAGAGAGAAGTGGGTGAAATGAGGGAAGGGACGTTTAGAGATGAGCTGCTATCTCAAATGCCTCATTTCATGGATTATTTTTCGGTGTCAAAAAACCCCCCAAAAACTTTCAAATCGGGTAATTAATCCCATGATTAATTGGCATCTGGCATCAGCTGAAACAGGTTGTTTGTCTCCTTCACTGCAGTGTTAAGTTGAAGTTTGTTGAAGCTGTATTTGACTTCCTCTCAAGAGGAACAAACAAGGAGCTCAGGCAACATGTTATTCACTTTGCCACAATTGCAAGACTTTCTGAGTGTACTTGCCAGAGTAAATAACTCACCATAAGGTCTGTCTGCTACAGTACGGTGGCGCTTAAAAGTTGAATGTTGACGTATATACAGTGTGCACAAAACATCACCAAGATTGTGATGCATATTCATATGCATATTCTGTTAAACGGATGCTTATAGTGCAGTTCCGTTGATAATAAAACATTTGGATGTGGGTAAACAGCCAGCAAATACTGACTTCTGAAAATTCACATAATTAAACAAACTGTGAAGCCTTCAAACTACAGTCAGATTGATGCATTGTGTAAAAAAAAACACAAGCAACAAAGCACACAAATGACTTGCAAACTGTTTTTTGTCTTCCTAAAATCTTAGCGTAGTATAGTACACACACACACACTGATGGGGAGCATCTTTGGCTCCCTCTGCACCATATGCATCTGTTTGCATAACTGCGAGACTGATTGTTTGCTCTAATCTGGCTACGTGACAAAGCAACAACTGAAATTTACAATAGGAAGAAAACAAAAATATTAAATGTTGTTTCAGCAAATATTTATGTGTGATATGTGAGCAGCTTCCAAAACAAAAGTGGAACCCGAAGTGAAAACAGGAAAGCAACTTCCCAGGCTATTTGCTCATCGTCACCTCTGAGTGCAAGCACGGTCGCGCCTGCTTGTTGCCCCTGAGCAGGCTGGAGGCTCCCTGCTGTGGAAAAAAGGTCCGTCTTCACTGATTTTTATTTCCAGGCTCACTGACAGAGCGTCGGGGAAGAGACAAGCCACTGTTCTAGTGCCCACCTGGTGACCAGATGAAGGCTTCGGGGTTCAGAATCTCCTCGTAGCTCTTCATATGCAAGCACGACAGGACAGGCGCTAGGCTGGCCCCTGCCTGTAGCCTGTCCCGTAGCCTGTCGTGAAGACGGATGAGGCAATGGTGTGGGGCCTGGGGCCCCCTGGCTCCCTGCAGGGACCTCACTATTGGGCTGGTAGATTAGGTCTGGATCACAGTTGACGTGCCACAGCAGAAAGCAATGGGATGGTCGAGAGAGAGGGTGGAGTGTTGCTTTCCACTTTTAAAAGTGGAGCAGCCAAAATGTGATCCAGTGTTTGAGATGCTTATAAGGTTTGAATAAAGTAATATAAAAGATATACATTTATTGCTGAAGCAAATAATCAATTATTCAATCAGCAGAACATTTAAATTAAATCGTTTGAGTTCTGCAAAAATGCCAAATATTCACTGGTTAAAGTTCTTTAGATGTGAGGATTTGACACTTTTCTGTTTTATATCATAGTAAATTGAACGTTCTTGGGGATTGAACTGTTGGTTGGACAAAACAAGCAATCAAATGTGTCACCTTGGGCTCAAGGGAATGAGTTACACCCATATACGGTACATATTAATATTGGTTATGGAGAACCTATGTACAGCATTTCATTTGTATTGTTCAGGCCGTTAGAACATAATAATAACACATCGTCTTTCCAATGGTTTCATATTATCTCTGGAAAGACCGCATTAGCAGCCACTCAAGCGACAGCAGCACATTTTCCCCATGTTCACCTCACACCCCCCCACCTATTAATGCTTCTTGAAGATATATAGCCAGCCATATACATGCCAATGAATCATAGTGGTGCTCTGCACGCGACACGTTGCCCTTGGTGAGGTGTTACTTCTCAAGCTCAAGGTCTAACAACGGGGTAATTACCACAAAGTGGTAAGATAGAAGAGCATGTAAGAGGATGATATGTTTAGCCAAAGTGCGAGGGGGGTTCCCTTAATCGCTAGACGTTCGCTGTAGGATTAATTATTTGGTGGGTTTTTAAGACAAGACAAAATCAGAAGGTCAATGGCTGGATGTCAGAGAGAAAAGAACAAAGTACAGTATGTGAAGAATGTAGAATGAAAAAGTGTTAGGAGAAACACGTCCAGAGCACACAGCGAGGCAGCAGAAAGTTGTTCATCATCAAGTGCCAAACAGTGGTCTGTCGGTAGCACCGGAGAGGACGTATATCTCTTTTCACAAATCAATATGTCCTGCAGACGCGCCTGTCACAAGCCCTGGCCTGGTGCCTGCTCGTGTCTCCACCCTGCACTGTCCACACAGCTACCACTACGCCTCCCGTGTATCTGCCTGCAGGGCTTTCCAAGGGTAGAAGAGCACGCTGAAAACAACAAAGCCGAGAGCAAGGACACTACCGGGCTCCTCGCTGACGGATCTGAGCTTTGATCATGATTACAGATTGCTGGGGATCAGGGCAGGTGTCTCCTGACTCAGCGACACCCTGCTGAGAGCCCATCAATAAGCAGTGGGAAGGATGACTGTTTGAATAATTTGGCTCGACAACAACACACCTTTAAATCCCTAGGATACCACTGTACAAGCTGTCTGCTTTGAAATGTTGTTTTGTTCAGTTGCCTTCCAAGAAAGAGGATGTTTGTAAAACCCAGGGGAGCTTTTGACTAGACTTTAGAAAGTAAACTGTTTAGTTTTTTTCTATAAAGGAAATTACAAACTCAAAGAAGTATTTACGAACCACTCAGTTATTTCATCCCATTGATGTATCTGGTTTTCTTATCAAACCATGCAGGTTTACACTTTGGGCCGCTATCCCTCTTTCACACATTACAGCGGTAAAAAACATGCTTTTTTTTTTGTTTCAAGTTTGGAGTGGCGTATGTGTGGTACAAAAGCGTCTTTTCAAACTAAATGCACGTCGCGGGGGAAATCTCCACGCGCCAGTTGCCAGTAGCCGGCCGACAACTGCTCAGGAGAAAGTGCTCAGCTCGTCTCCACTCTTTCACTTTAAGTGTCTCTGGAGGACAGAGAACAAAGCTGTGGATTGACCAGCAACCATATATTTGCCATTTTTCCAGAAGAGAATGTGAGATTCACATAAAAGCTCCAAACCATTGAGAATACTTTGAAATACTAAGCCGTCAGATTTCCTTTGAAACCTTTGACATTTCATTTGGCCTCTACTGTTTTTCCTGTCTCGTTATTATATACTTTATAGATATATGAGACAGTGTGCTGTTCAAAAAAAAAGAGGCTTTAGTAATGTTAACAAGATGATAAAGATCACATTTTGTTTCCAGGCCGTGCTCCTTTCTGGATATTTTGCAACATGCAACAAACACACTGACTGAAATCCATTGTAGAATACACAGATATACCAGTTTCTCAAGCAGAGCAGTCACTTGATTTTCATTAAGAGGTGCAGCTCTTGCTTTGCAGCCTGATCAAAAAGAATGCATCCACCAAGAAACATAATAAACTCCTGCTCGTGATGTGATTTCCACATGCTTTTCAGCTGTTTCTCGTCTTTTTCTTTGACGGTCTAACTAACTCATAGATTACTCATCTTCAACTGCATTGCCTAAGGAAGTGGAAGCTAAATGATCTCAGAGCTTCAGACACAGTGGAGGTTGAAGGGGAAGACGCTGAGATAATAATGGACATCTAGTGATCAAAACCCAGCAGGGTAATGCAGGGTATCTGTACACTGTGCAGCTGTCTCTGCTCTTATTGACATTTTGTGCGTGCAGCCTGGGTCAGTTTACCGGATGGCTTACAGACTAACTTTGATGTCGCTGCTGTTCACGGGTGATGTGTAGTGTAACTATTGAATGAAGGATGTCCAGCTTCCCTCTATAAAAGCCACCTTTGCCAGAGAGCTGATGCAGTTACAATATTGGCTAACATTCTATTTCTGGGCCAGTCGACTGTGAGAGAAAACGTCAGTATAACATCAGATCAAAAGTCAGATATCAAACAGGCAATCGAAATAGTACAACCTACGCTTTGTCCACTGCTGTGTGACTGACAGTCTGCAGCGTGTTATCAGCAGGCCTGAGTGCCTGACTTCTCCGCTTCTATTATCTCTCTCTTTGCTCATGACGAGGCTTTCGGCATTCGTCATGAGTGAGGCTGAGAGCTCTCTGTTTGAAAATAATAAAAATAAAAAGCACACTCCGGCCAGTCACTCACTCTGTGGTTATCTTCAAATGTCAGATGGTGGAGCACGTCAGGGTCAGGCTGAAACTTGTTGAGCAGAACAGCTTTGAAGGACTTCACTCCCTGATCCAGCAGCTCTCACAGAGATCCAGCGATGTGAGAAAAAATAACATCGACTTCTAACCTGCCATCGCTTTGTCAGAAGAGTGCAGCCAGCCACTGAAACTATGTTGTTATGACAAGCAATCAGCTGAATCTCCTTTTATTTGTGTGGTTTCGCCCTGAAATAATCACATGAAGTGCGTGCCTTGCCTTGTGAAAGTGCCAAATTCAATTCGTAAAGCCCCTCTGACAATTTTCTAATGAAAGCCATATCTTAATTTTCCCCCCACATGTACGTGCTCTAGCAGAGAGACACAAGGCAGCAGGATGCAGGAGAGGAAGTTGCCCTGAGGGGAAGGCCAACAAAGGACCAGCATTGGAGTAGCAGTATCGGGACGGTCATGATAGCAACACGTTCACTAATGATCAAGTCTTAGCTGGCGGTGCAGGAGATAAGTAGATGTGAGTGATATCAGTGGCAGCGGAGCAGTACGCTTCACCTCCCGGGGGCTTGGCTCCACATACAGTATAATCACTCTGTAATTACAAATAGTCCATTCTGCTTCACCTTAACAGGTGACGCCCTTGTCTTTAGTTGTGTCCGTTAAAAGCCTTCTGGCGTCCTTCCAATTTCCCCATGTAATGATGCGTACATACTATACCACTTGGGTATAGAGACTATAATGAGGCTCATGTATTTCATAAAAAAGAAAATCAATACTGAATACTAGACACTGCCAGGAAAAAACAAATGAAATGATCCTATTCTCGCTTTTGAATGGATTTAGATTACATTGTCTTGCGACAATTTATTTAAAATGAACGGCGCAACACAAAGCATACAAATGATGGTGGTCAGGGTTTGTATTATCTTGGAGCTGTACACTGAGGATTGGTGTTTTCATTATGTTGGTGAGTCCATAAAGCCGGAGAATAAGTCATATTTAATCTTTTCGATTCATCCACACCATCTCCCGCTAGAGACCAAACCAGCTCAAGCGATAGCTGGAATATGTGATTAAAAGCCCTGGGTTCAGTCGCAGTGCTACTCTAAATCACTCCCAGGAAAACTTTCTGTAATAATTTCTGATGTAACTGTAAGTAGAGACAGCTCGCCGTTGCCATGGGGACCCCCAGGGAGCGAATGGGTCAGCAACTGGGTGTAGTCAGGCCTGGGAGAACAACACCGGGGGGCTCAGACTGGTCCAGACCCAGAATTAGTGCAGCGAGCAAAGTCACTCTGCTGGATCAAACGTACCTTTGTTCCCATGCTCCCTTTGGAAAGAAGCTCAACTCTCAGCTTTTCATTTCACTTTTCTGTGACATTTTGTCTCCATTCAATAGTAATAAAGTGGACCAGGCTGTTCTTTGTTCTGATCGTATCGCTGCTGATACTATCTGCATACAGCTACTTGTAAACTGCATCTGACAAAACTTTTCAAAGCAAGTTCCTCACATTTGAACGCTAACATCATTCTATTCAATTTGTTATTGTCGTTTAATGAAAACCTCAGACAGCTCTGTGCAGCTCTTCCACCAAGCTCTTCTTTCCAAACAATCCTTTATATGGCCATCAGCTAATGCTGATCTTCATAAACACATACAAATAAGGGTAGAGCACATCCTCCGTCCTGTTTATAGCCTCCTCTAGCTCTCTCTGAGATGGAGCTCTCTTTGAGCATTCCAGAGACCTTGAGTTATGCTCTCAGAGGGCTGCAGTTTAGACAGAGTGGCTCAAAATACATCCGGCTTCTCTGCCTTACAGGCGTCCCATCTCCGGGCCTCTTATTCCAGAGCACTTTCACAGCCTTTGTCTGCTGGCTACATAGAGTAACTGCCTGACTGAAGCTCTTTCTGGCCCGGTTTTGTTTATGTCTTGCTGTTGTTGCTGAATTTTTCTCTCTTCTGGGTTCACCAGAAGGCAAGTTAACAAGGTGCTGTTTAACTGTTGAGGCTTGACTACAATCTGCACGCGGCTGGTAAAAATAGACTTTTTGGAGCTAAACAGACTATCAGCAGAATGTTGGTGTGTTGCTTCGTGAATCAAAAGGCAACTTGTAGCTTAACTTGCTTATCTTGAGCAACAGAACACTGACCACGACAAGGCTCAGGGGATTTCTCCAAATGTTGACCCTCCCTCTCTCTCTTCTTTGCGTCTGCACCCCCTGCTGCTGTGGAAACCAGATCCTATAAGGGGAGAGCCCACCCAACCACTGCTGGCCAGCTGGAATGAGAGTCTGGGAAGCAAAGCAAAACTGGAGTCACACCGCGACGCCTTCCACCTTAAAACTAAACCCTCCCCGGTCTTCACAAGTACAGCCGTGAGCCACAAAACGGAGACATGCACACTTTTCTTCTCCTGAGACATAATTTCATGCCGCACACTTACAGGATTGTCATTTTATGATAATGACGGGACATGAGTGACATTTTGATTTTTACCACGTCAGGTTGCCTTTGATGGCGTGTTTCTGCAAGGCTTCAAGAAAAGCCCACAATGCACATTCTACATGAAGTCTTATTTGTATTGATCACTAAACACACACACACACACACTAATTCTCTGGAGGGTCTTGCCGCCTCTAATTTATATAAGCTGAAATCGTAATGGGGAATCCTTTACTGTTAGCATTCACAATCGCCAGCTGAATATAGATTTTAGCCGACTAAAAAGAAAACAAAAGGAAAGCTGAGAAATGTACTCCATTCTAACACTTTCTCTTGTGCAACAAGCGTGCTCATTAAAAGCCTCAAATTATACTGGTAGTGGTTCTGAGGTTTGGGAGCTTAGCAGGGCAACAGAATATATTTACCCTAAATTCCCTTCATTACTTGAGGCAGACAGCAAAGGCAGGGCCCTGGCCTCAGCACACGGGACATTAATAAACTGAGACACATGCAGGCTAAACTACAGGCACTTTCAAACAAACAGAGAGATACTAGAAGCAACAAATGAACACTTTACAAGAGCACAAGTCCTTTTCACACAACTACCGTCCCAACGTCATTAACAGAGTGCGGCGTGACAGACAAATGCATGTGCACAGGTGACCCCCCGTCCTCCTCTGATCTGATCTCCAGCTGCCTTTTACGCCACCTTCACCTGTCCTCCCTGTCTAGCAGCAGGAGCATGTGTGTTTGAGTGACCCACTCAGGGACACAAAGATTGTGTCCCAGAGCTGCTCACTGACCCTGATCTAATTCTCCCGGAGACAGAGGCAACTCTTTTCCACACATTACCAACCATGAGAGCTCGGGCTCTTGTTGCAACTCTTAATGTTATTCCTAGCCTTTCAGGGATAGGATTAAGGACATACTCAGACACACTGAGTCAAATGAAATAAGACATCCATGAGTCAAAGTGGCGAAAAGGACAAAAATTGCTCATTCTTGAGTGGGTCGTCGCATTGCCTCTTTGGGACTTGGAAGTTCACAATATAATGTAACTATTGGTGCGAGGGTAAAGCAAATATAGAAAAGGGAATAACTCTGGATGATGTTACCAAAAATACATATTATTCGCATATCTTTCTCCATTCGTACAGCCCATATTCTATTTCCTCGCTGGCCTGCTATTTGACCTATGAGAAGGCAGCACAAAAGAAGTATTGACCTCACATTCCCCCTCACTAGGAAGAACAGGGTATAATTAACTGTAGTGTTAAAGGCACAGTGCCTCTGAGACTGTAAAACAGGCTCTGAATACTGAGCAAACTACTTTATCCCAAACGGCTCAGGCCCAATCCATCTAATCCATACTTATTCATTTATTCAGCCGACCCATGGCTTCTGACTCCCTCAGAGATATCTAACAGGACAAATGTGGGCTTTCAATCTTCTTCATTCCTAATTAGACATAACATGTGGTGAAGTTCAGGAAGACAGGTTGTTTTTGTCTCCCCAGTTCTCTTTTTGTGTTTCTGTTCACACAATTGGGTTTATCTGCTACAGACACAAGCACTAAGACGGCTCAACCCGCAAGAAAAGGGTTTATTCCTGTATCCCTACCTGTGACTAAAGTATTGCTCACTGTAAGTACAGGCTAGGGGCACTGACATTAACATGCCCTCCACAATGTGTGTCACCAGTGATACAGAGAAGCAGAGCCAGCACCATCTGTTGAGCATCTGTCTGAGCGGTGATTCATCTATTCACATATTCGCTGTTTTAGGTGTCATCGGCAAAGACTGGATATGTGTTAACAATTACTTTTCTGTCTGCATCACCCTTTCTGTTAAAGCAGAGAAACATCCTGGGTAATCATCTCAGGAAACAACGTCTCCACAAGGAAATGAATTAGGTTCCTGAGTTCCTGAATTTTCATCATCAACAAATATGTCAGTTAAATGCTAGCACCTAAACTAAACTAAGATGGTGAACATGGGAAACAGTACACCTGCTCAACATCAGCATCCTAGCATTGTCATTGCAACCGTGTTAGCGTGTTGACATTATCACTTGGCTGCTAGCATGGCTATGAAAAGAAATCAAAGTGCTTGTTTTGTCTAACCAACATCCCAAAACCAAAATATCTTTTTACTTATAATGATAAAACAAATCCTCACATTTAAATAACTGGAACCAGCAAATGTTTGATATTCTTGCTTTCTAAATTACTTACAAATTAACGATTAGCACTATCAAATGTATATTCCAAACTCAATCATTCCCCACAACTGTCAGGCTCCCTTGCTCTCAGTTTTTATAGCTGCATTAATGCCAGACACGAATGCAGTCACACCAGACACGTTTTCTGGAACTGTTCTGTTCTGAGTGACAAAAGCAACCCGATATGCAGCACGCCTGCTACTATGGCAGTGAAAACAATGACTTAACAGAGGAACAGACTGAAATAACCCTTCTGTCTATCCTTTGGTTGCCCAGACTTCCTGTTTGACACAACTAAATCCCTGTTGATGCTGGGCTTTCCGCCCTGTTTCTCTCTGTTTCTGTCTCTTTTTTTGATTTCATCTGTTCTCCTCTTTCTAACTTTCTGGCTGAGCCCAGGTCCACTCTTTGGGTCACTGCGTACTGGCCTAATCTACTTTTTTTCCCCTGCTTGCAGCAGACAGCAATGTGCACAGCCACTGCAATGAGGAGAGGAAGGGAAGGACATGGAGAAGGAGAGAGGAAGCACACAGAGGGGTGGACAGAAAGCAGAATTAGGGGAAAGGTGAAAGAAGCCTGCACTAAAGTGTTGCAGAGAATAGACTGCCTATGGCGCAAAGGCTACGTTTCGCTGACTCCCAACACCCTTGTGGTGATGTTGGCAGCGGGGTCAGGGAACTGTATGTTGAGCAAAAATAGCTGCCGGGCTCAATGAGCGCATTACAGTGTTGCAATAGGGGTCTGCACTTTAGGTGATCAATCAAGCCAGAGGAAGAGACGATCACTTTATAACCATCAGTGGCCGGAAACGTAAGCAATGAAGAGCGAGATAGCGTTCAAAAAACCATTACAGAAGACTCTTGTCCGTAGTGAAGAGGCCTGGCTGTTTCCTCTCAAACATATGGGCCGGTGCTATCTCATTAGTTTTATGCCTACATGACAGATGAGACAGTGTAGTTCATCATCATCACATCAAACTGGCGGGCCTTTGAGTACGAATGAATGCAGTAAGCAATAAGTTTTTGGGAGTAAAAGGATACACATGGAACTCCGTCAGGGAATATTTACCCATCGCCCCGGAAATGTCTCGTGATCGGACACCGTTAAACAATGACTGTCAAAGAGACACCGTTCCAGACAGACTTCTCCCCCGGACACATGAGCTCTTCATCCCAAAGCCTTCCTCATATGGATGCGATTTCATTTTGTTGTACCTCTTGAAAATGAGCACTGGTGGTGAGAGGGGAGTGGAAGCACACATTCTGGGACTGGGCGGGATCCAGCTGGCAAGAACTCACAAAGCCGACACAAGGACAAAGCTCCTGGCTGTGTTGGTATGGCTCTCAAACAGGACAACACACTCCTGTGCCAAATAGCCCTTGGCAGCATTTTGGAAAAATGGCAGCCCATCTGTAATTTATTTACATGTCTTTAAATGTATCGCTCGTGCACATGCCCTTGACATACACTTTGAGCCACAGAGGCAGTGCAGACAGATGTGATACATTGTTATTTTATATAACACATGATGAGGACACTTTATTACATGCTACAGGTCACCTCTAGGGGAACATTAGAGCTACCCAGGAAAATGATAAACTTAAAACGGAGGCATACCCAGAGTTGAACGTATTTCATGTGTGTATCCTCTCTGCGGCTGTCTTTACTGATATTGCAAACCAGTGTGGGCAAACGAGATGCTGGCACAGAGGTGTAAACACAGCCAATCAACCAGAAAACGAAATGGAGAAGCTTTCCCAGAAGGCAACACAGCCAATTATTTGATAGTTCAGATCAACTGCAGTGGAGGCGGGTGAGGGAAGTATTCAACCAGTGCGGCCAACAAGCCTGTACACAGAGCGGAGGCTAGACCCAGTGCATTGTACTGTTTCCTCCACAATACATGTCCTTTTGTTCAGACCAGCCCAATATAGTGTCATCTACTTTTATTAAATTCTGTTTATACGTTCAATCTCATTGAAGTTTTAGCCAATTCTGCTTTGAAGAATAAATTAATAAAAATCCAATCCAAAGGTTTTGCAACATAAACATAAATGTATGTTTCACTCTGAAAGGCCTCACATGGGAGCATCACAAAGCACAAATGCATGTGAAAACACACATTTTTCTCATCTCATTGAATCAAAGGACTGTCAGAGCCCAAGGGTAATATTTAATGTAATAGAAATTAAATGTCTCTAATCAATAATAAATGTTTTTTGCCCATCCAGCAGTGATGACTTTGAAAACTGTAATCAGTACTTCTCCCAACAATGACAGACACAATTAGATTGTATAGATTCCCTGCTGACCACAACCTTCCCTTATGGCAGTGAAATATGCTGTGTTGAGCTGATTTAAACTTCTTCTTCTTTTTTTTATCCCATTGGGACAGCACACGTCATAGGTCTGCATATCCTCTAAACCAGCAGCAGCTCATATGAAGTCCTCTGCCTGCACCCTGTATACTGCCCCTACAAAATACCTGAAAAAGTACAGCCTTTCACGCATCATATTATTTGTCTTGTAATTTCGCCTTCAGTTTCAAGGACGCAGCAGTTCAACACCTTCTCAATAAAGTACAGCCTTTATCATCTAGCCTTCAGAAGCCATGTCTCCTGACATTTTTATCAAGAGTTAAAGTGATCTCAAGCCACCTGACATTCTCCACGGGTCAAGGCAATATATTTTCTTTTAGAGATTTCAGGCATGTTTTGGAACAATGCTTTATCACTGTCTCTCCTAATGTGACTTATGATCCAAACTTTGGAGCCTTTGTTTATTGTATCACAGCAGTTATATTCGATTGCTTGTCTTAAAAAGGGCATATACTGATACCGCTGACTGCTGTGTACTTCTATTCTTTCAATTGAGAAAATCTGTTTCTCTTAGAGATCGACACATTCCCAAAGCGTTCCATGGACAGATCAGGGATCTCACTTTTAGATGCCCCCACCAATCCGAGGTGTTATAAAGTGAAAGTGGTATCTCAGTATGAAAAAAAAGCCCATTAGCGACGGACTTGGTGATGAGGCCCCACGCTCCCATCGCTATGCCTAATATATGATTGGTGATGGAGCAGACCTGTCATCCAATCACGGGGCCTGTCAAAGTGTCAGTCATCATGAGGCAATCAAATAGCAAATGTCAAAACAAAACAGAGAGGAAAGCGACGAAATACACGTAGAGGAAGCAAAAGCAAAAATTAGGTTAGTGAGCCGAGGGAAAAAACAAAGTATTTAAAAAGGTACATGCATAGAGGTCTTATATTATGCCTGTGCAAAACACACAATACTGTAGCTTTCTTCACGCTGTGTACAGCTCTGCTTGAGGCACCCAAAAGACAAATTGAGGCTCTGGGGGGGGGGGGGGCTATCAAAATCACTAACAACCAAATCCAAGTCAAGAATCTTTTAATGTCTTTCGCTCCCGTCTGTGCCACAGTCGTTTGGAGTCCGCACCGCTGCAAAGCTAAGACAAGAAACTACCACACAGGCAGTTGTTTAATGTAAGCAGCACAGAGCGCTCAGGCCTTTGATTTATGAGCCAGAACAGTCTCATAGTCTCATACTCAGACTCAAACTCTCTGGCCTGTAGAGAAATCTGGGCCTTTGCCATTAGCAATTAACCAACTCTGGAACAACTTGTCCATAGTGAACTCTGCGAGAAAAGCATCCAAAGCATTAGAGGAGGTAAACAACAACACTAGCAACAACAATAGCTATTGTTAAAGGGTATTCCTTCAGTCAGTGGTGCAGCTAACGAGATAGAGCACTGATAAATCCGTTCAGCTCTAATCTAGTTCATGGGATTGAGATAAATTACAGAAATAAATAAAGTGGATGTTTTACTTGTGGCAGCCCAGAGGCCATTTCCTTGTGGGTAAGACACTCTTCATTAGTGGCCTACAATAGGAGCAGAGGAAACAAGAAAAGAGGAAGACACTGGCATCAGACAGTGAACCACGAGGCTCCTTTCGCATCTGGTGAATTCAAACGTGTTGCCTCATCAACTGTTCGCCTCATTTACTCACTCTCACCGTCCGCTGAGGTTTGATTATATCTCTCGGCACACATTTTGGTATTCCCCCCGCGGCTCTTTATGTCTCAGTGAGGTACATGGTTAATAAGAAGTGAATGCCGAATGTTTCAATAATCAGGTATTTTTTCTTCTCTCTCCCAATTTACCCTGCCCGCCTCGACATTTCTTTGGAAGTGATAGAAGACAATACACGGAGCGGCCCACTGAACTTCCCAATTGTGTCACTTCCAATTAGCCCTTCTGAGACATCTCTGCCCTTTGGCTCACCGGCATTCAAGTTAAAAAAGAACCGCGCGGGTGCCCCTTGTATTGTACCCCGCCTTCCTTCGCTCTCCCGCCATCTAAATTCATGCGTGTCTGGATTTGTGAGTCTACGAAAGAGAGAAATCGCACAAAAGACAGACAGGGATTTTTTTAATCCTGTAACCAAAAATAGCAGCTTGCTGTAATACTGTATGTATGGGGTTACTGAGAGCTTATAAGGAGGCCTTCTTACATAAAAGTGCACATTTCTGAATAAGTCAGCCAGCCTTCACCTTCATCATCCTCCATATTATACATCATTAATACTGATGTTCCTAAGTAGCTAAGAACTAGGACGTGGCACGTTGTGGTGGTCCTCTTTGGATTTATCCCTCTGAAAAACCTGGCAGCTCTGTCAAATCTGCCTGCAACCTGCTTTTCTGTCACATCACTTTTTTAAAGCCAAACTGAAGTGATGGGGATTGTGAATAGCAGATTGGTGAGCCACAGTATGCGAGCAAATGTTTTTGAGTTAATGAGAGGGCTGGAGTGCCGCAGCTTCTTAAACTGGGGTAGAGAAACTTGCAGCTTCAATGGAAGCCTTCCCTCAGACCTCGCGTCCAGGGAGAACAAATGTGCAAAACCAACAGCACACATAAACAAAGCCGATGTCGTGGACATTTCCATGGCCAGAGCTGCAGCGGGGACAGGACTCTATTTTTGCAAAGAGCAAGAGAAAGGGCGTGTGTTTCTTTTCAACTTTGAGGCGCAAAATCCGGATCAAAACCAGAGCAGAAAATCACACTGACATATTTTAGGAAAGTCCAAATGAAGCTCAATTTTCCATCAAACGAAAAACAAAAGATATTAATTGATGCCAAAATCTGCGAAATCTATAATCTGTAAAGCACAGGAAGGTATTATGAAAATGTTATGATATGCTTCACCCTATTTACAATATGTGAGACCAATCCAAGCTTCTTAAATGGGAGTAAAGCCAAACTTTAAATGTGGTACATTTTCAACATTCTTTCAAATATTCACTCCAATACAGAAATGTGCAGAAGTGTGTTTGTTGTTTTTAAGTCATGAGTTAAGAGATGTAAACTGATCTGGCGTCATTAAACTGGTATCATGACCAACATCTCACTTGGACACTTTTATATTTTTCGTGGAACTGAGTATCTGAGGAAACGACTGCTGGGCCGACAGCAGGTTTGTTGTTGGCAAAGAAAAGTTGGCCAGAGGTGAGATTTTCATGTTTATCAAGATTTCTGTGTCTCCTTGTTCCCTCACAAATGTGATCCTGTTTCATGAACAACCCTGCTGTTCATGAAACAAATTTGATGAGAAGTTAAGCCATTAAAACCTCCAAGTTCTCTATAAACATGTATATTTCAGGAGTAATAGAGAATCTGTAATCTTTCAATGCAAAACAAACCATCATGGGATATGACAGCTCAAAACTTGATCTCTTTATAATTGTAATCTGAGCCTCTGCACACCCATATTGTGATGATCGGGGGTCCGGGTTGCTCGCAGGTACAAACACAAACAACACCGAAATGTAAACTCACCTCCAACAAACTGGATGCCGCCGGCCACGCGGCCGATTGTACGCGAGATGAGATCCGAGATGCAGCAGCCCATGAGAGCTGTGAGGGCCACCAGCAGGAGGAGGCCGCATCCCACGCCAGTCACCACTGTGCAGATCCTCCACTCCAGACTCGGGATGCCATTGAAGGAGGCGTAGCGTCCACACTGCTCCAGCATCACCGTGGCCTGCTTCTCCTCGTCCCTCACCGGGTAAGAGCAGCGCCGAAATGTGCCAAAGGACACTGGCTTGTCCATCTGTGTCCCCAGCAGCCAGTAGGGCATAAAGAAGCCAACGCAGGAGGCAGCAGCACACAGCAGGGACAGCAGGGCCCAGATAACACCCGTACATGTTAGACTAGACGCCATGGTAAACAGTCTGCAAACGGTTCACACACAGTCACTGAACTAACAGCAGTTATATGAGTAGTCACTGTGTTGTGGGAAGCCTTGCAGTGAGCATTTAACACTAGCAGCCTTCACCTTCTCAGTGACTCCCGGTCCCTGGAAGAGAAACAGAAAAGACAAAAAAGTCATATGTGAGAACAAATAATGTGAAAAGTCACAGCTTGATGAGCTAAAAATCAGAAACCTGTTCCGGAGTTATTACAATTTCAGCTATAGGACACCAATATGACAGAATCCAAGTCAAGAGCATAATCACTCTTTATTTTCTTAGATCTGTTTTTCTATGTTTTCTTTTTACTAAACTCTGAAGAAAGCAGATAAATAAAACTGGACATAGCTTACAAATTAGCATAGTCGATCAATATATTCAATACAAAATAATCAACTCTTGTTTGATAAGCTGAGAGCAACGGTTATTCTCCATTTTACTTACTCCTATAAAGCTCTTTCCTTTATCATTATATGGACATTTTAAAATATTATATGTTAGTTCACAAAATTCCAAATAACTACTATATCCCAACAGAACGGCTATTTTTGGAACAACTGGTATGGCTACAGTGCATGTAGTACTATTTTAAAACAATGTAAACTCTTCTAGAAACGGCAATAACATTCCTATAATAAACGTTATAATTATATTATACACACACATCACAGCAGAGCTACACACACAGCCTATGGCATGTTATTATCATATGAAATACCAAATTAAGTACCAAAAAAGCAATGGAAAGTAGACATTTTGTTAAGGAAACACATTAGAAGTCCCTGCAGGAACAGCCACTACAGAAACATATAGTGATTTTTCGTTAGGGGTGACCTCGCCGATCAACGCTGTATTATCGCAGTGCTCACACTGTCGGAATGTGAATCATGAAAACAAGGAAAAGAAAAAGGAAAAGGAAGAAGAAATCTTACATGTTGGGAGACCTCCGGAATAAGGTGCGCTCGGTATATAGTGAGAGGTTATATTTCCATCTGCTGACTCCAGCTGTGTTGGGTCTCAAAGCAAACTTTTCTTCACTCGAGAAAAAAAAAAGAGAAAATAAATGCGTTCGTACCAAATAATATAAATCTAAAAAGTGTCCGCAGAATCCGTTCACAAATCACTCCGTCCTCATCAATACATTTAACCGAGGCAAAGATCAATTATTCACTCCTGTGCTGTGCAGAAACGTGAGGCGCTGACTGACTGCACTCCTGTTTCCACATTCCTGCTCAGAGAGAGGGAGAGAGAGAGAGGGGGAGAGAGAGAGAGAGAGGGAGAGGGAGGCGGAGAGGGGGCGAGTCCATGAAACACTCTCGGGAGGTGACCATCAATCACACAAATCCCCACCCAGGGGCTGGACTCACCGCTACTATCATTCCCTACCATAGACTGTATATTCCATACATGCTCCCGATGCATTCATGAACACCTCGTAAATCCTGAATCTAATAAACGTCAATTTAGTTGGTGTAGGGAAGAAAGCTAGGAAAATGAGAACTAATAGTGATGAAAGTATTAGCATAGGTATTAATAAATGTATTACTTACAAGTCATTAAATACATTAAATTGACTAACATTCGCATTGATGAGGTCCTAATTTCATGTTATTTTGAAACACAGCAGGGATAACTTTATAGGGATATAATTATGGTCATAAACGTGTATTCTTATTATTCTTATACTATTTATTTTTTTATATGTGTTGCATGTTTAGTCTGCCTTGGTATTTAAAATCTTGAGACAGACTTCTAAATAAGTGTTCTTGCATTAACATGTTATCTATTGGAGTCATTGTGTTCTATCAATAATCAAAACTAAAGTAAAGTGAAATACTCAGCAATTATTAAATTGTTGAAAACCATATCTAAACAAAACACAAGTTAATATATTAATTTACCTTACACCACAAGGACTGTAGCAGGTGATTTGGACAATGAATCAGGTGTTTTTCTTAATGTGTTTATAATATGCATATATGTGGTTTATTCATTGTAGAAAGTTGGGTCATAGGATCATTGGATCAAACATAGAAGAAACATGTGGCTATCTGTGGAAGTTTAAGTTACATTTGTATAATTTATTTAATGTCAGTTTCTCATTTTGCCCCCTCTTTTGGGGTTGCACAGCCAGCCTGGTCGCTGCACTATAGAACCAAAAGATCCATAAAAACGCTTGGGTTATTCCAATTATCGTACAGACATAGGTCATTTAGCCACTCAAAATGTGGACGGTAAAAACAGATGCATTCACCAATTCTACTGGTAAGAATGGTGAGTAATAGTAAGTAATAACATGTTGGCTTTTTTTCTTTTAAAATAATATTTATTGAATTTCTAATTTATTAATAATGTGGAAGTAATTCCAAAAGCACATGAACACAGCATTGCTGCTCTCTCAATCCCATCATTTTATTATATATTTATTAATATTTTACTGTGTGTGTGTGTGTGTGTGTGTGTGTGTGTGTGTGTGTGTGTGTGTGTGTGTGTGTGTGTGTGTGTGTGTGTGTGTGTGTGTGCGTGTGTGTGTGTGTGTGTGTGCGCATATGTGATGATGGAAGTAGGTAGAGAGTTAGTAAACTTCTCTTGGACATGCTTTAATTTGGGGATTAAATTATAGTCTCGTCCCTTTTATCTCTTAAAAATTAATCTGAGTCAGATATCGACCCAATAAACTGACAAGCATTTTAAACACACTGCTATAACGTTAACTTGTAAAGCATAAGACTTTAAATATCTCGGCATGGGTTATTCGGTACTTAGTAATATGACTACTTGAATAATGCAATAACATACAAGGAGTGAGAAAGCCTGAATATGAGGAAATATTGTATTTGTGTGATATCGTTACCATTTTTATCGCCATCAGTCCTTCAAACATCTTCGCTTTTACAACGCATTTCAACAAAAATAAATAACCACGGAGCGGAACGTTGTAACGTTCTGTCCATTGATCTACACGCCGACCGGACGTTAATCTCAGACGGACCAAAACATCTTTCCGAAAGTTGACGTGGAAGTGTTTGTGTACAATGGCTGCTACTAAAGTAGAACTTTCAGCTGATAGCTCCACTGTCATTACAGAACCCAAATGCGACTTCTCAACCCAATAACCCGCTGTCGAGGAAGCTTAACAAAATACTGGAGACGAGGCTTGATAATGACAAGGTGAGACGGAAGAGTTTAGCTTCTTGCTAGCTAGCTAACATTAGCTAGATCTGAAAGATTGTCACATAATTCTGCTTTTGGGTGATATTGTCATCCTCCCAGAGGTAGTTGTTCGGAGGAAACAATATTGTTCTTCTTGGTGTGGTTAACCATAGTTATAATGCCAGGAAAATGTTCATTCATTTGACAGTTAGCGTATTGCTGCAGCCATTCAGTGTGAACTGTATACACTTGGGTGTCAGGTCCTAGTTGGTGTCAGCATCACAGACGGTTTCCCTTGCCAATATACCAGAGGTTTAATCCCAAGTTAACGTTGGGAAACCTACTCTGAAAGTGATACATTTGTCTGCAATGGTTCGTGTGATAGGGGAATAGATTTCAGTGATGCAATATTTGTCACAACACCCACCTGACTAACATTATAATGTGCTTTTTGTGGTTTCAGGAGATGCTGGAGGCTCTGAAGGCGCTTTCTGTATTCTTCACAGAAAACAGTTTGCGCACCAGGAGAAATCTTCGCGGTGACATAGAGAGACGAAGCCTTTCGATCAACGAGGAGTTTGCACTAATCTTTAAGGACGTAAAAGAGGTAACTTAGATTTTTGCATTAAAATACATTTCATTACCTTCAAACAGCACTAAAGTCTAACTCTATTTAACCAACCAAAGCACCTGTGCAGTGATTCTCTTTTTAACTGAGGTGGGTTGACACATATTCACATGGAGAGGCTGAAGAGTAGGTTTATTTCTAAATTGTTAACTATATTTTACAAAACAGCACAGACCCTTGTGTTATGAGATTAGATTAATAGAAACTGTTTCAGTTTCACAGAGACCCTGCTGTGATAGCAGTGATGTAGAACAGCAGATCCAATTTAGTAAGTGCATTTTAAAGTTCAGGGAGTGACATGGAGTTTTAAGTTCAAGGGGAGGTGTACGTTTTTTGGAGAATTTATCAGCAGCGACCATCACAAGAGCAAATACTGTAGTGGAGAATTTGAAAACATGTGATTGAAAGAGTAAAACTGCTCAATATTTCTGTGAACTGTATGTGTAACTTTGCATGTGTGGACAATGATACATCTGAGTCATTGCTGTTGTAACTAACTGTAACTTCATATTCTCTATAGGAGCTTGAAAGTGTCCATGAGGATGTCCAGGCCATGAGCACATGTTGTGAAGAGATGACCGATAGGTTAAAGGTACAGTATATCATCTCGCTCTCCTGTACATATATCTATTTACTAAAGCTAAACTCTTTAAAACAAGGTGGCACATTTATGTATGGTGTGTACAGATGTATGACGTTAATCACTCATTTATTTTGAGAGCAATTTATGTTTGCAAGCCATCTTTTAAAAACAACTTTTTTTCAACAGGCTGCAAAGGAGCAAACTCAAGACCTTATAGTAAAAACCAACAAGCTGCAAGGAGAAAGGTGAGTTGATTCTAAAGCGGTAAACATTTTGTGTGTTTGGATCTTGGAAAGTATGTCTGCCCAGAGTCAACCATGTAAATTGATAAAAACAAGTGTATAGAGAACTAAGATAGACGCAAGGAATCAGTGGGGATAACAGCAAATCCAGTTGACTTGGACTGTTTGTCTAGAAATCCTACTATTTGGTCGACTGAATCTTCATAGACATCTCAGAAAAATAAATATCTTACAGGTCGTGGTTTACATGTATACTTTTGCCTCTTGTGGCTACACAAGTCAGTGACACAGACTGACCAGAAAAGATGTAATCTAATAGGCTGTAATTATTACCACCTTACCACCACCAACTTACTACATTCATTGTTTGGTTGTGGTAGACCAGGGATGCCAAACTCAATCACAGAGAGGGCCAAAATAAAAAAAAACTAGCACTACGTCGAGGGCCAAAAAGGGTCAACATTTATTGAACAGGATATACATATTGGATAATATTCATATTGGATAATATTCATATTGGATAATATTCATATCATATTGGATAATATTCATATTGGATAATATTCATATTGGATAATATTCATATTATCGCGGGCTGGATATAATTGTACCGCGGGCCAGAAGTAACATGACATGTCTGTGCTAGACAGTCAGAAAGTTAATTAAACTCTGGTATTCTTGTATTGGATTACATTATATTGTAAGGTTTTCTGTTATTTTGATCTGTAAATCTAGTAGACAAATTGTTATGTATTTCCTTAACTATTATGCATTGACGTTCACTACACTTTTAAAAGGTACAGCCTCTAATTGCTTTGAAGATTTTATTGAGCACTCAAAAAACGTCAGAAAAATGAATCTTTTATGTAAAGTATTGAATATTGTAGGGTTGATATGGGAAATAATCGAGAGACTCAACCTTATTCTAGCAAGCACAGGTTGTTTCTCAATCAGATTGTAACAAAATCAACAAAAATACAAAATGAGACGATGAGGCTGCCTCCCTGAACTTTAAAACGAGTATTTCAGAATGTCAGAAAGAGATAAGAAAGATAAAATGGCAACGCTATACTAAAATATCTGCTGAAATGTCAAAGAAACCTCATACTGCCATTTCTCCCCTTATCTGTTCTGAGGCTAGAAGTCATTTTGGTATCCTATCACATACGTCACTGATCGGCATCTTCATCAGTCCAAAGCTTGACCCCATCACTTCATTCTCTCTGTAGTTTATTAACCCTTGCAGAGAAATTACCTCTTTTTCTATTCAAGTTTCCCGACAAATAGCACTTCAATTAAAGCACACTGCAGGAACAACCTGGTCCACTTGGCAAGTGATAAGCTTTTATTGCACACATCATGTTGTTTGGAAAGTGAGACTTTGTGCCAGCACTTCCTTGTTTCCAGAAGTTGCCTCTGACGGTTGTCTACCTATTTAATTACAGCCAAACCATTACATAAAAAAATATATACTGATAATTAGAAATATTTGCTATAAGTTAAAACGTTAATGCTGGTAAGTTGAAGAGTACATTATTAGTCTGTCAAAGGCAGCTTCACGTTAGTGTTAGAAGTTAGAGAGATATGGTGCAGCGCAGGAGGAGCTCTTTATTTTTGACGAGGACGGATGAATGATTCATGAGGTTGATGAATATCTTCCCTGCAGTTGTCTATTTGCATACTAAGAGCAGCAATCATCTTTAACGGAGCATTATTTGTTTTATTTGACATGTCCTGTGATGTTTGGCCTTGAGATGCACATCAAAGTAGTTCTTGTTTACTCTGCATACTCCCTTATCTTATTACAACTGGAGAGCAGCCCATGAGCGTGTGCATTGAGATTTGCTGACAACACATATTAAGAGCCATTAGATATGCAGATCCAATATATAGAGCTCACCATGACATGGAGTCATGAGTGGAGTCAGACAGTGCATCTTGGTTTCTCACCCAGCTGCAACTCTTGGAATACTAATAGATTGTGTTTTTTTTTTTTGGGGGGGGGGGGGGGGGGGGGGTTGAAAGCCAGCCAATAAATGTAATCTAGGTATCATTAACCTATGAAGTTGGCAGGACAGAATGTGAAAATGAAACACCCGCTCCTGTGCGTTGATAGCTGAGGGTTGGGATGGGCTTTATTAGCATTGTGCGGCGACCTCAAGTGCTCAGTGACCTTGTGAGTTGACACAGAGGCAGTGGCACGGGCAAACATAATGTAGATTTCTGGCAAAAGACACTGCTTACTGCTGTGATGTGCTGAGGTAATTCCATGCTCTGCTGGCAAAGCTTCAGGACCTTGTTGATGGAGAGGTGACACAGGAGGGGGAGGTCTCTGAATCTGACAGCTTGGGGGACGGGGGACGAGGGGGGGGTTCTTGTTGGAGGTAGGTGGTTAAAGGTTTGCCATTGCCCTTAGAGTGCCCTCGCCTGGCGTTGTTGTTCTCTTTGTATATTGGTCCCATTGGGACCTTCTGTCCGCCTGCGTGACATTTTCATTTGCAGAACCACAATGACCCCACAGCCAGATGGGATAGAGTCTGCACGCTGGGCTTTGACCTTGTCTTCAGCTATTTTGTCTCAGAAGAGCTGCCAGGGGAAGTGTGCAGTCAAGCTGTCCTCCTTCAGCCATCCACCAGTCAGCCCGCCCCGCTGCACCACGCCACTCCAGTTTTCTCGGTCAGATCTTTTTCAGGTCACACAATCCTCTGCAGTCCCAAGCCATTGTCTTTTTAAAAAAAAATGTTTCTCCTGTTGACACTTGTGCTACATTAGCAGCACAATCTCATAGTTTGTGCTTATACAGTTGCTTTCACAGTACTGCACATGCCCCTGTATTTACCCAGCAGAGCAGGCCTGTTTGCTATCTTATCTGCCAGTTGCACTGTGTCATTTGTCAGCTCTAATGAAATGGAAAGGAGCAGCGTGTTGCTTACAGTGTGCAGAAGTGGAGGAGGCGGGCCAATGAGAGGAGGCGACCTGTGTTTGTCTGCCAGCTTTCAGACGTGCTGCTCTTTTGTTTTGGGCCGGGCCTGTACAAAGACGCTGTCAGCAAGAGCACTAAATAGGTGTTGTGTGTTGTGTGTTGTTCCATAATGAAACGTAACGCGACCCACCTGCTCTGCATTGTGTGATCTTTGCATTCGCGTGACATGTTACCTGCTGAACAAGTTGAGACGTCTCACGAACGGATGTTTGTACGGACTGCGTGACCTCGCGAGCAGCCGCAGCTAAAGGGTTTGGTCTGTTTGTTTAGTTCTTCCGCTATTACTGCACCGCTCAGGCAGACACGGAAGGCCGACTTGGATGCAAGCCAAAGAGCATTGTAGACCACAGCTAAGATTTACCTGCGTTTGTCTTGTGGCAGCCAATCATTTCCAACAGTAATTCCTTCAGCATATGATGAATGATCAGACATGGAGGCCCGTGTTTCAATGAGACATTTATTTTCCTTAAAACAAAGCAAATGTTTGCAGGTTGACTTCTGTGTCGGTCCTTACGGAAACCCTCGAGAGAACGATCAGGGATATCAAAATGTAAATGACAACCTGTGTAAAATGACCCCTGTGCCTTATTAAGGCTCAGCTGGCTGTTAATGAGGGTATGGCTGTGAGTGTGACTTTGTGTTGTCTGATGAGACTGTGATCATTGGCGCGCGGCTAACTAACAGCTTTGTGAATGCCAGATTTCCTCGCAAGCCCTTTGAAATGGCCCCTAATACATTTTAATGGATAATCGACCCACATGGTTTACAAACTATGAGAGGGTTGGACATTGTCTCGTTACAGAGAACAGTTGATCTCCCTATCGTGCATTCTGTATGATTATCAGTCAGAAATGAAAAAATGTCTTTTAAAGCTTTTCATAGAAATGAAATGTTTAAGTTGAAATAAATGAAATGTTGTTTACTGATGAAGCTCTCAGTTTTTATAAACGTGGTGCTGCTCCATCAGCTCTGTGAGGTTATTAAATAGGCATCGGTAATTTCAGTGTTTCAGTTTGATGAAGCTGTTTATGAGATTGTGCTGTGTTATATTGCTTAAACGATTTCTGTGCTTGAACAGACTAGATCAATTGGCCTAGTTTAGAAATCTGAGCACACACACACACACACACACATATACACACACACACACACACACACTAAGGGACAGACACACTGTTTCTTGTTTTCATCCCATTATGTAACATTATGTAACCTAGATCTAATTTCACTTTGCTCTTGTTCTTCAAGAAAAAGCTCCCATATTGAGTTCCAGGCCAGACTCTGTACATACGTGCCAGTGTGACGATGCAGATTCACTCAAGTATGTTTCCTCTCCCTGGTATTCGATAATTGCAGTCTGGAGAAGAATGTGTCATGTCCTGACAACGCTGCAGGAAACGAAAACGATCCTGCTGCCCCACCGTTCCCTCGCTCTCATTTGCTCTGCTGCTACAGCTCCCACAATCCCCCTCTCTCCACCTTGTACAGGCGTGTGCAGCCTGTTTCTTTGTTGTGATTTACATCCTGGAGGAGCAGGTCTGTCACTTTTGGCCTGAACATGAGAAAATGGAGTGAAAGTGAAGCTGTTGTGTTCACACACCCAGTTTGACACGTGGGAACCGTTTTCTCTGCTGCTCTCCCATGTCTATGAAGTTCAACACGTCCATAGACAGAATTACAGAATAGACATGGGACAATATGAAAATGTCATGTGACGATTATCCCAGGACAAACCAATTGAGAGTCACAATAGTATCATGATCATTATAATAAGCTCAACATGGCACTAAAACATAGTGGAATCACTCGAACTTTGAAACATATATTGTGTGTTACAACACAGATTGACACATAGTTTGTCATAGAGTTTGCTCTTTCTTACATCATAAGTCCTGTATTTTTAAAATCGGGCTCTGTTTTCACTTCTCTTCCGTGTTAGCGAGCTACACAGCTTTTTCAAGTCACTCATTATTATCAAGTAATTGATAAAAGATTTTAAAAAGTACATTTTGGACTTAGCTTTAAGTTTTATCTTATAAAGTCATGAATACAAGCTAATTTGAAGGCACCGACCTTTAGGAATGCAGCTTGGGGCTTAAATGCTTCATGAATAAAATCCCAAGCTATGGCATGTTAAATGTGACAAATGAGATGAGGCTCGTGAAGCCTTTATGACTATTAGAATCGGATGGCCAATCAATTTTATGTCCCATAAAACTGGTCTGTGGGACCTTCTATCCCAGATTCAATGTTGTGTGCACGTGTGTGTTTCTGTCTTTTTTTTCTCCCTCTTGTGAAGACAATAACTCAACAACCTTTATTACTTGTTTGCACCACAGTGTCTCACTACAAAACAGATGATTCAATTAGATTTTAGTTGAAGCTTGCTGCATAAATTTGCATATTAGTGATAACGTCCCTTTTTCTCGAGACAACTGTAGCTTCTCAGCGTACAACAGTTCACAGATTTCATATTAATATTGCTCATGTGTTGTGTCAAGACAAGCATGTTTACATGGAAATAGTTTCTCTAATTTATGCATCACTCAATTGAATTACTGTCCTCATTTGCATAGCTTGTTAATTCTTTGTGATAGGATATCAGGTCGCTGAAAGTGCCTCTTGTTTTAACTTTAACTCAGTAGTATGGTGTGTTTTCTCTTAATACGTTAAATGTTCTGCTCTCTGTCTTGAACTTTAATTCTACTCGCTTGTGCCGAGTTGGACGGTGACAGGTACCTTAAATACAAACTGTCTTCTGTTACATTATCTATCTTTTATCTGTGAATGGAATTAAAGGCGGTGGTCCAGCCAAGCTGTCGTCTTTGTGTGTTGCGTCAAAATCTCAACACACAAAACACATAAAGGGCAAAGATGCACCGGGGCAATACTAAATCATAGAATCCTGTAACAGATTTACAACCCTTTACTTTCAGCTGGCTGGGCGCTGGTAACAGCTGTGTGAGAGACAATGGTTAGATCATGTTGGGTTCTTCTCCTCCACCAACACAACCTGGTGATTTACTGATCCAGTCTTGTTTTCGCAGACGTGGAGAGAGAATATAGACGAGTTGGTTTGGATGGATAAATGGGGATAGAGGGAGTACGCGCTGTTTTTCTGCTATCCCGTGACAGAGTTCCCTGTTTGACTGGGGCGGTTGCCATGGTCACTATTGTATTGAGACACTTATAGTGACACTGATAGAGATCGCTCTGCTGTTATTGATGGTGACAAAACCTGGCCTGTAGCTGGCTCTCTATACTTTTTGTGTCTCTTGTCTTCCTCTGTTATTTAGTGTGTGTGTGTGTGTGTGTGTGTGTGTGTGTGTGTGTGTGTGTGTGTGTGTGTGTGTGTGTGTGTGTGTGTGTGTGTGTGTGTGTGTGTGTGTGTGTGTGTGTGTGTGTGTGTGTGTGTGTGTGTGTGTGTGTGTGTGTGTGTGTGTGTGTGTGTGTGTGTGTGTGTGTGTGTGTTTGTGTGTGTGGAGTATGACTGCCATCTGCTGTAGGACTTCAAACATTACAGCTTGTTGACATCCTGCATCTTTTTGTTTTGTTTAATAACAGCGCACAACTTTGTACGCTTTTGTGAGATAAAAATCCAAAAGGGCCTTGAAGACAGACAAAACAAATCATGATGAGAAGCAAAGGCCCATTAGAACAGAACAGAAACTAAATGATTATCTATAAAAATATTAAAGTGCAATGATGGCAAGTGAAGGAAATTACAACATTTATTTCCCCTCAGTCACCGCCTGGAGGTGAGAGCTCAGGTCGCTCAGGCTTTCCTCGCCAAGTTCCAGCTATCTAATGAGGAGATGGCTGCTCTGCGAGGGGCTCGGGATGCACCTGTTACTGAGGTAAGCTCCATTATAATGTATACTTTGAATTCATTGCTGCTTTAGGATGGGAGGATGCAATATCAGGTACAGATTAGTGTCTTTCTGATCTGGAGCTGCATTTCCCCTTCAGTTTATTTAAGAGACTCTATTATACTTCAGGAGTTCTCAACACGTTTGTAACGTAAGGCCCACTCGAGAATGGGCTGAGCTGTATAATTAAAAACATTAAAAACAACGAGCTTTGTTATTTACCAAAACATTTAATCTGTCATTTTATCTAGCCATTTGGCAGTACCACTGCAGCCCACTTGATGGCACTCTGCGGCCCACAGTTTGAGAATAGCTGCTCTAGTTGGAGTGTTTGATCTTCTCACTCTGTCAACATGCTGCCACAACATCTAATAAGTTGTAACATGTGGTCACGATATCCCATACTCCATTCAATGAAATGTTGTGATTTGAGATGGTTTTGACCTTTTTCCTCCCGCATCACTTTGTACTATGTACCTACTATAGCTACTTAAAAACAAAACAAAATGATCTAAAAACCTCTTGGTTATATCTATCAGCACAGGATCAGTTGCAAATGCTGTCCTTGTCCTATATCTTTTTGGATTTTGCCCAAAAATGTTTATTGACTTCTGCAAATCTACAACCCATATTGCTGGCTGGTATATTTATGTGTCGTTCAATTTCCCAGGACTTCTTCAAAGCACTCAGCCGAGTGAAACACATCCACGAGGATGTGAAGATCCTCCTGCGAACCAACCAGCAGACTGCGGGGTAAGGTGCACGTCTCACCACCGTGTCACTCTGTGATCCACTTCCTCTGACAGGATGAAGTAACAGTGTGTTTTACAGTCATTTGGTTCTACTTGTAAAATTCATTGTCAACCTGAATGTTGGAACAGATGAGTGGAAAAAAAACCCATCCAGGTCTGGTATGTACGTCGCTGTCGGAGATCTGACACTATGCTGCAGGTTATGGTTATGTAATATGTGGTCTTGGTCTGTGTGCTTGTTCCAGGTTGGAGATCATGGAGCAGATGGCCGTGTTACAGGAGACATCATATGAGCAGCTCTACCGCTGGGCTCAGAGTGAGTACAGCACACAGAGTTAATAACACGGGCACGCTAATGGATAGAACTGACTCACTGTGACCCCCATTGTTGAAGGCCGCCATACTGATCGTGAACTTGAAAATGAAGCAAGTGCGTTTTTTATAAATGAATGAAAAGTTTACAACCTTAATCTGTGATTTGAGTCAGTTTTTTGTCTCAAGTTTTGTCTTTTTTCTCCTACAATTTAATGATTTATTACTTGTTTTTCCTTTTTGTTATTTTATACAGCTGCATACAAAATCATGCTCTTTTAAGAGAGAATAATGGCGTGTAAAGGGCACATTTGAGGCCACATGTGAGTCATAACCTCTGATCGAGTTTGTCCAAAAGAATGCCAGAAACCACCATTGTTCTCAGCTCAGCCATGTGTTTTGTTATCGAAATTAAGTTATTATCTTTTTTTATATCCATTTGCAAGTTGTTGCTGAGGGCGAACTATCAGGGTGTTTACGTGCAATTCCAGCTGTGTGTGTGTGTGTGTGTGTGTGTGTGTGTGTGTGTGTGTGTGTGAAGTAAACTGACTGTTTACTTGTTACAAGCTCATGGAAAAAAATATGATTGAAAATGTTCTTGGTGCTTTGATTTGATTCTTGGCCCAAAACATTTAGCAACAATGAATAGAGCATAAGACGAGCTTAGGTAGCAGAAAGACTGCAGCTAATGGTACTACGTCTCTTCTCTCTACAAAGATGAATGCAGAGGACTGACCCAAGAGACCTGTGATATCAGCCCCGTGTTGACTCAAGCCATGGAAGCCTTACAAGACCGACCTGTCCTTTACAAGTACGATACACAAGATTGTTTTCAAACCACTTCATTGCCAGATAACTCCGTAACTACTACAACGTCACTGACATTCACCACAGGAGCAAAGATACATGCTAGTTAAATGGAAAACTCCTGTACTAATTATAATGCTCTGTATTTCAATCTGCTACTGTCTTCTGGGGACACTTGCAGTGGAGTTGTGAAATAATGCCAAGGAGATTCTTGTCCTTGGTGAGAGAAAGCAAGAGATTTGTGATTGGAAAACAACAGAGCAAACCGCCTGGAGCAACAGAAATCGTCGCCATTAGAAGAAAGTGCAAAAAATACAAACTGCGTCTGCAGGTTTCTTACTGTATGAGTAGTACTCATTTCAAGTGTTTATTTTGGATGAATTAATCCAAATAAAATAAAATTCCCTCCATAGTTTAATAAAATATTCCTTCTGATCGTGTCAAGTAAGGACAGTACGTTACGCGATATATTTGAGACATCTTCTGAGATTCCTAAACGAACACAGTTTTGTTTACAGCAGCTACATTCTTGATTTTGTCTATTTTGTTATGAATTTTGAGAATCTTTAAGTGCTTTGAAATGATTGCAGTACATATGAGTAAGTACTACTAATGCCCATTACTCCCTGTTATTTAAAAGCGAGCACAAATACAAAGTGAAGAAAATTAAGAATTATCTTTTTAAAAGCATTCACTGTCAATATCCATGCAAATGAGTTATACCAATATACCAATACAATTTGTGCTCGTATAGAACAAAGAATAGCACGGGACTCACAGATTTCCCGATGCTCACCGCGAGTTAAACTTTGTCCCTAGAGCAAAACAACACAAAGGAAAGTTTCACACTTTACCCCAAGATGTTTTGATGGCAACCCCTCATTCTGTCTGTCTGTCTGTCTGTCTGTCTGCATTGCACCTGTCTCAATGCACAGAAAAGGGTTCAAGGTCATGCGCTGGCTGGGGATGTTGAGGCTGAGAGAGTGGAGACCAGCGTTTCCCAGAATCTTAATTCAGCTCTATCTTGTGTTTAGTCTGTCGCAGAGCCTGCCACCGCCAAATAATCAAAACACCCTCAAAGTCTTTCCTTTTTGGAAAAGCTGCCTGCATTGTTTATGTGTGTCAGCGACTGACCTCCGATACGAAAAATACTGCCGTCTTTTTCGCACGAGGCTTAGGTGCTGAGCGTTGCCTTCCTTCTCTTCTGTTTGGCCAGGTACACTCTGGATGAGTTTGGGACTGCGCGCAGGTGTGCTGTGGTACGAGGATTCATTGACGCCCTCACTCGCGGAGGGCTCGGAGGGACTCCACGGCCCATAGAGATGCATTCACACGACCCTATGAGGTACATCACATGTATTGAAGTTTACCATTTTCTTACTGTAATAAAACATTCAACCTGTTTCCATGTGGCCACAACCAGAGGTGATGAATACACAAAACCTTTATATCTTTTGTGAAATTCAAATTGAATCTCCAAGCTATAAATATTTTATAGTTTCAATAGCGATTCTCAGTTCAGTACATAGCGGTGCTAACTTCAGGGTCTACTCTAGTGCGCTAATAAAGGTGGTGTGGTAAAGTAGGACATGAAAAGCAGAGTTTTTAAATTTTAAAAAGTGATATCAACTGACTGCAATAATATAACACACAGGCAAACAAATACACACTTTTTTTAATTTTTTTATTTTTTAGTATTTCTCTATTCTTAGTGACCTCAAGCATTTCAAGCTATACACAAACAATGCAAATGCTGCCTGTTGCATTTCAAGTATTGACACACTTTGACTTGGTGTGTAGGGTTACTGTCCATCAGAGGCAATATCTAGCTTCTTTAGTAAAAGAAATCAAATCAATTCTTAGAAAATAATAATCTTGATTGTATTTCCCCCACCCCTGTTCTCCAGTGTAACTATTGTATGAGTGTAAATGTAGTGAACCCTGAACTATAGATCTATTCCATTTAATTCCCAACTCCTTACATTTTTTACTTTTAAAATCCAATTCAAGAAGATGTTAAATGTCTATAAGTGTCTGAGTGTGTCTTTGTTTCCTGTTGTCCCACATCCCCTTCCCTCTGTCTGCTGTGCCCAGGAGCCAAACGGGAGATTTTTCTTAGAATACTAGCCATGCGCGGAACACAAAATCACCTCCACTTTATCAGAGGCATCCGCAGTTCTGAGAACAACAAGTTCTTCTCACCTCTATGTCATCACACGCTCACACACACACACATACACTTAACACACAATAATTCAGGTCTAACCTTTCTATTTTTCACCGTAATGTAACACCAACAGCGTGTGTTTGTGTGTGAAACACGATGACCCATGTCTCGTTGTAGCTGTGGTCTTGACGTGGTAGGATTTGCCCTCAGCTTGACCCCTCAGTGACGTACTGTTTAATACGGACTGTTGTTTTTCCGCTCTTTCAGGTATGTTGGGGATATGCTGGCCTGGCTGCACCAAGCCACTGCCTCAGAGAAAGAGCACCTAGAAGCTCTGCTGAAACAAGTCACTCTGCAAGGTATTCCACATTCTGCACTTCTCCATCATCTCCGGTTCATGCCACACCTTGCATTACACGTAGAGCGATCACACCAACTGCTTTCTCTTCCGCTTGTTTTACGCTTTCCTTTATCGTAACGCTTTCATCTTCAAGTGCAGGTGTTTGTAAATAAATGTCACACAGACTCACAGGTAGCTGGTTTATTGGACAGAGTTTGGGTAACCTGTCGTTCAGTAAGGTTTGAGATGTTGGCAACATGTGTGTGTAAACAATTCTCATTCCAGTACATTTAGTTCAGCTGATGGATTTATTCTTTTCTTGTGTCCTTAATTGAACCTCTTCGGTTGTGAAAGCATTTTCGAATGAATACAGCTCAGTAGGGGGATCAGTCAGTTCCATTTTTATTTGCTGAGCTATTACATCCAGGCTATCACATGTCAACTGTTATCTTCTTACACCCTTTTGGTTAATTAACAGTTAATGGTTATTATCATCTCACTCTCCCTGTGATATGTGACTTTGAAAAGGCTTGTGTGTGTGTGTGTGTGTGTGTGTGTGTGTGTGTGTGTCTTCCTCTTACATTAGGTGTGGAGGATAACATGCAGGAGGTGGTTGGACACATCACTGAGGGAGTCTGCAGGCCACTGAAAGTGAGCAACCAAATATGTTTAAGACATTATTAAAGAAACACTGACATTCTCTGTTGAATGCATACCGTCTTCTTCTCTGTGGTGTTCTACTCACGTCCTCGCTCGCTGTGTTCTGTCTCTGTCGCTCAGGTTCGGATAGAACAGGTCATTGTGGCTGAGCCTGGTGCTGTCCTGCTTTACAAGCTGTCCAACTTGCTCAAGTTCTACCACCACACCATCAGGTATTTTAACTCACTCAGCAACAATTTTGATAATCGATTAATCATTTAAGCCAAAACATATTTTATATTTAGCTCATTTGGGAATTTTCTTTTCTTTGTTTTATATTATTTTAAATTGAATACCTTTTTTTTGTTTTGCACAGTCAGCTAGAAAAAACAAGCAATTTGAAGATGTCACTTTGGGCTCTTGATGAGCATTTTGTTTTGCTGTATTTTGACGTTTTTTGATAATAAAATAAATAAACTTTATGAATCCAAAGGAAAAAATAATTGATAATGTAAATAATCACCAGATGCAGTCCTAATTTACTTGTTCATGGATTTGTCCAGCTCCATCATCGGGACCAGTGTGGCCTCCTTGCTCATCACTATTGAAGAAATGCACATCCTCAGCAAAAAGATGTTCTTCAACAGCCTGAGCATGCATGCAAGCAGACTCATGGACAAGGTACAGTATGAGTATGTTGAGTAGAATGATTTCTATTTGAATAATCCACTATATTGTTTTCTCCTGTGTAGTCGTGAGAAAGTGGAAATAGGAAAACAATATCATCACCTGAGGAGAAAAAGAAGAAGAAGCTTTGTTTTTAAAATCAAGACGGTTCACAATGTTCTCTCATAAAAGCCTAAATGACAGTGCAGAAGTTCAGAATGCACCCTGCGGACACGCGTTGTGTATTTCAGCTCTGATTCAAAACCCTCAACGACAACAAGGCTATTTCTGAAGCACTTATGCTTGTAAACAGTTTCAGCCTGCTGGCCACAGCATCGAAATGGCGCTAGCTGCCAAAAAACACCAAACTTGAAACGGTTTAGTTAAATTGCCATCCAAATATACCTCAGCACGAGCGGTAGCTCTTCCATATAGCATGCTGGCTGTGTCCTGATCAATAGCAGTTACAAGAATTATCCCTGTAGCTCGGTGTTAATGAAATTGAAGGCCCTCAGGGTTTTGGTGTCAATTCCAGCTAATGCCAGGAACACAACCTTCTCATAATTTGCTCTATTAGGTGGCCAACGGTGGCCTGGCTCAGTTCTGTGTTGTGTATCCAGAAGCCAATGAAATCAAAACCCTCTTCATTAAAACATCTCTACTGACTCTGAACAAGCTGAGACTCAGAGTAGCAGCAGGAAGCAGTTGTGTATTCGGTCTATCAAGCTGCTCATTAGGGATGCTTTGATAATGTTACGAGGACCGCTTGTCTTGGTGAAGGCTACAGCCCGTGCACAACTAACCCCTGCAAGAATAACTTTTGCTCCATCAACTAATACTTTTGTCTTCTTCTGTCCGTGTCTTCCTGGGCAGGTGGAGCTACCACCTGCAGACCTGGGACCTACAGCCTCCCTCACTCAGACCCTTTCCCTCCTCAGGGAAGTGCTGGCCTCCCACGACTCGTCAGTGGTTCCTCTGGACGCCCGCCAGGCGGACTTTGCTCAGGTGAACTCTTATTGAAACAGACAATTAAAACTCGTCTCCCTTCATTGTCATATTTAACCGTTGATATTTGTTTTTATCACCCGTTCATCCAACCCAGTGACATGTCACTCATCTCTTAATGCTTTGTGTTACCTAATCTTTCCCAGGTGCTCTCTTGCATCTTGGATCCCCTGCTACAGTTGTGTACTGTGTCTGCCAGTAACCTCGGCACTGCTGATATGGCTTCCTACATGGTGAACTCACTGTATGTCATGAAGACCACCCTGGCTCTCTTTGAGTTCACCGACAAGAGGCTTGAGATGCTCGAGTTCCAGGTCTGTCCTAAATGTAATCAATTATCTACAAAAGAAAAGTGAATCAGACAAGTACATTTATTTGTTCATGTTTCAGGTAACTATTTACATTTTACCACATTTAGTCAGGAGGCATGAAACTAATAAGGACAGACCACACTTTAGCTGGACAAGGAAAAATGAATCATGAAACGTTAACCAACACTAAAACCTAGCTTACAGTCATAACATCGTCTGTGCGTAGAGGCATTGTTCATTGACAATGATTCTTGTTCCTTTCATTAAAACCCATAGAGCCCAATTCCTTTATTAAAAAAAGATTTAATTTGCTGTCTCATAGAAGGGTGTGCGTCATGTATTGTTGTTCACACTCAAATGTACCATCTATCCTCTATTTTTAGTGCGTCTTTTGTAATTGAGCACCACAAGAGCTCCTGTGAAAGTTTCATTATCAATAGCACAGTGGTTCTCTATTAACTACAAGTACCATTGGTTCACAATGCGGGCATGCACTGGATGTTAAGCCACTCTCTCCCACATTTTCTAGATCGAGGCTCACCTTGACACTCTGATCAACGAGCAGGCGTCCTTTGTGCTGACCAGAGCCGGACTGAGTTACATCTACAGCTGCGTCCAGCAGTACAGTGCTGAACAGGTCTCAGCACTTAACTACACATTCACAAGCACTCACTCTTCAATTATTTTCTCACATCTCTCCTGTAAGTGTCCCTAGGACCTAACAGTGTTGTTTACACTACCACGTTTCGGCTTTACACTTGCTATTGCTATGGTTACAACATGCCCAGTGTCTATATTGGGGCATAATAGCATTTCTAACACATGTTCAGATGAGAAACGGACAGAGAGAGGCAGATCCTATTATGTTCTATTACAGATATTATACCTTCTCCAGAATTGTCCTGTGCAGATGAGAGAGCTGATGCCCCGGAGCCTTCCTCCCTCTTTGCAGCACACTTTGCAACTGGGCTGACTGAGAGACCCAT